>NC_136298.1:2704388-2761888 GCF_964198595.1 Lampetra fluviatilis
ACAGCTTCTCGAGACGCTGGCCTTCCTCAAGAGATGCCGCGATAACAAGGTAATACCCATCGCTTTCACACTCACATCCGCTGCTGTGTCCTCACAGAACTCCAAACAGATCTTATTTAAAGCTAGCCTATCACTAATCTCGGAGAGAATAAGGTTACTCCGATCTGAACTCGATAATTTAGACAAGACTCTCTTACAAACACATCTAATGTTAACACAAAAAAATGTCACCTTCTGATTGGAACCACGTTGATAACATGACTTCTGCTTCTGCTGACTCAATGTCAGCCAAATACAAAGCTAACCTGATTTCTAAATTCAACCTCCTATCTAAAAAGAAACCAGAGCCACACATCGCAAAGCTGGATGTTAACAAGACCGTGATTAATCAGAGTAACATTCCAATTTCTGACAATCTAAAAACTGGCCAAAGGACTAAATTTCGCCGTCACCCCTAAATATATACCAGTAGAGGATATGATTTCTCAGATTGATGTAGCCCTCAGAGGCATAGGACACATCCATGCGGATGTAGCAAGAGCTGAAATAGCTACTATTCTTAAGAATGCTAAGAAACCCACTAGTAACATCAGCAAAAACGAACGCTCTGAACTCGCGAATTTAAAAAAGAGAGATGATATAGTCATCCTCTCGGCAGACAAGGGCAATGCCACGGTCATCATGGATAAAGATTCATACAACAACAAAATCCTGGACCTGCTTAATGATGGGAGTTACTCCAAAATTAAAAACGATCCCACTAAAAGCCTAACGACAAAAACCAACAGTATCATCACGAGTTCGACTTCCCTAATCGAACCAAGCAAACGTCCCTCTCTAAAATCATCGGCGGCAAGACCTCCCAGACTCTATGGTCTTCCCAAAATCCATAAAGAAGGCACCCCGCTACGACCCATCGTGTCGACGATAAACTCTCCGACGTACAAACTAGCCCGTTTTCTATCAGATACTCTGCTCCCCTTCACAGGCAAGACCTCTTCGGCAGTACTCAACTCAACCCAATTAGTCTCTATGGTTAAGGACATGGTACTATCTCCTGATGACATCCTCGTCAGCTTTGATGTAGTATCTTTGTTTACCAAAGTCCCAGTACCGGACACCCTAACAATATTTGAGGACTTAGTCCAACATGGATTGAATTCTGATGTACCTGCGCTGGTTAGGCATTGCCTCACCAACACCTATTTTACCTGGAATGGCACCTTCTACAAACAGAATGAGGGTACCCCTATGGGCTCCCCCTTGTCACCAGTTATAGCCAACATGTTCATGGAAAAGTTTGAATCAGACGCCATCCAGACATCCACCCTGCGTCCTTCCCTGTGGAAGAGATATGTGGATGACACTTTCGTCATCTGGCCACATGGCCTCCCAGCATTGAAATACTTCTTGGACCACATCAATTCTAGACACCCATCTATCAGATTCACCATGGAAGTGGAGAAAGACGGTAAACTACCATTCTTGGATATTCTGTTTAAGAGGAGGCTTGACGGATCCTTGGGACATTCTGTCTACAGGAAAGCCACCCACACAAATTCCTACTTGAAACCGGATTCCCACCACCACCCATCTCAAAAGAATTCTCTCATCAAAACGCTATACCACAGAGCCCATGGCATTTCTGACCAACACCACCTGACTGATGAATTAAGACATGTACATCGGGCCCTCAGGATGAACGGATACTCTGACCGCACTATCCGCCAAGCTGTCTCTCCCACCACACAGAAACAACCACATGAAACTCCGACCAAAACTATCACGTTACCATACATAGCAGGCGTGACCAAAAAGATCTCCAAAAATTCTAAACAAACATAAGATCCAAGTCCGATTCAGTACAGTGCATAAAATCCGTGATCTGATTCCATCTGTGAAGGATGTCGTTCCTGACTTACAGTATCCTGGAGTCTACAAATTGAGTTGCATTTGTGGTGATTGCTACATTGGAGAAACAAAACGTCATGTTGTTGATCGTGTCCGCGAGCACAAGTCAGATCTGAAACACGGCAGAACTGATTCTTCGGCCGTTGCCGATCATTGCTACAACTCGGCGGGCTCTCATGAAATTGTCTTTTCCGAGACCAAGGTTCTCTGCAAACCTCCGGGCTACCATCAAAGGTTTGTACACGAAGCCATACAAATATATAAATGTAATGTAGTAACTCGGCGGGAGACGACTTCACGGGTAACACACTCTTTATTTTATCAAACTCGTTCACAGGTGACTAACACCTACTTTGTATCTCGGGTGACAAACACCCACTTAGTATCTCGGGTGACAAACACCCACTTAGTATCTCGGGTGACAAACACCCACTTAGCTACTTGGCGACTAACGCCCACTGAGCTACTCGGATGACCAACATCCACTTAGTATCTCGGGTGACAAACACCCACTTAGCTACTCGGCGACTAACGCCACTGAGCTACTCGGATGACCAACATCCACTTAGCTACTCGGCGACTAACGCCACTGAGCTACTCGGGACACTCCCTGCCCGGGGTATCCGTCTCGACTGTGGGTCCCCAGCCCGACCCACGGGGGCGTCGGACCCCGGGTCCCACAGCCTCGCCTCCGAGCCACACAGGGCCCCGGTCCCCACAAGGACGGCGGGACTAGGGGTCTCGGGGCACTAGGTCTTCAGCTCCGTCTTCGGGTCTTCAACTGGGTAACTCTCCCCGAGTGCTCTCGCGCGTCCCCCTTTATACCCCACCTGCGGACGTCGCTGCGAGCACCCACTTATTCGACCAATCGCTGGGCGCTGGCTACGATCCTCTTTTCCCACATCTCATCGTGCCTTACCACCCACGCCGCGCCGCCCCGTCATCTGTCACTCCCGGCGCGCGCGTCCACACCACGCCCACAACGCGTGCCCAACCCCGCACCCCGCGCCGCCCCGTGATCCATCACTGTCACAGTCGGCGCACGTCAATACCACCACTACATCACCCCCTACCACATAGCTCGCAGCCGACCCGGCTGCTATAAAAATACACAAACCGCCCTGTGTGCCCCGTAACACAACACAACAACAAGAACAACAACTAACGTAACAACACAACACGACGCGAACACTACCATCTGCAACCATCAACCAATGCCACCGCGACAATAGAACAATATATACAAACCGGCGAGTGACAATAGCAATGTGTATGCAGAAAGGAAAATAAATGGACAAATTTTTTTTTTTTTTTTCTTTCGACTCGTGCGGTGTCCCCTTCTTTCCGAGCGTCCCTACAACGGGACAATACCCCGGCAGAGGGGAACACCGGGCGAGCTCGGTGTAGAGAAAAAACGTCTTCATGAAAATTGTTGAGCCCTAGCCCGAGTCCGCCTTGCCGGTCCGTCGTACGGCACCAGACGCGGTTGAACGTCCGGTGGTGCCGGCGGTTCAGGAAGACATCGGCCAGGCATCGAGGACCCGTGCGTGCCCCGGGGTTCAGGCTCCCGACGGTCAGCAGCCGTCAAGCCCGAGGCACCTGGGGGTGGGTCAGGTGGAGACACGTGAGGATCAGCCTGCGACACCTCCCTCCCCGAGTCGACGGTCACATCACACGCCCGGTCGTCACGGCACAGAACGGGGTCACACGGTGCCGCATAGGGCTTCAGTCGGGAGGGGTGCACATACCAACGGCGTTTCCCCCATTTTATCTGTATACTCTGGGGTCGTGCAACCCGCACAATTTCCACCGGTCCCCTCCAAGGTCTCAACAACTTGGGGGACGTAGCCAACGGTGCATGTGGACAATGCAACCAGGCCTTATCGCCCGGTTTCCAATCATGGGTATGCACCCTCCGCTCATGCAATCTCTCGTTCGCAATTTGCCGCGACCGCGAATTCAACCTCGCCGCCTCCCGCGCTTCAGTCAATTTGGCGATATTAAATTTGATGTGGTCTGCCAATTTAGATTTTGCACGTGGCTGGGAAATCCCCAGTTGGACGTCCATGGCCGGATCGGCCTCCCGCCCATACATAAGAAAAAATGGGGAAAACCCCGTCGCCGCATGAGGGGCCATTCGATAGGCCGCGAGTACCCCCGGCACCTGTAAGTCCCAATCAACCTGATCGTCGCAGACCTGTTGGCACAACATAGACGTAATCGTCCTGTTCAGACGCTCAACCATCCCGTCAGTCTGCGGGTGGTAGGGGGAAGTACGCACTTTCTTTGTACCCAACAGGTCGCACACCTCGCGCAACAAAACGCTCGAAAAATTCTTTCCTTGATCCGTCAGCAAGCGTTCGGGGGCGCCCTTGTCCAAAACATAACCCTGGACAAAGGCGTCCGCCACCGCCGCAGCCGACTGGTTGGCGAGCGGCCATGCCATAGGCCATCGGGTGAAGTATTCCACGCCAACCAGCAGGAACCTATTTCCCCTTGGTGTAGCCGGAAAGGGCCCCAAGATGTCCAACGCTACCAATTCGTTTATACGCGAAACCTGAATGGATTGCAGCGGTGGATTAGCTGCCAATGGTGGCGGTTTCCTTTTGGCGCACCCTACGCATCCTTTAAGAATATTCGCCACGTCGTTACCCATCCCCGGCCAATAATAGTCTCGCTGGATTAGGGCGAGCGTTTTGTGAAAACCCAGATGCATGAGCCGTTCATGAGCTGCCAGAACAACCCTACCCCGCATAGCAACAGGCACAACGAGCACGTGACGCCGGGACATGTTGTCCCACTTCATCAAAAGGCCCTGTCTGCACATCCAGGAACCGACCCGCGCCTCCCCTAGCTCGGGAGCGCCAACTTTCCGACGTAGCGTAAGTAGGGAGCTGTCGGACATCTGGAGACGGCCCCACTCAACGAGGGGCAACGACAACAGCGAATCCCTCCCCGTGGGGGCGTCCTCTCCCGGGGTGTCAGAGGCGGCGAGCGCAACTCCCGGGGTGCCGGCGACCGGGGGTTTGCACCGCGCCGATCCCAACAAACATGTGCAGTCCGTGCACGGAGGCAACCGCGACAAGGCGTCCGCATTTGAGTGTCGCAATCCCTTGCGGTAAATCGTCGTGAATTGGTAGTCCTGAAGGACTTCCAACCATCGGGACAATTGGCCCGATGGCTGTGCCACGCGCATAGCGTATTGTAGAGCCGCATGGTCCGTACGGACCGTAAAATGACGGCCGTAAAGATACGGCCTGAATTGCTGTGTAAAAAACACAATCGCTAACAATTCACGACGAGTTACGCAATAGCGTTGTTCGGCGGGGGAAAGAACTCTACTAGCGTAGGCGACCACCCGTTCAACCCCCCCGACCACCTGTGAGAGCACCCCCCCGATACCCGTGTTGCTGGCGTCTGTGTCAAGCAAAAACGGTTGTGTGAAATCGGGGTAACACAAGGGGGGAGCCTGCACCAAGGCGTCACGAAGGGAGCAGAACGCAGCCTCCTCTTCCGCCCCCCAGTGAAACCTCACACCCTTAGCCGTCAAAGCGTGCAGGGGCCTGGCTATGGTGGCAAATTGCTTGACAAAACGACGGTAATAGGAGGCGAAACCAATGAAACTGCGAACCTCCGTGACCGAGGTTGGCGTTGGCCATGAGCTGACGCAATGCGTCTTAGCAGGGTCCGTCGAGATCCCTGAACGACTCACGATATGGCCCAAATACCTGACCGATTCCCGAAGCAGAAAACATTTAGCCGGTTTAAATTTAAGCTTAGCGGAACGCATCCTGAGGAACACCGCTCTCAGTCGCTGGAGGTGCTCCTCGAAAGTCTGACTAAAGACGATGATATCGTCGAGATAAATCAAACAGGTATCCCATTGGAGGCCCGACAAAACCAATTCCATGAGTCTCTGGAACGTGGCGGGAGCGGAATGTAAGCCCATGGGCAAACGGTTGAATTCAAATAGGCCACCAGGTGTGCGGAAAGCAGTTTTAGGTTTAGACTCGTTATCGAGTGGCAATTGCCAAAATCCAGAAAGCAGATCGAGTGTGGAAAAAAACTGTGCTCCCGCCAAGGCATCCAGCGACTCATCCATCCTGGGGAGCGGATACGCATCCGCCATCGAGATTTTGTTTAAGCGGCGGAAATCGACACAAAACCGCAAGGACCCGTCCTGTTTCTTTACTAGAACAATAGGAGCACCCCACGGACTAGAAGAGGGCGAAATGATATCGGCCGCCAACATATCATTAACCGCCGATTGCACATGTTCCTTCTCGGCTGGGCTGAGCCGGAAGGGATTCTGACGAATAGGGGCCGCGTCCCCTGTAGCTATGTGGTGGCGCAACAGGTCAGTGCAGCCGATATCGTACTTATGTTTGCTGAACACATCAGCAAACTCGAGTAGCAAACCCCTCAATGCTCCCAATTGCACCTCGGACAAGTTAGCAGAACCGGCACACAACGAGTCCAACCACTCAGTCCCCTCATCACTTGGAGGATGCGACTTGACAGTGAAATCTGCTTGAGCCACGAGCCGTTCCTCAACGGGTAGCGGCGCGGCGTGAGCCAGCACCGTTCCCTGCGCAATTACGGCCGGCCGCGACCCCGTATTCAGGACCATTACGAACGGCTCACTGTCCCCTCTCACCATGGTTTGAGCAACCGCTAAGTCGAGGCCCCTTCTGGCCCTGTTAGACGGCCCCAACAGCACCCCCTGTGCCTCCGCACCCACCTCGAGTGGCTTCCTGAACCGAAGGGGTACTAACATTTGCGATCCCGGGGGCACCCGTACAGTGTGAGTTGCCAGCGCCTGCACCGTCGCACAAACCGTGCGCATTTTTGTAGGGCCCGTCAAGAACGCAACCCGCCGACCTGACGGAAGCTCTATGCAGGCCTGATCTATAAGAATTTTGATGGGCATTTTGGACAAAAAGTCCGTACCTAGCAAACAGGGAACGGCCAGCGATGATGATACAAAAATAGGGCCCGCCAATTTGATGTCACCAATGCAAATAGTCGCCCGAATCTGGCCGATGATCCCCAGGGATCCCCCATTCGCCGCATAAAATGGCACGTCTACTGGCAGAAGGGGTCTACTTTGGACGGGAAGAATGTTATAAATAAGGTCCGAGATGATGGTGGCCGACGCACCCGTGTCAACAAGCACCCGGACCTCAACCCCGTCAATGAACCCCGTTACCACGGACGACCCGGCCGACGCAGCCACGATCCTGTGGGCCAATTCGGACCACTCGACTGCTTGCGGGCCGCGTACGGACCCCCCTCGCCGAAATGAACCCCCGGCACCCAGCCGCGAACCCCCCACCGCCAAGCGGCGACCCGAATGTGCCGTGTTTGTGGACCGAACGCGTGAGGTGCCGCGACTTGCCGGGTTTTGTTGGGATGACTTGTGGCCCTGGTCGTCGTCCCGACGTGGTCCTGTGGCGCGCTGACGCGGGGCCTGGCACCCGGCTGCGACGTGACCCCGAAGGCCGCAGTTGTAGCAGACGACGGACGTCGTAGGTTTCGGTTGCTCCAGCTTGCGGGGTGAACGTGTGGGCGAACGACCTCCCGTTCTCCACTCCCCCGGACGCGATGCAGCGAAGGCCTGCTCCTGATCCGCAGCTGGCTGAGGTTCGGCGATCGTGGCGGCCAGTGCCGCGTTCCCCGCCCATTTGCAGACGACCCCCGGCTTGCGTTTGAGGACCTCGTACGCGTGAATGCTCGTGGCGATCGCCAGGGAGCAGATATCCATCACGTCCGCCACATTGATGGGGACCCCCAACTCGTGGGCCAACGCCAGCAGCTGCTCCGTCACCATGGCGTCCTTCCCCTCCTTATCCATGCGGGGAAAAGTTGCGTCCGCCAAGGCGAGTAGTGCCGTGCGATAGGCGAGCGTCGTTTCTCCAGCCACCTTCCGCCGATCGTAGAACTGGTGGCGACACGTGGAGGGCGGCCCGAACACCTTCGCCATCAGGTGTAGTGCGGCCTGGAGCGTAGAGCGGGACGACCTTGCAGCAGATGTGAAGGCTGCAAGCGCGTCGTCGTCAAGCATCGCTGGCAACGCACGCAGGGCAGTGGTGTCGGACCACCCCGACATCTCCTGATGAGCGAGGAACCTTCGTTGGAAGGCTCCCCAGTCGCCCCCATCCGCCTTGAACGCCGACAGCGCGGGCAATCTTTGCTGGAGGACCCGATCGTCGTCGACGTCGGAGAGATTTTCCCGCGCTCCGCTGTAGTTGTGTAAAATGTCGGCTCGGTTGTCAGGCGCAAAATGGAGAGCTCCGGCGCGCGCTGATGACGTGGGCTGCGCTGAGCGGAGGTGTCCGGCCACGTGGCGTCCGTCTTTCCCGCCAATCGGTGGCGGCCCCCCAAAAACGGCGGCAACTTCCAGACTTTTGGCGCGAAGCGCCTTTTGGCGGGATTCCTCCAACGTCGCTTCCTCCACCAACCCCGCAGCCGTTTTTCCGCTTGCCGGAACGGAGATGTCGGCCAAGACAGCGGCGGCGGCGAGTAGCAACTCCGCCAACCGGGAGTGCGCGTCTTGGAGGCTGGTGTCGGAGGCAAGCGGAGCGTCGGCCATCACCGCGAAGTGCTGCATCGGCGGCAACTCCTCGTCCTCTCCTCCCGAGGTTGGTGTCCCCGGTACGCCGTCGTCGTCCCGACCTCGCTCGTGGGTACGGGTAGTCTTCCTCGTGTCCATACTTTTTGAAGACAGGTTTACTTCTGACGCCAGTTGTAATGTAGTAACTCGGCGGGAGACGACTTCACGGGTAACACACTCTTTATTTTATCAAACTCGTTCACAGGTGACTAACACCTACTTTGTATCTCGGGTGACAAACACCCACTTAGTATCTCGGGTGACAAACACCCACTTAGTATCTCGGGTGACAAACACCCACTTAGCTACTTGGCGACTAACGCCCACTGAGCTACTCGGATGACCAACATCCACTTAGTATCTCGGGTGACAAACACCCACTTAGCTACTCGGCGACTAACGCCACTGAGCTACTCGGATGACCAACATCCACTTAGCTACTCGGCGACTAACGCCACTGAGCTACTCGGGACACTCCCTGCCCGGGGTATCCGTCTCGACTGTGGGTCCCCAGCCCGACCCACGGGGGCGTCGGACCCCGGGTCCCACAGCCTCGCCTCCGAGCCACACAGGGCCCCGGTCCCCACAAGGACGGCGGGACTAGGGGTCTCGGGGCACTAGGTCTTCAGCTCCGTCTTCGGGTCTTCAACTGGGTAACTCTCCCCGAGTGCTCTCGCGCGTCCCCCTTTATACCCCACCTGCGGACGTCGCTGCGAGCACCCACTTATTCGACCAATCGCTGGGCGCTGGCTACGATCCTCTTTTCCCACATCTCATCGTGCCTTACCACCCACGCCGCGCCGCCCCGTCATCTGTCACTCCCGGCGCGCGCGTCCACACCACGCCCACAACGCGTGCCCAACCCCGCACCCCGCGCCGCCCCGTGATCCATCACTGTCACAGTCGGCGCACGTCAATACCACCACTACACAAACACAGACATAATTTCAACCGTGATGATGGGTACAAACTCAGTAATCACTGGAAAGATGTTATTAACCACGCAAAAAAGACTTAATTACACTTTTTGGACCATCTTATCTGACAGGCACTATTTTAATTTACTTCACCGAGTGTTAACATCCACAGTGTTTAACAGTAATCTCTTCATTGTTCTTTGATCACCGCTCGCCACGTTTCCATTCATTGTGTTGAGCACTACGTGATGTCTTTGATCACCGCTCGCCCTCCGTCCCGGCGCGTCTCCATTCATTGTGTTGAGCACTGCGTGCAGTCTTTGATCGCCGCTCGCCCTCCGTCCCGACACGTCTCCATTCATTGTGTTGAGCACTGCGTGCAGTCTTTGATCACCGCTCCTCCTCCCTCCCGATACGTTTCCATTCATTGGCTACCACAGCCTGATAAGCTCTCCCCCCCCCTCTCCACCTCCCTTCAACTTGCTTATAAGGGATTACATCTTGAATCATTGCTTCACTTGATGCAGCTAATTCGGCTGTGACGGTCCCACCTGATGACGGAGACTTGTGTTGCCTACGAAACGTCGTGAATTTTATTTTTGTTTTGTTTTATTTTACTTTCATTAATTTTAATGTTTTTACCTACGTGACTTTACCGAAAAAAACCTGAGAATATGAATCATTGCAGTCACGAAAGCTTCAAATCTAGAACTAATGATGATACCATGATTAAAATCAAAATTCGTGTAAAATAAGCAATTCAAGAAATCGCATCATTGAAAGGGTTTGTGCCTGACTCAATCTGGGCAAATTCTTGACTCATTGTGCTATTCTCTTTCAGTTTACTATTCAAAAGTTATTATTTTTACATGAAGCCTCGTATACAAGTACTCGTATTTATGCGTTATGTGGACACAAAGGTAGCTTGTTGATCTCGGGGTATGGCTCTCGCTTTGAATGTGTAATAAAAGACTCGGACGCTTCTCTCTGTCCTGTGTCCTTTATTTGGGTTCGATCTATTTTCCCTCACGGCACTCCCCTATATACTCTTCGCTCTGCAGCCCCAGGCTGCTGTCGCTCACGTAGCCCAACTCCCTCCTAGCAGAACCGCTGCTGTCTCGTCGCGCAGACCCCCGCTGCCCAACTCCTCTCTTGCAGACCCGCTGCTGTTCTCGTCGCGCAGACCCCCGCTGCCCAACTCCTCTCTTGCAGACCCGCTGCTCTCTCTGCAGCTTCCTTGCTGCTCCTGCTGCCCCGGGGTCGGTCACCGTTGGCCGACGGTGCCGATCCTCGTGGCCCGTGTGTGTGGCGATCTCGCCACTCCCTCTCTCACCCTTCGCCCTGCGTGGCCTCACACTTTCCCAGTCTCCGATCACTCCCCTACTGCTTCCGGTTCCCCCCCTTATAGACCTGAACCCTCTCCCCCACGTGACGTAACTCCTCCCCCCATGACGTCACTTCCGGGAGGTCGTTTATGCCCGCATTACACCACCCTCCCCCGTAGAGAAAATCCAGCCGACCTCGGCTGAACACAACTCCAACAAGCAATGCGAGCGAACACGACCGAATACGAAAAAGGACACAGAACACGCAATAATATACCGAAAGAACAAGAACACAACACAATATTTAACGAAATGTGAGGGATTTCGAGCGGGTGGCCCTCCTGCCGAGCGGGAACGTGGCAGGGTTTTAAGAGCGACAGGCTGAAGTTCGTCTGTCGCAAATGGAGGCCTGGCAACGTCCCGGTCCCCTACTCTCAAAAGCGCAGCATCAGAGGCGTCCCGCAATCGCGTCCGCGGCGGGGTTGGGAGGGCTGCGGGCCTCAAAGGTTCCGCAGCCGTGGCAGGCGCACCCCGAGCTGAGCCTTCTTCTTCCCCTTGCCGCGTCACGGCCGGCTCGTCTGTGAAAGGCACGACAGGCGCTCTTACAAGGTCAGCAGGCACAGGCAAGGGCGAGTCGGCAGCAACAGACCCCGGCAAGGCAACCTCAGGAGATGATGCATCCGGTCGAGGGGCCACGTATGGTTTCAACCGAGATGTGTGGACGAACCAACGCCGAGAACCAAACCGAACACGCGCCGACTGTGGGTTGGGAACCTCGATGAGGCGAACCGGCCCGTGCCATGGTTTATGTAACTTAGGAGAGGTACCTGGCCGCACCTGTGGACAATGGAGCCAGGCCAGGTCCCCCGTTTTCCAGGGGCATTCCCCTTTTGAACGTCGCGCACACCGCTCATTCCGAGCCTGGGCTCTGGCCGTAGCCATGCGGGCCCCTTCCCGCGCCTCAGTGACTCGGCGAACGGTGTCCTGAATATAATCAGGAAGAGGCTTAGCAGGTCCCCTCGCTCCGGTTCCCAACGGTTCATTGATCGGCGGCACGTTTTCACGACCGTACATTAGAAAAAACGGCGAATATCCTGTAGCCGCGTGCGGCGTCATCCGGTACGCTGAAAGCACCCCAGGGATATGCAAATCCCAATCCGATTGTTTTTCACTAACCGTGTGGTACAACATGGCGGACAGGGTCCGATTAAGCCGTTCCACCATACCATCCGTTTGTGGGTGGTAGGGAGATGTCCGTATTTTTTTTGTTTCCAGAGCCGCACACACCTCCCCCAACAATTTAGACGAAAAATTCCGGCCTTGGTCTGTAAGGAGCCTCTCCGGCACCCCTTTGTCCATAACATACCCAAATAGAAAGGCGTCTGTGATAGACGCCGCTGACTGGTCAGGCAAAGGCCATCGGCCAGCGGGAGAGGTACTCCACCCCTACCAGCAAATATTTATTTCCCCTAGCGGATGGCGGAAAGGGTCCCAAAATATCTAACGCCACCAACTCATTAACTAAAGACACCTGAATAGATTGTATCGGCGGCACATATGGATGTTTAGGTGGCTTACGGCGGGCACAATCGGGACACGCGCGAACGTGCCCGACGACATCCGTCGTCATGCCGTGCCAATAGTAGTCTCGCTGCAGTGTCAATAGCGTCTTCTGCACCCCCAGATGTAAAAGCGCGTCACAATGCAGAGTCCTAATCAATTCATACCGCAATGATGCCGGTACAACAAGACGCCAGCGTTCCTGCATCCCTTCCCTCCACATCAACAAGCCATCACGGAGAGCGGTTTCCGGCACGCCACCCGCACAGAGTCCCCCACTCCCCTTCACAGGCCGCTTACGTAACGTTACCAAAGAATCATCCAACATTTGTTCCCGAATCCACACAGACCTCGGGAGATGTAGAATGCCATCAGCCGGTCCCCCATCAGCCGGCCCCGGCTCAAGCGGAACTTCAGGCACATCGACTGCCAGCGCGACAGGCTGAGGGGGGTGCTGAATCGGGCCACACCTATGCGTCCCCAACGCACACGCGCAAGGGGATCGCTGTGGCAGCCTGGAAAGTGCGTCCGCATTAGCGTGACGCACTCCCTTCCGATGGTGAATTTGGAAGGAAATTCTTGCAGCGTGTCCAACCACCGCGCCAGCTGGCCGGATGGTTGGTCCATTTTAAGAGCATACTGCAAGGCCGCATGATCCGTGCGAACAATAAACGAACGACCGTACAGTTACGGTCGAAATTGGCGGAAAAAAAAACAATAGCCAAAAGTTCCCTGCGAGTGACGCAGTAGCGGGTTTCAGCGGGAGACAAAACCCGGCTACCATACGCCACCACGCGTTCCACACCACCTTTGGACTGAGACAACACCGCCCCAATGCCCGTATCACTCGCGTTCCGTATCCAGTATGAAGGGATGTGCAAAATCCGGGTAATCCAACGTCGGTGCCGTAGCCAATAGATCGCGTAGGCCTCGAAACGCCGCCTCCTCTGGCGGTCGTCAAGCAAATGTTTGTCCTTTACCCGTAAGGAGATGCAAAGGCCTCGCGATCGTAGCGAAATTTGGAACAAACCTCCGATAATATGAGGCGAACCCCAAAAACCGACGCACATCCCCCACCGTGGCAGGGGTTGGCCAGTCACGGACACACGCAGTTTTGTCCGGATCTGTGGCCACCCCTTCCGCACTGACGATGTGCCCCAAATAACGCACGGAGTGTTGCAGTAGGTGACATTTCTTTGGCCTAAATTTCAAATTAGCAGAACGCATCCTGGTGAACACAGCCTCCAACCGCGATAAATGCTCGTCAAATGTGCGGCTGAAGACGATAATATCGTCTAAATATATAAGACATGTCTCCCACTGCAACCCCGTTAATACCAACTCCATCAACCTCTGAAAAGTGGCAGGGGCCGCATTCAGCCCCATCGGAAGGCAGTTAAATTGGAATAACCCCTGCGGCATACGGAAAGCAGTCTTTTCTCGCGAGGGCTCGTCAAGGGGAAGCTGCCAGAAGCCCAAAGAAAGATCCAGCGTTGAAAAGAACTTCGCCCCCGACAAGGCATCGAGAGAGTCGTCCATACGCGGCAGGGGATACGCATCTGCCACCGACACTTTATTAAATTTACGAAAGTCTACACAAAATCGCAATTTGCCATCTTTCTTCTTGACCAAAACAACAGGTGCGCCCCATGGGCTGTTAGACGGAGATATTATGTCCGCAGCCAACATGTCATCCACAGCCCCTCGAACATGCTCTCGCTCAGCCGGACTCATCCGATGCGAGTTCAACCGAATAGGGGCAGCGTCCCCTGTATCAATATGATGGTAAAGCAACGAGGTGCGTCCTAAGTCCAAATCGTCGGAGCTAAACACATCTTAATAGCTCAATAATAATTTACAAATCGCACAACATTGTTCCCCGGAAAGAGCAGAATTTTCCCCACACAATTCAGCAATCCAGCGATCACCTGCAGCTCCAGGCCCCGAAACACCTCCAACAACCCCCCGGCTGGACAGATCATCATGAGCTGTAAATGCAGTAGTGGCATGTGCCACAACGGTACCCGCCGGCACACACACGCTTTCAGCACTCGCGTTAAGCACCTGCAAAAACGGCTGCTGGTCTGGCCGGACAATAGTTTGTGCCTCAACCAGCGCCGATCCACCCGTAATGGTGGCGGACGGCGACAACAAAACCCCAATCGCTCCTTGACGACCAGGTACAGGCTTCCGATAACGCAACGGAATGAGCATCTGTGAGCCAGGTGGAATATCAACAGACACTTCGGACAACGCCTGCACCTGGGCAACAGGAGCAGGTCGCCCCCAGGGCGACGGCAAAAACGCAATTTTACGGCCTCCCGGTAATTCAATGCAGTTCTCATTAATTCTAATTAGAATGGGCATTTTGGCCAGAAAATATGTCCCTAATAAACAAGGAACCGCAAGAGACCTCGAAATTAACACAATTCCCGAGGCCGACACACCCCCGATAGCGATATTAGCGTCCACCTGGCCCACAATGCCCATGCTACCCCCGTTCGCGGCGACGCAGGAAGCGTAAGCAGGACTCACGGCCTCTGGTGGGATGTTCAAGAGATGGAATATTACATCCGAAATAATGGTCGCGGACGCTCCGGAATCTACCAAAATCCGAACGTCCACCCCTTGTATCGACCCAGGTACGGTGGACGAACCGGTAGCGGCCGCGACGACCCGCCGAGCCAACTTACGCCACTGCGTTACCGAGCGACAAGGCACAGTCAATGGCCTCCCGTTATTAACAACACCCGGATCGCATGACAACGGCGATGAGTGAGGTGTCAAGCCTTGCCGGGTGTCTGGTGCGCACCGACTTGCCTGTGCTGGCGAATCCTTTCTTGGAGCGGCCGCTGTCGAGGCCTCCTGCTGGGGTGGACCCGGGACGCGGGCCCAGCAGTCCCTGGCGTAGTGGCCCTTACGCCCGCAGCGGAAACAGTCGATGTCGTTGCGCCTTGCTGCGGGCGCCCCGTCCCGACACGGCCGTGTCGGCGGCGCAGCCCGCGGTCCCGGCCCACCGCGGCCCGGCCACGGAGCAGCAGCAGCCGACAGCTCCTGCGGGCCCCTGTCGTCCGGCACATAAACCGCCTTCTTGGGGTCCCACCCCAAGGCTCCCCCTTCGACGATGGGCCCCCCCGTCCACGCCGTAACTTGCTTCAACCGGCGCAGGTTGAACTGGGCGTCCAGACATTTAGCCGCGGCCCGGGATGTGAGCTTCTCGTGACCGCACACCGGCATAGGAATGCCGAGATCCCGGGACAACTCCAGCATCTTCCCCAGGATGAGAGGTTCCAGCAGGTCAGGCTCCGTCTCCGGGTATGCGGCCATAGCCAGCTCTAGTACCGCGCCCCTATACGCCACCGGAGACTCCTCGGGTGGGCGTTGTCGTTGCACAAACCGGCGATGAGCATCATCCGGCGGCTCGTAAGCGTCTGCCATTTCGTCGAACACCCCTCGCAATGTTTTCTTCTTCGCGGCTTTTATAGAGCGAAAAAATCTAACGGACTCGTCATCGAGAAGAGTCGGAAGAACTTCTAGTGCCTCGGCGTCAGTCCACCTCGCCGAGCGTACCGCTGCCAGAAATCTGCAGGCGAACGCACTCCAATCGCCCCCGATGGAGAATTCCTTGACAGTTGTTAGGTGACGACTGCGACTCCTCGGCGTGCTCCCTCCAGCCGCTGACTCATCCGGTGGCAAATTCAACATGGCGTCGCAACGTGGTGTCGACAAGATGGCGGCCGTCCGTTGCGGAGGGCCCAAAATGGCGGATTCCCGCCTTTCGTCGTGCGCGACGCCCAAGATGGCGTCTTCATGCCGCGTGGCCGATGGCGCCGACAGCGAAGACAACCCGGACTCCTGCGGACCACCAACATCTCCTTCCGACGCCGCCCTCGGCGTGACGAGCTCACATAACTGTGCAAGTACGTTCTTGAGAGTTTCAAGTTGCTCCGCCATCTGACTCCATCTTAAATCCGCGTCCTTTGGTGCAGACGGGTCTGCCGACACGGCGACCTCTTGGACCCCCGGACCCGCACTCGTCCCAGCACGGATCTCCTCCTCTGCCGGAGTCAGGCAGACCGCAGGAGGAAGGTCATCGTCGTCGGAAGATGAAGCCGATGCCGGAGACGGAATATTCTTTTTTCTCAGTTGTTTAGCCATGTCGTTACACTTTTGACACCAGTGCAATAAAAGACTCGGACGCTTCTCTCTGTCCTGTGTCCTTTATTTGGGTTCGATCTCTTTTCCCTCACGGCACTCCCCTATATACTCTTCGCTCTGCAGCCCCAGGCTGCTGTCGCTCACGTAGCCCAACTCCCTCCTAGCAGAACCGCTGCTGTCTCGTCGCGCAGACCCCCGCTGCCCAACTCCTCTCTTGCAGACCCGCTGCTGTTCTCGTCGCGCAGACCCCCGCTGCCCACCTCCTCTCTTGCAGACCCGCTGCTCTCTCTGCAGCTTCCTCGCTGCTCCTGCTGCCCCGGGGTCGGTCACCGTTGGCCGACGGTGCCGATCCTCGTGGCCCGTGTGTGTGGCGATCTCGCCACTCCCTCTCTCACCCTTCGCCCTGCGTGGCCTCACACTTTCCCAGTCTCAGATCACTCCCCTACTGCTTCCGGTTCCCCCCCTTATAGACCTGAACCCTCTCCCCCACGTGACGTAACTCCTCCCCCCGTGACGTCACTTCCGGGAGGTCGTTTACGCCCGCATTACAAATACAAGAAATTCCGGAATCCAAGCCCGGTAGTTTTATTTTTCTGGGATGAGTCGGCCATCATAAGGACTCCTTCGTTCATCAATAAATTAGCAATTGCCTTTATATCATGATAATAACTTGACACCAATGATGATATCATGATTAAAATCTAAATTAGTGTAAAATAAGCAATTCAAGAAACGCGTCATTGAAAGGGTTTGTTCCTGACTCAAGCTGGGCAAATTCTTGACTCATTGTCCTATTCTCTGTCAGTTTACTATTCAAAAGTTATGATTTTTACATGAAGCCTCGTATACAAGTACTCGTATTTATGCGTTATGTCGACACAAAGGTAGCTTGTTGGTCTCGGGGTATGGTTCTCGCTTTGAATGCAAGAAGTTCCGGATTCTTTGCCTGGTAGTTTTATTTTTCTGGGATGAGTCGGCCATCATAGGGACAATACACGAAGACTCCTGCGACCTGAGTTGTATTCATCTCAATAGATTGTTAGAGTGTGTGGTGAGTCAAGTTAGAAATGTCATTAAATATTGGTTCCCATATCATTGTTTTGTTATAGAAAAGTGATATTGCTTTTCGTGCAAGTCTATAACCATGCATTTTCAACCAACATCTTGTATTAAGAACATTTTCAAAACTTATTTGGGTCAAAAATGTTCATTATCTCTCAGCAAAGTTACATCTCATGAGATAATCGAAGTGTTGATTTAACCTAATTTTCATACATTATTCACTGGTTGAAAACGTGTGGCTCGTTGGTCTAGGGGTATGATTTTCGCTTCGGGTGCGAGAGGTCCCGGGTTCAAATCCCGGACGAGCCCAAGCACCATTTTCTTGGGGATTGGTCAATTTTGAACTGGCCCTGGCTTTTATCTTCACAACTTTTCCTGCACAGCATGCTGAGGTATGGGCAATCAATGCTATCAATGACATAGCGTAGGGACTCCTTCGTTCATCAATAAATTAGCAATTGCCTTTATATCATGATAATAACTTGACACCAATGATGATATCATGATTAAAATCTAAATTAGTGTAAAATAAGCAATTCAAGAAACGCATCATTGAAAGGGTTTGTGCCTGACTCAAGCTGTCGAAATTCTTGACTCATTGTCCTATTCTCTGTCAGTTTACTATTCAAAAGTTATGATTTTTACATGAAGCCTCGTATACAAGTACTCGTATTTATGCGTTATGTGGACACAAAGGTAGCTTGTTGATCTCGGGGTATGGTTCTCGCTTTGAATGCAAGAAATTCAGGAATCCAAGCCTGGTAGTTTTATTTTTCTGGGATGAGTCGGCCATCATAGGGACAATACACGAATACTCCTGCGACCTGAGTTGTATTCATCTCAATAGATTGTTAGAGTGTGTGGTGAGTCAAGTTAGAAATGTCATTAAATATTGGTTCCCATATCATTGTTTTTGTTATAGAAAAGTGATATTGCTTTTCGTGCAAGTCTATAACCATGCATTTTCAACCAACATCTTGTATTAAGAACATTTTCAAAACTTATTTGGGTCAAAAATGTTCATTATCTCTCAGCAAAGTTACATCTCATGAGATAATCGAAGTGTTGATTTAACCTCATTTTCATTCATTATTCACTGGTTGAAAACGAGTGGCTCGTGGGTCTAGGGGTATGATTTGCGCTTCGGGTGCGAGAGGTCCTGGGTTCAAATCCCGGACGAGCCCAAGCACCATTTTCTTGGGGATTGGTCAATTTTGAACTGGCCCTGGCTTTTATCTTCACAACTTTTGCTGCACAGCATGCTGAGGTATGGACAATCAATGCTATCAATGACATAGCGTAGGGACTACTTCGTTCATCCATAAATTAGCAATCATGATAATATCTTGACACCAATGATGATACCATGATTAAAATCAAAATTCGTGTAAAATAAGCAATTCAAGAAATCGCATCATTGAAAGGGTTTGTGCCTGACTCAATATGGGCAAATTCTTGTCTCATTGTGCTATTCTCTTTCAGTTTACTATTCAAAAGTTATGATTTTTACATGAAGCCTCGTATACAAGTACTCGTATTTATGCGTTATGTGGACACAAAGGTAGCTTGTTGATCTCGGGGTATGGTTCTCGCTTTGAATGCAAGAAATTCCGGAATCCAAGCCCGGTAGTTTTATTTTTCTGGGATGAGTCGGCCATCATAAGGACAATACACGAAGACTCCTGTGACCTGAGTTGTATTCATCTCAATAGATTGTTAGAGTGTGTGGTGAGTCAAGTTATAAATGTCACTAAATATTGGTTCCCATATCATTGTTTTTGTTATAGAAAAGTGATATTGCTTTTCGTGCAAGTCTATAACCATGCATTTTCAACCAACATCTTGTATTAAGAACATTTTCAAAACTTATTTGGGTCAAAAATGTTCATTATCTCTCAGCAAAGTTACATCTCATGAGATAATCGAAGTGTTGATTGAACCTCATTTTCATACATTATTCACTGGTTGAAAACGTGTGGCTCGTTGGTCTAGGGGCATGATTTTCTCTTCGGGTGCGAAAGGTCCCAGGTTCAAATCCCGGACGAGCCCAAGCACCATTTTCTTGGGGATTGGTCAATTTTGAACTGGCCCTGGCTTTTATCTTCACAACTTTTGCTGCACAGCATGCTGAGGTATGGACAATCAATACTATCAATGACATAGCGTAGGGACTCCTTCGTTCATCAATAAATTAGCAATTGCCTTTATATCATGATAATAACTTGACACCAATGATGATATCATGATTAAAATCTAAATTAGTGTAAAATAAGCAATTCAAGAAATCGCGTCATTGAAAGGGTTTGTGCCTGACTCAATCTGGGCAAATTCTTGACTCATTGTGCTATTCTCTTTCAGTTTACTATTCAAAAGTTATGATTTTTACATGAAGCCTCGTATACAAGTACTCGTATTTATGCGTTATGTGGACACAAATGTAGCTTGTTGATCTCGGGGTATGGTTCTCGCTTTGAATGCAAGAAATTCCGGAATCCAAGCCCGGTAGTTTTATTTTTCTGGGATGAGTCGGCCATCATAAGGACAATACACGAAGACTCCTGTGACCTGAGTTGTATTCATCTCAATAGATTGTTAGAGTGTGTGGTGAGTCAAGTTAGAAATGTCATTAAATATTGGTTCCCATATCATTGTTTTTGTTATAGAAAAGTGATATTGCTTTTCGTGCAAGTCTATAACCATGCATTTTCAACCAACATCTTGTATTAAGAACATTTTCAAAACTTATTTGGGTCAAAAATGTTCATTATCTCTCAGCAAAGTTACATCTCATGAGATAATCGAAGTGTTGATTTAACCTCATTTTCATACATTATTCACTGGTTGAAAACGTGTGGCTCGTTGGTCTAGGGGTATGATTTTCGCTTCGGGTGCGAGAGGTCCCGGGTTCAAATCCCGGACGAGCCCAAGCACCATTTTCTTGGGGATTGGTCAATTTTGAACTGGCCCTGGCTTTTATCTTCACAACTTTTGCTGCACAGCATGCTGAGGTATGGGCAAACAATGCTATCAATGACATAGCGTAAGGACTACTTAGTTCATCAATAAATTAGCAATCATGATAATATCTTGACACCAATGATGATACCATGATTAAAATCAAAATTTGTGTAAAATAAGCAATTCAAGAAATCGCGTCATTGAAAGGGTTTGTGCCTGACTCAATCTGGGCAAATTCTTGACTCATTGTGCTATTCTCTTTCAGTTTACTATTCAAAAGTTATGATTATTACATGAAGCCTCGTATACAAGTACTCGTATTTATGCGTTATGTGGACACAAAGGTAGCTTGTTGATCTCGGGGTATGGTTCTCGCTTTGAATGCAAGAAATTCCCGAATCCAAGCTCGGTAGTTTTATTTTTCTGGGATGAGTCGGCCATCATAAGGACAATACACGAAGACTCCTGCGACCTGAGTTGTATTCATCTCAATAGATTGTTAGAGTGTGTGGTGAGTCAAGTTAGAAATGTCATTAAATATTGGTTCCCATATCATTGTTTTTGTTATAGAAAAGTGATATTGCTTTTCGTGCAAGTCTATAACCATGCATTTTCAACCAACATCTTGTATTAAGAACATTTTCAAAACTTATTTGGGTCAAAAATGTTCATTATCTCTCAGCAAAGTTACATCTCATGAGATAATCGAAGTGTTGATTTAACCTCATTTTCATTCATTATTCACTGGTTGAAAACGAGTGGCTCGTGGGTCTAGGGGTATGATTTGCGCTTCGGGTGCGAGAGGTCCTGGGTTCAAATCCCGGACGAGCCCAAGCACCATTTTCTTGGGGATTGGTCAATTTTGAACTGGCCCTGGCTTTTATCTTCACAACTTTTGCTGCACAGCATGCTGAGGTATGGACAATCAATGCTATCAATGACATAGCGTAGGGACTACTTCGTTCATCCATAAATTAGCAATCATGATAATATCTTGACACCAATGATGATACCATGATTAAAATCAAAATTCGTGTAAAATAAGCAATTCAAGAAATCGCATCATTGAAAGGGTTTGTGCCTGACTCAATATGGGCAAATTCTTGTCTCATTGTGCTATTCTCTTTCAGTTTACTATTCAAAAGTTATGATTTTTACATGAAGCCTCGTATACAAGTACTCGTATTTATGCGTTATGTGGACACAAAGGTAGCTTGTTGATCTCGGGGTATGGTTCTCGCTTTGAATGCAAGAAATTCCGGAATCCAAGCCCGGTAGTTTTATTTTTCTGGGATGAGTCGGCCATCATAAGGACAATACACGAAGACTCCTGTGACCTGAGTTGTATTCATCTCAATAGATTGTTAGAGTGTGTGGTGAGTCAAGTTAGAAATGTCATTAAATATTGGTTCCCATATCATTGTTTTTGTTATAGAAAAGTGATATTGCTTTTCGTGCAAGTCTATAACCATGCATTTTCAACCAACATCTTGTATTAAGAACATTTTCAAAACTTATTTGGGTCAAAAATGTTCATTATCTCTCAGCAAAGTTACATCTCATGAGATAATCGAAGTGTTGATTTAACCTCATTTTCATACATTATTCACTGGTTGAAAACGTGTGGCTCGTTGGTCTAGGGGTATGATTTTCGCTTCGGGTGCGAGAGGTCCCGGGTTCAAATCCCGGACGAGCCCAAGCACCATTTTCTTGGGGATTGGTCAATTTTGAACTGGCCCTGGCTTTTATCTTCACAACTTTTGCTGCACAGCATGCTGAGGTATGGGCAAACAATGCTATCAATGACATAGCGTAAGGACTACTTCGTTCATCCATAAATTAGCAATCATGATAATATCTTGACACCAATGATGATACCATGATTAAAATCAAAATTTGTGTAAAATAAGCAATTCAAGAAATCGCGTCATTGAAAGGGTTTGTGCCTGACTCAATCTGGGCAAATTCTTGACTCATTGTGCTATTCTCTTTCAGTTTACTATTCAAAAGTTATGATTATTACATGAAGCCTCGTATACAAGTACTCATATTCATGCGTTATGTGGACACAAAGGTAGCTTGTTGATCTCGGGGTATGGTTCTCGCTTTGAATGCAAGAAATTCCCGAATCCAAGCTCGGTAGTTTTATTTTTCTGGGATGAGTCGGCCATCATAAGGACAATACACGAAGACTCCTGCGACCTGAGTTGTATTCATCTCAATAGATTGTTAGAGTGTGTGGTGAGTCAAGTTATAAATGTCACTAAATATTGGTTCCCATATCATTGTTTTTGTTATAGAAAAGTGATATTGCTTTTCGTGCAAGTCTATAACCATGCATTTTGAACCAACATCTTGTATTAAGAACATTTTTAAAACTTATTTGTGACAAAAATGTTTATTATCTCTCAGCAAAGTTACATCTCATGAGATAATCGAAGTGTTGATTGAACCTCATTTTCATACATTATTCACTGGTTGAAAACGTGTGGCTCGTTGGTCTAGGGGCATGATTTTCTCTTCGGGTGCGAAAGGTCCCAGGTTCAAATCCCGGACGAGCCCAAGCACCATTTTCTTGGGGATTGGTCAATTTTGAACTGGCCCTGGCTTTTATCTTCACAACTTTTGCTGCACAGCATGCTGAGGTATGGACAATCAATACTATCAATGACATAGCGTAGGGACTCCTTCGTTCATCAATAAATTAGCAATTGCCTTTATATCATGATAATAACTTGACACCAATGATGATATCATGATTAAAATCTAAATTAGTGTAAAATAAGCAATTCAAGAAATCGCGTCATTGAAAGGGTTTGTGCCTGACTCAATCTGGGCAAATTCTTGACTCATTGTGCTATTCTCTTTCAGTTTACTATTCAAAAGTTATGATTTTTACATGAAGCCTCGTATACAAGTACTCGTATTTATGCGTTATGTGGACACAAATGTAGCTTGTTGATCTCGGGGTATGGTTCTCGCTTTGAATGCAAGAAATTCCGGAATCCAAGCCCGGTAGTTTTATTTTTCTGGGATGAGTCGGCCATCATAAGGACAATACACGAAGACTCCTGTGACCTGAGTTGTATTCATCTCAATAGATTGTTAGAGTGTGTGGTGAGTCAAGTTAGAAATGTCATTAAATATTGGTTCCCATATCATTGTTTTTGTTATAGAAAAGTGATATTGCTTTTCGTGCAAGTCTATAACCATGCATTTTCAACCAACATCTTGTATTAAGAACATTTTCAAAACTTATTTGGGTCAAAAATGTTCATTATCTCTCAGCAAAGTTACATCTCATGAGATAATCGAAGTGTTGATTTAACCTCATTTTCATACATTATTCACTGGTTGAAAACGTGTGGCCCGTTGGTCTAGGGGTATGATTTTCGCTTCGGGTGCGAGAGGTCCCGGGTTCAAATCCCGGACGAGCCCAAGCACCATTTTCTTGGGGATTGGTCAATTTTGAACTGGCCCTGGCTTTTATCTTCACAACTTTTGCTGCACAGCATGCTGAGGTATGGGCAAACAATGCTATCAATGACATAGCGTAAGGACTACTTCGTTCATCAATAAATTAGCAATCATGATAATATCTTGACACCAATGATGATACCATGATTAAAATCAAAATTTGTGTAAAATAAGCAATTCAAGAAATCGCGTCATTGAAAGGGTTTGTGCCTGACTCAATCTGGGCAAATTCTTGACTCATTGTGCTATTCTCTTTCAGTTTACTATTCAAAAGTTATGATTATTACATGAAGCCTCGTATACAAGTACTCGTATTTATGCGTTATGTGGACACAAAGGTAGCTTGTTGATCTCGGGGTATGGTTCTCGCTTTGAATGCAAGAAATTCCCGAATCCAAGCTCGGTAGTTTTATTTTTCTGGGATGAGTCGGCCATCATAAGGACAATACACGGAGACTCCTGCGACCTGAGTTGTATTCATCTCAATAGATTGTTAGAGTGTGTGGTGAGTCAAGTTATAAATGTCATTAAATATTGGTTCCCATATCATTGTTTTTGTTATAGAAAAGTGATATTGCTTTTCGTGCAAGTCTATAACCATGCATTTTGAACCAACATCTTGTATTAAGAACATTTTTAAAACTTATTTGTGACAAAAATGTTCATTATCTCTCAGCAAAGTTACATTTCATGAGATAATCGAAGTGTTGATTGAACCTCATTTTCATACATTATTCACTGGTTGAAAACGTGTGGCTCGTTGGTCTAGGGGCATGATTTTCTCTTCGGGTGCGAAAGGTCCCAGGTTCAAATCCCGGACGAGCCCAAGCACCATTTTCTTGGGGATTGGTCAATTTTGAACTGGCCCTGGCTTTTATCTTCACAACTTTTGCTGCACAGCATGCTGAGGTATGGACAATCAATACTATCAATGACATAGCGTAGGGACTCCTTCGTTCATCAATAAATTAGCAATTGCCTTTATATCATCATAATAACTTGACACCAATGATGATATCATGATTAAAATCTAAATTAGTGTAAAATAAGCAATTCAAGAAATCGCGTCATTGAAAGGGTTTGTGCCTGACTCAATCTGGGCAAATTCTTGACTCATTGTGCTATTCTCTTTCAGTTTACTATTCAAAAGTTATGATTTTTACATGAAGCCTCGTATACAAGTACTCGTATTTATGCGTTATGTGGACACAAATGTAGCTTGTTGATCTCGGGGTATGGTTCTCGCTTTGAATGCAAGAAATTCCGGAATCCAAGCACGGCAGTTTTATTTTTCTGGGATGAGTCGGCCATCATAAGGACAATACACGAAGACTCCTGTGACCTGAGTTGTATTCATCTCAATAGATTGTTAGAGTGTGTGGTGAATCAAGTTAGAAATGTCATTAAATATTGGTTCCCATATCATTGTTTTTGTCATAGAAAAGTGATATTGCTTTTCGTGCAATTTTCAACCAACATCTTGTATTAAGAACATTTTCAAAACTTATTTGGGTCAAAAATGTTCATTATCTCTCAGCAAAGTTACATCTCATGAGATAATCGAAGTGTTGATTGAACCTCATTTGCATACATTATTCACTGCTTGAAGATGAGTGGCTCGTTGGTCTAGGGGTATGATTCTCGCTTTGGGTGCGAGAGGTCCCGGGTTCAAATCCCGGACGAGCCCAAGCACCATTTTCTTGGGGATTGGTCAATTTTGAACTGGCCCTGGCTTTTATCTTCACAACTTTTGCTGCACAGCATGCTGAGGTATGGGCAATCAATGCTATCAATGACATAGCGTAGGGACTACTTCGTTCATCCATGAATTAGCAATCATGATAATATCTTGACACAAATGATGATACCATGATTAAAATCAAAATTCGTGTAAAATAAGCAATTCAAGAAATCGCATCATTGAAAGGGTTTGTGCCTGACTCAATCTGGGCAAATTCTTGACTCATTGTGCTATTCTCTTTCAGTTTACTATTCAAAAGTTATGATTTTTACATGAAGCCTCGTATACAAGTACTCGTATTTATGCGTTATGTGGACACAAAGGTAGCTTGTTGATCTCGGGGTATGGTTCTCGCTTTGAATGCAAGAAATTCCCGAATCCAAGCCCGGTAGTTTTATTTTTCTGGGATGAGTCGGCCATCATAAGGACAATACACGAAGACTCCTGCGACCTGAGTTGTATTCATCTCAATAGATTGTTAGAGTGTGTGGTGAGTCAAGTTATAAATGTCACTAAATATTGGTTCCCATATCATTGTTTTTGTTATAGAAAAGTGATATTGCTTTTCGTGCAAGTCTATAACCATGCATTTTGAACCAACATCTTGTATTAAGAACATTTTTAAAACTTATTTGTGACAAAAATGTTTATTATCTCTCAGCAAAGTTACATCTCATGAGATAATCGAAGTGTTGATTGAACCTCATTTTCATACATTATTCACTGGTTGAAAACGTGTGGCTCGTTGGTCTAGGGGCATGATTTTCTCTTCGGGTGCGAAAGGTCCCAGGTTCAAATCCCGGACGAGCCCAAGCACCATTTTCTTGGGGATTGGTCAATTTTGAACTGGCCCTGGCTTTTATCTTCACAACTTTTGCTGCACAGCATGCTGAGGTATGGACAATCAATACTATCAATGACATAGCGTAGGGACTCCTTCGTTCATCAATAAATTAGCAATTGCCTTTATATCATGATAATAACTTGACACCAATGATGATATCATGATTAAAATCTAAATTAGTGTAAAATAAGCAATTCAAGAAATCGCGTCATTGAAAGGGTTTGTGCCTGACTCAATCTGGGCAAATTCTTGACTCATTGTGCTATTCTCTTTCAGTTTACTATTCAAAAGTTATGATTTTTACATGAAGCCTCGTATACAAGTACTCGTATTTATGCGTTATGTAGACACAAATGTAGCTTGTTGATCTCGGGGTATGGTTCTCGCTTTGAATGCAAGAAATTCCGGAATCCAAGCCCGGTAGTTTTATTTTTCTGGGATGAGTCGGCCATCATAAGGACAATACACGAAGACTCCTGTGACCTGAGTTGTATTCATCTCAATAGATTGTTAGAGTGTGTGGTGAGTCAAGTTAGAAATGTCATTAAATATTGGTTCCCATATCATTGTTTTTGTTATAGAAAAGTGATATTGCTTTTCGTGCAAGTCTATAACCATGCATTTTCAACCAACATCTTGTATTAAGAACATTTTCAAAACTTATTTGGGTCAAAAATGTTCATTATCTCTCAGCAAAGTTACATCTCATGAGATAATCGAAGTGTTGATTTAACCTCATTTTCATACATTATTCACTGGTTGAAAACGTGTGGCTCGTTGGTCTAGGGCAGGGGTCGGCAACCTGCGGCTCCGGAGCCGCATGCGGCTCTTTTGAACCTTGACCGCGGCTCCGGGGCGGATGCTAGCGAGGGGAGGAGGCGCACTGTGACACCTGCTCTGGCGTTGCCGCTGCTGACAGGTCGCCGCTCCGCTCCACACTGCCCGCCCGGTGACAGGCAATAACGTTGCCGTTGCTTTGTCACATGTTTGGAAGAAGTAAAAACCTTCCTGGGCAGCAAAGAGCTCACCTTTGCTGAGCTGGAACAGCCAGAGTGGCTGGAAAAATTACATTTTATGGTAGACATGACAGCACATCTAAACACGCTAAATACAACCCTTCAGGGGAAAGGAGGCACAGCCCTGCACATGCTGGAGGAGGTTTTGGCATTCGAGCGCAAGTTGGCAGTGTTTGTCAAAGATTTACAGAGAGGTACACTGTCTCACTTTCCCTCTTTGAGAGAGTTCAAACAAAGTCATGATACGATAAATTTGGAATATTTCAAGTCTGCAATCACCACAATGCAAAGTTCGTTTGGGAAACGATTCTGTGAGTTCAGAGAGGAAAAAACGACATTATCCTTCCCTGTCACTCCCCTGGCGATCGATCCATCCCTATTGAATATGACTGCATTTGCAGGTGTAAGTCAACCTGATCTTGAGATGGAACTGGCCGATATAGCCGACAAAGATATATGGGTGTCCAAGTTCAAATGCTTGACCGCTACTCTTGAGGATGTTGCCCGTCAGAAGGCCATTCTGGCTCAGAATCATAAATGGAGTGATATTGAAAACCTTCCCAAACAGGACAAACTTGTATTCGAAACATGGAATGCCATCCCCAACACTTATATAAACATGAAAAAGTATGCATTTGGAGTCCTGTCGATCTTCGGCTCCACATATGTATGTGAGCAGGTCTTCTCCAACATGAACTATATTAAAAACAAACATCGATCACGCCTCACAGATGACAGCTTGCAAGCCTGTGTGAAAATGAAGGTGACGTCTTACAGCCCTGATGTGCAGACACTGTGCACTGAGGTTCAGGAGCAAAAATCCCATTAACCAGGTAATTTAGCTATTAATTTGCAAAAATATATTTTACATTGTTAAGTGAAAAAGTCCTTTTTTTATTCAGATTGACAGCTGACTGCACGATCCTGTATATAGCAATAAGGTAAGAAACAATATATGCAGTGTTATATTTGTTTTAAATGTTGCAATGGTTTTGCGGCTCCCAGTTTATTTTTTCCTTCGGAAACGGGTCCAAGTGGCTCTTTATGTCTTAAAGGTTGCAGACCCCTGGTCTAGGGGTATGATTTTCGCTTCGGGTGCGAGAGGTCCCGGGTTCAAATCCCGGACGAGCCCAAGCACCATTTTCTTGGGGATTGGTCAATTTTGAACTGGCCCTGGCTTTTATCTTCACAACTTTTGCTGCACAGCATGCTGAGGTATGGGCAAACAATGCTATCAATGACATAGCGTAAGGACTACTTCGTTCATCAATAAATTAGCAATCATGATAATATCTTGACACCAATGATGATACCATGATTAAAATCAAAATTTGTGTAAAATAAGCAATTCAAGAAATCGCGTCATTGAAAGGGTTTGTGCCTGACTCAATCTGGGCAAATTCTTGACTCATTGTGCTATTCTCTTTCAGTTTACTATTCAAAAGTTATGATTATTACATGAAGCCTCGTATACAAGTACTCGTATTTATGCGTTATGTGGACACAAAGGTAGCTTGTTGATCTCGGGGTATGGTTCTCGCTTTGAATGCAAGAAATTCCCGAATCCAAGCTCGGTAGTTTTATTTTTCTGGGATGAGTCGGCCATCATAAGGACAATACACGAAGACTCCTGCGACCTGAGTTGTATTCATCTCAATAGATTGTTAGAGTGTGTGGTGAGTCAAGTTATAAATGTCATTAAATATTGGTTCCCATATCATTGTTTTTGTTATAGAAAAGTGATATTGCTTTTCGTGCAAGTCTATAACCATGCATTTTGAACCAACATCTTGTATTAAGAACATTTTTAAAACTTATTTGTGACAAAAATGTTTATTATCTCTCAGCAAAGTTACATCTCATGAGATAATCGAAGTGTTGATTGAACCTCATTTTCATACATTATTCACTGGTTGAAAACGTGTGGCTCGTTGGTCTAGGGGCATGATTTTCTCTTCGGGTGCGAAAGGTCCCAGGTTCAAATCCCGGACGAGCCCAAGCACCATTTTCTTGGGGATTGGTCAATTTTGAACTGGCCCTGGCTTTTATCTTCACAACTTTTGCTGCACAGCATGCTGAGGTATGTGTTGTGTATTAGCCTTCTTCCAAAATTGATATTAATAATGTTTGATGATATTTTTATATATTATCTTTTTACTTGTTTTTATATAATGAATGAAAACACACCAAAGCACAGCAGACTGCAAAACACCAGGTGTCACTAAGTAATGGACTGGAGGAGGGCTAGGATGGCAGAATTTGCAACCTTGCTTCAAGGAAGGAGGGGGCCTGATGAACGGGCATATGTCACCCGTGCAGGCGGCAGAGACAGTGGGAGAGTCAGCCAGACATAATTAAGGCAAAAAGCCAACCATCCTGCATGGTTTTAAGGAATTAAATTATTAAATCCAGGGTGAGTGGTCAAATGAAGTGGGTCAGCAACGCTGTGTGCACAGGGGAGGGAGCTGATTAACAACCCTGCACGGCTGAACGTGAGGGGGCCTTTGACCTGAAATTAAGAATAACACTCCCAGAGCAGAAGGTTGGATGACCACAGTGAGACGAATAAGAGTGTTGTCTCTCTCTCAAGGCTGCAGGCTCAGCTGAACAGCGAGGCTGCGGGGGTCACCAGGAGTTCGCGTTCGCCTAGTTAAGTCAAAAAGCTCAATAATTCTGTATTGCTATTAAAGTAACGTTAAAGTCGGAATTTAACAACAGGATATGCTAAAGTTATCGATATTCACACCCACTCCAATTAAACCAGGCCACAAGTTACGCCTACTGAACCATCACCATCATTAAGTCAATATGAAATGTTATTTCCATACTTTAATATACAACTCGACCCAAAGCATATGACAATCAGAACCTTCCTAAGTCAAAATTGAATCGCACCCAGACAGGAGCGAATAGTCGATATAAGGTTGAAGAGGGAAGGAAATTAAGAGCACGGCGAACTGCAAACGTAAGCAAAAGCCGGGAACGACACCAACCCAGCGACACCAGCCCAGCAACAGCGAGTCGGGCTTCGACAGGCCATAAAAGTAGGAATAATAACTCCCGGGGTCAGGGGACATCAGAAGAAGCAAGCAGACAAAAACCAGAACTGACTCCAAGGTTCAACCGCCCTCACCTACAAGGAGTGACGGAAATTAATGAGGCCTTGAGTTAACGGCGTCAGCTGGACAGCAACAACAACGGCGAGCAGAGACAGAGTGAGGCAAAGACTGCGAGGCTATGAAATGCAACTTCATGTCAGTAAAGCCGACCAACAAGTTAAGTTAAAGACATCACAATACATAATATCGTACATAACATCAATGTTAACGCTATTCACCGTCAACTATATTCCGCTTATATAACCATGCAGACACCAAGGAATACGAATTCCTAGGATCAAGAAACTTACCCCTTAACCTAAGATATCGGAAATAAATTAATAATAATAAGCCTATGCATGAAAAGACAAAAGTAAAACTTATGAAAAGCCAGGATAGCGGGATAAATCACCACCAGGTCGAAATAAAATACATAATAAAAGAGCGATGTTAAACCCAGGGTCGGAGAGAAAGGGAGATCCCGGCCGTCTTTGTATCCCCGCAGCGCGGGATGGGAGTGTGTATGTGCTCGGGGAGGCACCTCCACTTGGGTCAAGCACCACGATGGGAAACGACACACCTTAGGCTACATACAGAATCATAACTGGGAAATGGTAAGGGACAAATGTTAATTTAAAACTTTTTAACCATGTCTTTGTGTGCTGTGAGGATCGGAGGGAGTGTGCCCCTCCCTCCAGGTCGTGCAACACGGACAGAGACGCCTGTGAGACGATTTGTAACGTCTGTGTTTTGGTTCATGAAGAAGGCCAGACAAGAGATAATATTGCACCCAGACAGAGAGACGACTTCGAGGCAATTTGTAACATCTGATTGTTTGCTCATGGATTTTATGGAGGGAGTATGACAACGGAATATGCCGTGGGTGATGCACACAAGGACACACGGACGTACGGACACACACATGAACACACCTACCCACGGACAGATCCTGACACAGTAAATCAAAAGAAAACCCCGCCTTGTGGGCAGGACCCAAAGGGATTTTTCGGCATAAAAGAAAGGACCCTGAGCATTGGAAATCAGTTCGACCAGGAGTGTCAACTCACCAGCCGAGCTCGACCAGTGGGTCGGCTCAGGAGTTGACCGAGCGGGTCGACTCAAGGGCGAGCTGCGACCAACGGGTCGGCTCGACTCTTCAGCTTCTGGGACTCAGCCGAGTTCAGCCGGCTCTCGGGGCTCGACTCAAGCGGCTCCCCGTCTCCTCTGCAGGCGGGCAAGACCCGCTTGACAGCTCAACTCGGCCAACCTCTGCCGAGTCGGAGGTCCCTCTGCTGGCCGCCAGCGTCGCGGTTTGGCGACGAGGTGACGACCCAACACTGCACGCCAGGAGCGAGCTGTGGGCGCCACCTACCGACCGAGCATCCAAACCAAATTCCCCACGGCGACAGAGGAGCGACTAATACGTATGACGCGCACCGCCCCCTCACCACACGACCACCAGGCGTCTGTTTGACATAAAGAACTGACTCCGAACATTGACTATTCAAGACCACTCTTACCACTCAAACACACTCGAACCCATAAGCCATCCGTGGCTGTGAAGAAACACTCGAGACCGAGTGATGGCCATCCGTCGTTTATAAGAGTATTCGTGATATTATCTTTAATATTTAGTGGGCTGTACTCTTAATCGCATAAATTCCCAGCAGATCCATCAATACGAATTGATTCTTGGCACCTCCTTCCGCCGAGCCACGCTCACGTGGGGAGTGGTGGCCCACCAGATCCTTAACAGGTGATCTGGTCCCCAATTAGTAAACTCTGTATAAGATAACGATCTTCGGAAAAGGAGCGCCGTCGCAGGCCTTTACTCCGAGCCATTCTGTTGTCAGATAACCTGCTGATGTATCTGTTGAGATTGGTGCCTTTAAGAATAATAACTGTTTTTGATTGTGTTTTTATCACCGTATAATCTTTCAAGTATCTTTCAGTCATAATCGCCGCACGTACTCGCATCCTCCACAGAATGTTCAACTGTCCCGTGACCCAAGGTGCTAACAACGTGATAAGGGTTGCGGATGATCAATAAGGAGGGCGGTACTGCGTGAACAATATTGAGTAATCATTCATTAACGTTAAGGTTTTTCTTAGCATAGTATTTGCATGTTTTAACGACTCTCTCTCTCACTAACAACCATCGCGTTATGCGGGATCCATGTGCCGTTGTCAAAGTGAAATCAGACAATCGTTGATGATACTGTATTGATGCCGTATTGACGTTCCGGGATTGAGAGTTCGCATACTATATCATAGTTGAGGTTGAATTAGTAATAAATTGATTAATACAGAAGTGGTTGTGTGATTCTTTCCTGAAATTTATGCATAAGATCTGCTTCTGCGTTGAGATCTGAACTTGGTGACCTTAATAAACACACTAACACATACTCAGTAAATGTTAAAGCGATAACGGGGTGAACCGGGGACCTAAAGATAAGCGAGAATGAGACGAACCTAGACAACGATGCCGAGTTAATCTAAAGTTAATCTTGCATACTTACACCACACCTGCATAACTGCATACGATTAATTGCCTTATTCCGATCGATAACCCACCCTCATCACCGAGGCGGGGTCTGGTTATCATAACGACTTGCATTATCATAATTACACCCACTCGCATAATTACTACGATTACCTCTCGAATTGGCATAATTAAATGTGCATAATTACATCAATTAACATATTTCCGGATAATTACACATTTGGCCAAATTTCATTTGATTATTATTATTTTCACTGAATATTCATAACCCACATATACAACATAATAATTTCACCCACGCACGCATACAACACATCAAAATTTTCATACCCAACATATACAACATAATGGGGGCGTCGCCCGGGATCTCTCGCAGACAGTTTGTGCATGAATTCAGGAACGAATCACTGTTGTGTTAATCAAAGTGGTGTGAACTAACGTTGCCTTGTGATTATAAACGGGGGTATACACGCGCTCTGAAGGGAAATACCAGAGTAGCAGAGTATAACAAAGACAGCTGGGCTGAAATTATTTGCTCGAGTTGAACTGACGCATCCTGTGATACAATTGTTTATATGTGCGCTGAAGGGGAATTCTAGAGTAACTCACGCCGCACATGAGATGTTAGAATTAAGATACACTCTTAAGTCTATTAACCACACTACGTAATAGAGATGGCGCAGGATCCACAACGTTCTGAGGTTGACACACCAACGCATAACACTGATACAGAGTGGACCTCTGAGGAGGAGATGGAATCTATGGAAAAACAATATCGGGAATTTGTGTTAAAACGTACTGGACGGACTGCTAGCCAGCAGACGGAGCAGAGAGATATATGGGAGGGGTGCCATACAGAAGATGTTAAAGCCCATAGAAGGAAACTACTTAAGGACGTGATGAAATGTGGCAAAGCCAAACGTGACGTAAAAATTGCAGAAATAGCGAGGGTAGACTCGTATCTCCTCGCACAGACAGACAGAGAAAGATTATGGAATGAGGAAAAATTTGAAAGGGAAAGACAAGAGAAACTGTCCTTAATGGTGCAGGTAGAGCGTCTGCACGCCCTCATGAGAGAGAAAGAATCCGCACTAAATGCACCAGTGAAACACCCAGACGCTGATACACAGAACACATACGGGAGTAACAATTTACCACACTCCGAGCCACGTGGACGTAGCCCAGGGCCAGATCCCACAATGAGTATGGCTACTGTGCAAAGCAATTTTGATGAAGTAACACCCTCGCAAATCGAGGAGAGAGAAGAGGAAATAATAATACAAACGGGAAAACATGAGGCCGACCACACCAACGTTAGAGAGAGACAAATAATTAACCCTAAGTCATCAGGATACACTGTAATGATAGGGCGGAAAAGGGCGGAGCTGGTGCAAGACGGGAAACATGACATAAACAGCACACCAGGCAGACGCACGCTACGCAAGTATGACCGACATGATGCAGATGACAGGGACAGCTCACCAGAGAAACGCACCTCGCACAAACACGACCAACATGACACAGATGACAGACACAGCTCACCAGAGAGACACACCTCACGCAAACATGACAGACACAGCTCACCAGAGAGACACACCTCACGCAAACATGACCGACATGATGCAGATGACAGACACAGCTCACCAGAGAGACGCACCTCACGTAAACATGACAGACACAGCTCACCAGAGAGACACACCTCACGCAAACATGACCGACATGATGCAGATGACAGACACAGCTCACCAGAGAGACGCACCTCACGTAAACATGACAGACAAAGCTCACCAGAGAGACACACCTCACGCAAACATGACCGACATGATGCAGATGACAGACACCGCTCATCAGAGAGACACACCTCACGCAAACATGACCGACATGATGCAGATGACAGACACAGCTCACCAGAGAGACGCACCTCACGTAAACATTATCAACACGACAGGGGTAACAGAGAGAGTTCACCAGAGGGACGCATGACACGTAAATATCACCCACGCAAAATCACCCGCACCACAGATGACAGAGACAGGAATCCCGATAACCATGAAGCACGAGACAAACGTAAATACAACACCTCACCTAGCAGGCACCACACACGTAGTAGGCAGCATGAAGGTCAAGGACAAAAACACTCACCACATAGACACCGCTCAAGGAGATCACGCACACCAACCCACAAACACGAATCACAAGACCCACATAAGGAAAACAAGAGACACAGACACGGGAAACATGACAACAGGGATAGTGGAGACAAGGGTAGCTCAAGTGAGCACTCCTCAGGAACCGACACCACTGATGACGAACAACACACTTTTAACAGTAAGACACTAAAACTAATGGACAAAGCACTCGTGAGAATTCCCTACTTCGATCCACATAACAAGAACAGGGACATACACACTTACATAGCTACGGTAGAACAGGAGGCTAAGATCCGGGGTCTGGGTAAATCAGCAGAAAAGGCATGTTTATTATCAAGGAGCCTACATGAACCCGCCAGACCATGGGTAGCCTCCCTGCCAAATAGGGTGAAGAGTGACTTTAAACAATTGAGCCGAGCAGTAGTTAAGAGATTTGGGGAATACTTCACACTATCCGAAGGATTGAACGCGGCAAAGTTGATGACCCAGCGAGTAGACGAAGACCCACGAGATTATCTCCTACGCCTTAAGAAAGCATATTACGCAGGAGACGGGGACAATGCCCAGGGAGATAAGACAGTTTTAAAAGTGATGTTCTTTCAATCATTGAGACCTGAAATAGTGAGAATAGTAGGAATGATGTTGGACCCCGAGACTGCCTCCCTACGCCAGATTGAAAGCAAGGCCCACACGGCCTGGGTGAACGGACGGAAAACCACTAGCATAGCCAAAACCCACATCGTCACCAGAGATAAAGAATGCCTCGATCTGGAGGGAAGCGAATCTCCAAGGAATAATATTAGCGCCACACGGGGTGGACATGAATTCCCCCAGGAGAGGGCGCCTAACCCAATAGAATCAACACCCGTCTACAACACGCTGAACAACGTTCCACGTGGGGGGAGGGACGAGTCAAGGGGAACCTGGCACCCACAGCCGCCACCACCATGGAATGCAGGAGAGGGCGGAGGCTGGAATTATGGAGGAGGAAGAGCGAGTGACGGGCCATACCTACCCCGCGGAGGCCGACGCCCATTAAACCAGTCACCATATCGTCCCCCACTGCCGCCTCCACTAACAATAGAGCATAGACCACCGTTAGCTAACAGGAATCGATATGCTCACCACATTAGGATGGAAAAAGAGCTCCTAGGGAGTATGAAGACTCCCATGCAAATAGCAAAGGGAAGAATACCAACTATACCCACACAGGAGGAGGACACACCCAGCGCAAAGGTAGCCCAAGTGAACGTAGGGAAGACAAGAAGCCCCGAAGCAATCACCGAAGTGGTACCAGAGGGAAAAGGGTACCATCTGGGGGAATTGATTCCCGTAGGACCAGTCGGACGAGTCCACGTGGAAGTAATACTGCAAGATACCCTGACCAGCCAGGGCCTTTGTGATACTGGAGCAGAAATATCCATGATATCCAGAGAATTATTTGACGAACTCCAGACTGCCCTCCAGAGGAAGAATGAAACACTACAGATGATGCCAAGTAACCTTACCTACTCAGGATGTGAAGGGACCCACATGCGACCATTGGGCAAAGTTATGACGAAGTTGACGTTCAACAAAATCAACATGAACCATCCCCTATATGTCGTACGGAGCCCCGGAAAAGAGTTGATCATTGGGATAGAACTACTGAATCGCCTGAAACCCATTATGAACCTTGAATCCCGACAAATTTGGGCACAGTCAATGCCGGAGCAACAAAGGGACTCAGAAGATGAAGACGTTATGAGAGACTCCACGGGAATCCAAGTGATAACACAAGAGCTCAACGACCTATCAACGACAACCAGGAACGAAGACGAGCTCCCAGCAGGAGTTCGGGTCACTCAGCTAATGACTAACAGACTGAGAGAAGACCGAAAGGAAGCCGACTTAGAGTCAGTATCACCAAATGACCGTCCCCTCATGGAGTATATACCGCCCCCTGGAGGCCAAACCGACGAACTGCAAACTGATGAAGGAGAACACGAGGGCAAGAGCGTATTACCCTCGGATGAAGCCAAGGCAACTCAACCGATAGTAACGCAAAAGGAACTTTCAACCGAGCCGCCCGAAACCACGAAGGCCTTGGACCCAGACCCAGGACAAGGAGTCTCCCTAATAGAAGAACAAATCGAACAACAAATTGAAGCAGCAGACGCCCTCGAGAACGACACTCAACGAAATGAGCTTCGTCAACTGCTCCACAAATACCACTCCCTGTTCTCAGAAGACCCCTATGATTGCGGCAAAACCGACCTACACGTGGTATCTATTCCCACACTGGAAGGAGCGCCAGCGGTATATGTGAAACAATACAAGATTCCACTGGCTGCCTACGAATCAATCCAAGAAACCTTGGAGAACCTACTCAAGAAGAATATAATTCGAGAATGCAACTCAACCTACAACTCACCGATTTGGCCTGTATTGAAACCCACAGGCAAGTGGCGACTCACCATCGACTATAGGCAACTCAACAAAACGGTTCCCCTATCTCGATGGCCAATGGCAGAAATCGACCAGAATATCAACCAAATAAAAGGCGCAAAAATTCTCACCACCATGGATCTATCAAATGGCTTCTGGACCATGCCCGTGAAAGAAGCGGATCAATACAAGTTGGCATTTACATTCAATGGAATACAGTATACTTGGAACCGATGTCCATTTGGATACTCAAATTCACCTGCGGACTTTAACATATTCCTACACAAGGCAATGGACGACGCAAAAGAGCGAGGTACCATCGTCTATGTCGACGATATACTGGTCAAGGACTCCTCCTGGGAAGAACACCTCGAGAGCCTCCAGCATACCCTCGAGCAGTTAAAGGAAGCAGGCGCAGAGATTTCAATACAAAAAGGACAGTGGGCACGCAAGAGGGTGGACTACCTCGGGCTCCAGGTCGGCACTGAGGGACTGTTACCCCAAACCAAAAGACTTGGAGCCCTCCTCGCACTCAAATCGCCCACCACAGTCACGACCCTTCGGAGCTTCTTAGGGATTTGCAACTACCTTCGACAGTTCGTGGACGACTACGCAGGAATCGTTCGACCCTTAGTCAAACTACTGCAAAAAGACGAACCATGGGAGTGGGGACAGGAACAGGAAGCCGCAGAAAAAGAATTAAAACGACAGATCACAGAGGCATCCTGCCTAGCATACCCAGAGAAAGGGAAAGAATACTACCTGGAGACCGCATACTCAGATCATAGTATCAGCTCGGTACTGTACCAGAGACAGGAAGCAGAGAAACGAGTTATTGCCTATGCCAGCAAAGCCCTCCGGGGAGTGGAGATGAAGTTCTCCGAGTGTGAGAAGGCGATATTTGGAAACATCTGGGCCATACAACATTTTCGGAACTTGTTAAACGGAGAGAAGATCATCCTGGAAACGAATCATGAATCCTTGGCATACCTCAACAGTAAGAAGATTCGAGAGGGCCGCGTAACCAGCAGCCGAATAGCCAGCTGGGCACTGACACTCCAAGGCCTACCAATCACAGTGAAATACGCAAAAAACAAGAAAAGTCCAATGGCCCAAGGTCTTGCCGATTTACATGATTGTACCTTTGACAGCGTAGAAGCAGAGGACGTAAAGATACCTCCGGAGGACAACAGGTACTTGCCCTTCAGGAAGGAAACATGTGCCGACCTACCAGTGGTATACATCGATGGATGCTCCAAGATGAAGGAGAACAAGCTTCACGCTGGGTCAGGAGTCATTTGGGAAACTGGCCCACTCACAGGGATTCAAGAGGGATTTCAGCTGGGACCAAAGTCAAACCAGTATGCAGAGTTGGTCGGGGTACACATCGCTGTCCAAATGGCATCCGATAACCAAATACGGACCATGGTGGTGTGCACTGATTCCAACTACGTACAGCACAGCTTCCTGCACCACCTACCCATATGGAAAAAAAACGAGATGAAGAACCATAGGAATAAACCAATTCACCATCGAGAACTATTCGAGGCCATAGATAAGATGGTTCAGAACAAGGATATGAAGATATTTTGGAAGAAAGTCAAAGGGCACTCCAAGATACCTGGTCAAGAGAAAACTGGGAACGACCAAGCAGATGACATAGCAAAAGTGGGAAGCCTGGAAGGCACCCCGTGGAAGCTAGAAGACCAAACCGACAGAGACGGACAACAAGAGTCGACGAACCAAGACATCGCCGTGATAAGACTGGTCACAAGAAGTGGGAAGAACCCGGCAGAAGCTGGAACCAGAGCCCAATTGAACAGTGCCCAGCCTTCCGAAGACCTGATCAGAATGCAACAAGAGGACGAAACACTAAAGACACTCGCCGATCATATCCAAGATCCAGCAGGAAAACCAATCACTACTGACAACTTGAATGACAATAAAGAGCTCGAGATCATGCATAGCCAAATCAAAAGGTTCTCAATGCGAAAAGGGCTACTGGTATACACAAACGAAAAAGACGGTCGACCTAGATGGGTAGTCCCCTCTCAATATCGAGAAATAATGTTACAACACGCCCACAATGAACCGTGCAGCGGCCACCGATGCGAGGTGAATACGGGACAGATGCTGCGACAGGTGGCCTACTGGCCAAAAATGGGGGAAGACATACACAAACATGTGTCCAACTGTCTCGTGTGTTGTAAGTACCAGCCAACGACCTCACAGCATAGGGCACCCCTACAGAGGAGGGGAACAGATTATCCTTGGTCCAACCTACAAATCGATTGGATAGGACCTGTCAACCGATCAACCAAAGGGAACAAGTACATGCTAACTGTGACCTGTGCATTCTCTAAATGGACAGAGTGTTTACCAGCACCCAACAACACCGCGGAAACGACCGCTATCCTACTGATCAACCAAATATTCAGTAGATGGGGTCTACCGTCAACGATCGATTCAGACAAAGGAAGCCACTTCACAGCCGAGGTTATCACAGAAGTGTGGAAGATGTTGGGAGTAAAAAGACAATTACATGTCGCATACCATCCACAATCCTCAGGACAGGTGGAAAGAGCCAACAGGACCATCGTGAGCCTCCTAAAGAAATATGTGTCTACCACGGGCCGCGACTGGGATACGAAACTACCCCTAGTCTTGATGGCCATGCGAGCCACACCCAACCGAGCTACAGGCAGGACACCCTTCGAGATCATGACAGGGAGGCTAATGACCCTCCCAGTACACCTGTTATATGTCCCAGCAGAGGACGAGACCCCAACGGCAATGACGCCAACTGAATACCTGACGGGACTCAATAGTCACCTACAGAGCACATTCGCTATGGTCAGGGACCAGTTGCAAGTAGAGGCTCAGGGGAGCAAAGCATACTATGACCAAAAAGCCAGCCACGCAGAATACCAGCTAGGAGACCAGGTGTGGTACCTCAATTACGAGAAAAGAAAACAGAAGTGCAGGAAATTCCTACCTTCCTGGACAGGACCACACGAGGTGGTTGACAAAATGTCCCCAGTAGTATATCAGCTAAAAATCACAAAGACAGGAAGAGAGCAGCAATACAAGTGGGTGCACATCAACCAAATCAAACCGTACCCTGTGCTGGTGGAGCAAGATGAGGAATAAAGGTGGAAAAGGGGGGGGGAACTAAACTAATGGGCATATCACACTACGATAATGTGTAACATGTTTTCCAGGAAATGGCAGCCCTCCTGCTCACGCTCCTGCTAACGTACCTTGCCAAGCTAGAAGGGAGCCAAGGCCTGATGATGCCACCCAAGAATCACCATAGAAACTATCTTTTTAACGATATCTCCTATAACACGTAGTCAATAGAATAATTTCTCCCTCCCTTATCGTTTTACCTTCCTTTAGAATTTTTTTTTTCCTCTCTTGTCACATATAATCATGTTAAGTTGTGACACGTACGCGCGCGTTGTAAGGAAATAGCAGCAAAACTTGAGGACAATCGATGGTTCATGATGGAAGAAGGGTATACATTTTTTTTAAAAATAACCCGTGGCCATTTGACCACTGGCCATTTTTAAAAGGGCGGAATGTTGTGTATTAGCCTTCTTCCAAAATTGATATTAATAATATTTGATGATATTTTTATATATTATCTTTTTACTTGTTTTTATATAATGAATGAAAACACACCAAAGCACAGCAGACTGCAAAACACCAGGTGTCACTAAGTAATGGACTGGAGGAGGGCTAGGATGGCAGAATTTGCAACCTTGCTTCAAGGAAGGAGGGGGCCTGATGAACGGGCATATGTCACCCGTGCAGGCGGCAGAGACAGTGGGAGAGTCAGCCAGACATAATTAAGGCAAAAAGCCAACCATCCTGCATGGTTTTAAGGAATTAAATTATTAAATCCAGGGTGAGTGGTCAAATGAAGTGGGTCAGCAACGCTGTGTGCACAGGGGAGGGAGCTGATTAACAACCCTGCACGGCTGAACGTGAGGGGGCCTTTGACCTGAAATTAAGAATAACACTCCCAGAGCAGAAAGTTGGATGACCACAGTGAGACGAATAAGAGTGTTGTCTCTCTCTCAAGGCTGCAGGCTCAGCTGAACAGCGAGGCTGCGGGGGTCACCAGGAGTTCGCGTTCGCCTAGTTAAGTCAAAAAGCTCAATAATTCTGTATTGCTATTAAAGTAACGTTAAAGTCGGAATTTAACAACAGGATAGGCTAAAGTTATCGATATTCACACCCACTCCAATTAAACCAGGCCACAAGTTACGCCTACTGAACCATCACCATCATTAAGTCAATATGAAATGTTATTTCCATACTTTAATATACAACTCGACCCAAAGCATATGACAATCAGAACCTTCCTAAGTCAAAATTGAATCGCACCCAGACAGGAGCGAATAGTCGATATAAGGTTGAAGAGGGAAGGAAATTAAGAGCACGGCGAACTGCAAACGTAAGCAAAAGCCGGGAACGACACCAACCCAGCGACACCAGCCCAGCAACAGCGAGTCGGGCTTCGACAGGCCATAAAAGTAGGAATAATAACTCCCGGGGTCAGGGGACATCAGAAGAAGCAAGCAGACAAAAACCAGAACTGACTCCAAGGTTCAACCGCCCTCACCTACAAGGAGTGACGGAAATTAATGAGGCCTTGAGTTAACGGCGTCAGCTGGACAGCAACAACAACGGCGAGCAGAGACAGAGTGAGGCAAAGACTGCGAGGCTATGAAATGCAACTTCATGTCAGTAAAGCCGACCAACAAGTTAAGTTAAAGACATCACAATACATAATATCGTACATAACATCAATGTTAACGCTATTCACCGTCAACTATATTCCGCTTATATAACCATGCAGACACCAAGGAATACGAATTCCTAGGATCAAGAAACTTACCCCTTAACCTAAGATATCGGAAATAAATTAATAATAATAAGCCTATGCATGAAAAGACAAAAGTAAAACTTATGAAAAGCCAGGATAGCGGGATAAATCACCACCAGGTCGAAATAAAATACATAATAAAAGAGCGATGTTAAACCCAGGGTCGGAGAGAAAGGGAGATCCCGGCCGTCTTTGTATCCCCGCAGCGCGGGATGGGAGTGTGTATGTGCTCGGGGAGGCACCTCCACTTGGGTCAAGCACCACGATGGGAAACGACACACCTTAGGCTACATACAGAATCATAACTGGGAAATGGTAAGGGACAAATGTTAATTTAAAACTTTTTAACCATGTCTTTGTGTGCTGTGAGGATCGGAGGGAGTGTGCCCCTCCCTCCAGGTCGTGCAACACGGACAGAGACGCCTGTGAGACGATTTGTAACGTCTGTGTTTTGGTTCATGAAGAAGGCCAGACAAGAGATAATATTGCACCCAGACAGAGAGACGACTTCGAGGCAATTTGTAACATCTGATTGTTTGCTCATGGATTTTATGGAGGGAGTATGACAACGGAATATGCCGTGGGTGATGCACACAAGGACACACGGACGTACGGACACACACATGAACACACCTACCCACGGACAGATCCTGACACAGTAAATCAAAAGAAAACCCCGCCTTGTGGGCAGGACCCAAAGGGATTTTTCGGCATAAAAGAAAGGACCCTGAGCATTGGAAATCAGTTCGACCAGGAGTGTCAACTCACCAGCCGAGCTCGACCAGTGGGTCGGCTCAGGAGTTGACCGAGCGGGTCGACTCAAGGGCGAGCTGCGACCAACGGGTCGGCTCGACTCTTCAGCTTCTGGGACTCAGCCGAGTTCAGCCGGCTCTCGGGGCTCGACTCAAGCGGCTCCCCGTCTCCTCTGCAGGCGGGCAAGACCCGCTTGACAGCTCAACTCGGCCAACCTCTGCCGAGTCGGAGGTCCCTCTGCTGGCCGCCAGCGTCGCGGTTTGGCGACGAGGTGACGACCCAACACTGCACGCCAGGAGCGAGCTGTGGGCGCCACCTACCGACCGAGCATCCAAACCAAATTCCCCACGGCGACAGAGGAGCGACTAATACGTATGACGCGCACCGCCCCCTCACCACACGACCACCAGGCGTCTGTTTGACATAAAGAACTGACTCCGAACATTGACTATTCAAGACCACTCTTACCACTCAAACACACTCGAACCCATAAGCCATCCGTGGCTGTGAAGAAACACTCGAGACCGAGTGATGGCCATCCGTCGTTTATAAGAGTATTCGTGATATTATCTTTAATATTTAGTGGGCTGTACTCTTAATCGCATAAATTCTCAGCAGATCCATCAATACGAATTGATTCTTGGCACCTCCTTCCGCCGAGCCACGCTCACGTGGGGAGTGGTGGCCCACCAGATCCTTAACAGGTGATCTGGTCCCCAATTAGTAAACTCTGTATAAGATAACGATCTTCGGAAAAGGAGCGCCGTCGCAGGCCTTTACTCCGAGCCATTCTGTTGTCAGATAACCTGCTGATGTATCTGTTGAGATTGGTGCCTTTAAGAATAATAACTGTTTTTGATTGTGTTTTTATCACCGTATAATCTTTCAAGTATCTTTCAGTCATAATCGCCGCACGTACTCGCATCCTCCACAGAATGTTCAACTGTCCCGTGACCCAAGGTGCTAACAACGTGATAAGGGTTGCGGATGATCAATAAGGAGGGCGGTACTGCGTGAACAATATTGAGTAATCATTCATTAACGTTAAGGTTTTTCTTAGCATAGTATTTGCATGTTTTAACGACTCTCTCTCTCACTAACAACCATCGCGTTATGCGGGATCCATGTGCCGTTGTCAAAGTGAAATCAGACAATCGTTGATGATACTGTATTGATGCCGTATTGACGTTCCGGGATTGAGAGTTCGCATACTATATCATAGTTGAGGTTGAATTAGTAATAAATTGATTAATACAGAAGTGGTTGTGTGATTCTTTCCTGAAATTTATGCATAAGATCTGCTTCTGCGTTGAGATCTGAACTTGGTGACCTTAATAAACACACTAACACATACTCAGTAAATGTTAAAGCGATAACGGGGTGAACCGGGGACCTAAAGATAAGCGAGAATGAGACGAACCTAGACAACGATGCCGAGTTAATCTAAAGTTAATCTTGCATACTTACACCACACCTGCATAACTGCATACGATTAATTGCCTTATTCCGATCGATAACCCACCCTCGTCACCGAGGCGGGGTCTGGTTATCATAACGACTTGCATTATCATAATTACACCCACTCGCATAATTACTACGATTACCTCTCGAATTGGCATAATTAAATGTGCATAATTACATCAATTAACATATTTCCGGATAATTACACATTTGGCCAAATTTCATTTGATTATTATTATTTTCACTGAATATTCATAACCCACATATACAACATAATAATTTCACCCACGCACGCATACAACACATCAAAATTTTCATACCCAACATATACAACATATGGACAATCAATACTATCAATGACATAGCGTAGGGACTCCTTCGTTCATCAATAAATTAGCAATTGCCTTTATATCATGATAATAACTTGACACCAATGATGATATCATGATTAAAATCTAAATTAGTGTAAAATAAGCAATTCAAGAAATCGCGTCATTGAAAGGGTTTGTGCCTGACTCAATCTGGGCAAATTCTTGACTCATTGTGCTATTCTCTTTCAGTTTACTATTCAAAAGTTATCATTTTTACATGAAGCCTCGTATACAAGTACTCGTATTTATGCGTTATGTGGACACAAATGTAGCTTGTTGATCTCGGGGTATGGTTCTCGCTTTGAATGCAAGAAATTCCGGAATCCAAGCCCGGTAGTTTTATTTTTCTGGGATGAGTCGGCCATCATAAGGACAATACACGAAGACTCCTGTGACCTGAGTTGTATTCATCTCAATAGATTGTTAGAGTGTGTGGTGAGTCAAGTTAGAAATGTCATTAAATATTGGTTCCCATATCATTGTTTTTGTTATAGAAAAGTGATATTGCTTTTCGTGCAAGTCTATAACCATGCATTTTCAACCAACATCTTGTATTAAGAACATTTTCAAAACTTATTTGGGTCAAAAATGTTCATTATCTCTCAGCAAAGTTACATCTCATGAGATAATCGAAGTGTTGATTTAACCTCATTTTCATACATTATTCACTGGTTGAAAACGTGTGGCTCGTTGGTCTAGGGGTATGATTTTCGCTTCGGGTGCGAGAGGTCCCGGGTTCAAATCCCGGACGAGCCCAAGCACCATTTTCTTGGGGATTGGTCAATTTTGAACTGGCCCTGGCTTTAATCTTCACAACTTTTGCTGCACAGCATGCTGAGGTATGGGCAAACAATGCTATCAATGACATAGCGTAAGGACTACTTCGTTCATCAATAAATTAGCAATCATGATAATATCTTGACACCAATGATGATACCATGATTAAAATCAAAATTTGTGTAAAATAAGCAATTCAAGAAATCGCGTCATTGAAAGGGTTTGTGCCTGACTCAATCTGGGCAAATTCTTGACTCATTGTGCTATTCTCTTTCAGTTTACTATTCAAAAGTTATGATTATTACATGAAGCCTCGTATACAAGTACTCGTATTTATGCGTTATGTGGACACAAAGGTAGCTTGTTGATCTCGGGGTATGGTTCTCGCTTTGAATGCAAGAAATTCCCGAATCCAAGCTCGGTAGTTTTATTTTTCTGGGATGAGTCGGCCATCATAAGGACAATACACGAAGACTCCTGCGACCTGAGTTGTATTCATCTCAATAGATTGTTAGAGTGTGTGGTGAGTCAAGTTATAAATGTCATTAAATATTGGTTCCCATATCATTGTTTTTGTTATAGAAAAGTGATATTGCTTTTCGTGCAAGTCTATAACCATGCATTTTGAACCAACATCTTGTATTAAGAACATTTTTAAAACTTATTTGTGACAAAAATGTTTATTATCTCTCAGCAAAGTTACATCTCATGAGATAATCGAAGTGTTGATTGAACCTCATTTTCATACATTATTCACTGGTTGAAAACGTGTGGCTCGTTGGTCTAGGGGCATGATTTTCTCTTCGGGTGCGAAAGGTCCCAGGTTCAAATCACGGACGAGCCCAAGCACCATTTTCTTGGCGGATTGGTCAATTTTGAACTGGCCCTGGCTTTTATCTTCACAACTTTTGCTGCACAGCATGCTGAGGTATGGACAATCAATACTATCAATGACATAGCGTAGGGACTCCTTCGTTCATCAATAAATTAGCAATTGCCTTTATATCATGATAATAACTTGACACCAATGATGATATCATGATTAAAATCTAAATTAGTGTAAAATAAGCAATTCAAGAAATCGCGTCATTGAAAGGGTTTGTGCCTGACTCAATCTGGGCAAATTCTTGACTCATTGTGCTATTCTCTTTCAGTTTACTATTCAAAAGTTATGATTTTTACATGAAGCCTCGTATACAAGTACTCGTATTTATGCGTTATGTGGACACAAATGTAGCTTGTTGATCTCGGGGTATGGTTCTCGCTTTGAATGCAAGAAATTCCGGAATCCAAGCCCGGTAGTTTTATTTTTCTGGGATGAGTCGGCCATCATAAGGACAATACACGAAGACTCCTGTGACCTGAGTTGAATTCATCTCAATAGATTGTTAGAGTGTGTGGTGAGTCAAGTTAGAAATGTCATTAAATATTGGTTCCCATATCATTGTTTTTGTTATAGAAAAGTGATATTGCTTTTCGTGCAAGTCTATAACCATGCATTTTCAACCAACATCTTGTATTTAGAACATTTTCAAAACTTATTTGGGTCAAAATGTTCATTATCTCTCAGCAAAGTTACATCTCATGAGATAATCGAAGTGTTGATTTAACCTCATTTTCATACATTATTCACTGGTTGAAAACGTGTGGCTCGTTGGTCTAGGGGTATGATTTTTGCTTCGGGTGCGAGAGGTCCCGGGTTCAAATCCCGGACGAGCCCAAGCACCATTTTCTTGGGGATTGGTCAATTTTGAACTGGCCCTGGCTTTTATCTTCACAACTTTTGCTGCACAGCATGCTGAGGTATGGGCAAACAATGCTATCAATGACATAGCGTAAGGACTCCTTCGTTCATCAATAAATTAGCAATTGCCTTTATATCATGATAATAACTTGACACCAATGATGATATCATGATTAAAATCTAAATTAGTGTAAAATAAGCAATTCAAGAAATCGCGTCATTGAAAGGGTTTGTGCCTGACTCAATCTGGGCAAATTCTTGACTCATTGTGCTATTCTCTTTCAGTTTACTATTCAAAAGTTATGATTTTTACATGAAGCCTCGCATACAAGTACTCGTATTTATGCGTTATGTGGACACAAATGTAGCTTGTTGATCTCGGGGTATGGTTCTCGCTTTGAATGCAAGAAATTCCGGAATCCAAGCCCGGTAGTTTTATTTTTCTGGGATGAGTCGGCCATCATAAGGACAATACACGAAGACTCCTGTGACCTGAGTTGTATTCATCTCAATAGATTGTTAGAGTGTGTGGTGAGTCAAGTTAGAAATGTCATTAAATATTGGTTCCCATATCATTGTTTTTGTTATAGAAAAGTGATATTGCTTTTCGTGCAAGTCTATAACCATGCATTTTCAACCAACATCTTGTATTAAGAACATTTTCAAAACTTATTTGGGTCAAAAATGTTCATTATCTCTCAGCAAAGTTACATCTCATGAGATAATCGAAGTGTTGATTGAACCTCATTTTCATACATTATTCACTGGTTGAAAACGTGTGGCTCGTTGGTCTAGGGGTATGATTTTCGCTTCGGGTGCGAGAGGTCCCGGGTTCAAATCCCGGACGAGCCCAAGCACCATTTTCTTGGGTATTGGTCAATTTTGAACTGGCCCTGGCTTTTATCTTCACAACTTTTGCTGCACAGCATGCTGAGGTATGGGCAATCAATGCTATCAATGACATAGCGTAGGGACTCCTTCGTTCATCAATAAATTAGCAATTGCCTTTATATCATGATAATAACTTGACACCAATGATGATATCATGATTAAAATCTAAATTAGTGTAAAATAAGCAATTCAAGAAATCGCGTCATTGAAAGGGTTTGTGCCTGACTCAATCTGGGCAAATTCTTGACTCATTGTGCTATTCTCTTTCAGTTTACTATTCAAAAGTTATGATTTTTACATGAAGCCTCGTATACAAGTACTCGTATTTATGCGTTATGTGGACACAAATGTAGCTTGTTGATCTCGGGGTATGGTTCTCGCTTTGAATGCAAGAAATTCCGGAATCCAAGCCCGGTAGTTTTATTTTTCTGGGATGAGTCGGCCATCATAAGGACAATACACGACGACTCCTGTGACCTGAGTTGTATTCATCTCAATAGATTGTTAGAGTGTGTGGTGAGTCAAGTTAGAAATGTCATTAAATATTGGTTCCCATATCATTGTTTTTGTTATAGAAAAGTGATATTGCTTTTCGTGCAAGTCTATAACCATGCATTTTCAACCAACATCTTGTATTAAGAACATTTTCAAAACTTATTTGGGTCAAAAATGTTCATTATCTCTCAGCAAAGTTACATCTCATGAGATAATCGAAGTGTTGATTTAACCTCATTTTCATACATTATTCACTGCTTGAAGATGAGTGGCTCGTTGGTCTAGGGGTATGATTCTCGCTTTGGGTGCGAGAGGTCCCGGGTTCAAATCCCGGACGAGCCCAAGCACCATTTTCTTGGGGATTGGTCAATTTTGAACTGGCCCTGGCTTTTATCTTCACAACTTTTGCTGCACAGCATGCTGAGGTATGGGCAATCAATGCTATCAATGACATAGCGTAGGGACTACTTCGTTCATCCATGAATTAGCAATCATGATAATATCTTGACACCAATGATGATACCATGATTAAAATCAAAATTCGTGTAAAATAAGCAATTCAAGAAATCGCATCATTGAAAGGGTTTGTGCCTGACTCAATCTGGGCAAATTCTTGATTCATTGTGCTATTCTCTTTCAGTTTACTATTCAAAAGTTATGATTTTTACATGAAGCCTCGTATACAAGTACTCGTATTTATGCGTTATGTGGACACAAAGGTAGCTTGTTGATCTCGGGGTATGGTTCTCGCTTTGAATGCAAGAAATTCCGGAATCCAAGCCCAGTAGTTTTATTTTTCTGGGATGAGTCGGCCATCATAAGGACAATACACGAAGACTCCTGCGACCTGAGTTGTATTCATCTCAATAGATTGTTAGAGTGTGTGGTGAGTCAAGTTATAAATGTCATTAAATATTGGTTCCCATATCATTGTTTTTGTTATAGAAAAGTGATATTGCTTTTCGTGCAAGTCTATAACCATGCATTTTGAACCAACATCTTGTATTAAGAACATTTTTAAAACTTATTTGTGACAAAAATGTTTATTATCTCTCAGCAAAGTTACATCTCATGAGATAATCGAAGTGTTGATTGAACCTCATTTTCATACATTATTCACTGGTTGAAAACGTGTGGCGCGTTGGTCTAGGGGCATGATTTTCTCTTCGGGTGCGAAAGGTCCCAGGTTCAAATCCCGGATGAGCCCAAGCACCATTTTCTTGGGGATTGGTCAATTTTGAACTGGCCCTGGCTTTTATCTTCACAACTTTTGCTGCACAGCATGCTGAGGTATGGACAATCAATACTATCAATGACATAGCGTAGGGACTCCTTCGTTCATCAATAAATTAGCAATTGCCTTTATATCATGATAATAACTTGACACCAATGATGATACCATGATTAAAATCAAAATTCGTGAAAAATAAGCAATTCAAGAAATCGCATCATTGAAAGGGTTTGTGCCTGACTCAATCTGGGCAAATTCTTGACTCATTGTGCTATTCTCTTTCAGTTTACTATTCAAAAGTTATCATTTTTACATGAAGCCTCGTATACAAGTACTCGTATTTATGCGTTATGTGGACGCAAAGGTAGCTTGTTGATCTCGGGGTATGGTTCTCGCTTTGAATGCAAGAAATTCCGGAATCCAAGCCCGGTAGTTTTATTTTTCTGGGATGAGTCGGCCATCATAAGGACAATACACGAAGACTCCTGCGACCTGAGTTGTATTCATCTCAATAGATTGTTAGAGTGTGTGGTGAGTCAAGTGAGAAATGTCATTAAATATTGGTTCCCATATCATTGATTTTGTTATAGAAAAGTGATATTGCTTTTCGTGCAAGTCTATAACCATGCATTTTCAACCAACATCTTGTATTAAGAACATTTTCAAAACTTATTTGGGTCAAAAATGTACATTATCTCTCAGCAAAGTTACATCTCATGAGATAATCGAAGTGTTCATTGAACCTCATTTTCATACATTATTCACTGGTTGAAAACTTGTGGCTCGTTGGTCTAGGGGTATGATTTTCGCTTCGGGTGCGAGAGGTCCTGGGTTCAAATCCCGGACGAGCCCAAGCACCATTTTCTTGGGGATTGGTCAATTTTGAACTGGCCCTGGCTTTTATCTTCACAACTTTTGCTGCACAGCATGCTGAGGTATGGGCAATCAATGCTATCAATGACATAGCGTAGGGACTACTTCGTTCATCCATAAATTAGCAATCATGATAATAACTTGACACCAATGATGATATCATGATTAAAATCTAAATTAGTGTAAAATAAGCAATTCAAGAAATCGCGTCATTGAAAGGGTTTGTGCCTGACTCAATCTGGGCAAATTCTTGACTCATTGTGCTATTCTCTTTCAGTTTACTATTCAAAAGTTATGATTTTTACATGAAGCCTCGTATACAAGTACTCGTATTTATGCGTTATGTGGACACAAATGTAGCTTGTTGATCTCGGGGTATGGTTCTCGCTTTGAATGCAAGAAATTCCGGAATCCAAGCCCGGTAGTTTTATTTTTCTGGGATGAGTCGGCCATCATAAGGACAATACATGAAGACTCCTGTGACCTGAGTTGTATTCATCTCAATAGATTGTTAGAGTGTGTGGTGAGTCAAGTTAGAAATGTCATTAAATATTGGTTCCCATATCATTGTTTTTGTTATAGAAAAGTGATATTGCTTTTCGTGCAAGTCTATAACCATGCATTTTCAACCAACATCTTATATTAAGAACATTTTCAAAACTTATTTGGGTCAAAAATGTTCATTATCTCTCAGCAAAGTTACATCTCATGAGATAATCGAAGTGTTGATTGAACCTCATTTTCATACATTATTCACTGGTTGAAAACGTGTGGCTCGTTGGTCTAGGGGTATGATTTTCGCTTCGGGTGCGAGAGGTCCCGGGTTCAAATCCCGGACGAGCCCAAGCACCATTTTCTTGGGTATTGGTCAATTTTGAACTGGCCCTGGCTTTTATCTTCACAACTTTTGCTGCACAGCATGCTGAGGTATGGGCAATCAATGCTATCAATGACATAGCGTAGGGACTCCTTCGTTCATCAATAAATTAGCAATTGCCTTTATATCATGATAATAACTTGACACCAATGATGATATCATGATTAAAATCTAAATTAGTGTAAAATAAGCAATTCAAGAAATCGCGTCATTGAAAGGGTTTGTGCCTGACTCAATCTGGGCAAATTCTTGACTCATTGTGCTATTCTCTTTCAGTTTACTATTCAAAAGTTATGATTTTTACATGAAGCCTCGTATACAAGTACTCGTATTTATGCGTTATGTGGACACAAATGTAGCTTGTTGATCTCGGGGTATGGTTCTCGCTTTGAATGCAAGAAATTCCGGAATCCAAGCCCGGTAGTTTTATTTTTCTGGGATGAGTCGGCCATCATAAGGACAATACACGACGACTCCTGTGACCTGAGTTGTATTCATCTCAATAGATTGTTAGAGTGTGTGGTGAGTCAAGTTAGAAATGTCATTAAATATTGGTTCCCATATCATTGTTTTTGTTATAGAAAAGTGATATTGCTTTTCGTGCAAGTCTATAACCATGCATTTTCAACCAACATCTTGTATTAAGAACATTTTCAAAACTTATTTGGGTCAAAAATGTTCATTATCTCTCAGCAAAGTTACATCTCATGAGATAATCGAAGTGTTGATTTAACCTCATTTTCATACATTATTCACTGCTTGAAGATGAGTGGCTCGTTGGTCTAGGGGTATGATTCTCGCTTTGGGTGCGAGAGGTCCCGGGTTCAAATCCCGGACGAGCCCAAGCACCATTTTCTTGGGGATTGGTCAATTTTGAACTGGCCCTGGCTTTTATCTTCACAACTTTTGCTGCACAGCATGCTGAGGTATGGGCAATCAATGCTATCAATGACATAGCGTAGGGACTACTTCGTTCATCCATGAATTAGCAATCATGATAATATCTTGACACCAATGATGATACCATGATTAAAATCAAAATTCGTGTAAAATAAGCAATTCAAGAAATCGCATCATTGAAAGGGTTTGTGCCTGACTCAATCTGGGCAAATTCTTGATTCATTGTGCTATTCTCTTTCAGTTTACTATTCAAAAGTTATGATTTTTACATGAAGCCTCGTATACAAGTACTCGTATTTATGCGTTATGTGGACACAAAGGTAGCTTGTTGATCTCGGGGTATGGTTCTCGCTTTGAATGCAAGAAATTCCGGAATCCAAGCCCAGTAGTTTTATTTTTCTGGGATGAGTCGGCCATCATAAGGACAATACACGAAGACTCCTGCGACCTGAGTTGTATTCATCTCAATAGATTGTTAGAGTGTGTGGTGAGTCAAGTTATAAATGTCATTAAATATTGGTTCCCATATCATTGTTTTTGTTATAGAAAAGTGATATTGCTTTTCGTGCAAGTCTATAACCATGCATTTTGAACCAACATCTTGTATTAAGAACATTTTTAAAACTTATTTGTGACAAAAATGTTTATTATCTCTCAGCAAAGTTACATCTCATGAGATAATCGAAGTGTTGATTGAACCTCATTTTCATACATTATTCACTGGTTGAAAACGTGTGGCGCGTTGGTCTAGGGGCATGATTTTCTCTTCGGGTGCGAAAGGTCCCAGGTTCAAATCCCGGATGAGCCCAAGCACCATTTTCTTGGGGATTGGTCAATTTTGAACTAGCCCTGGCTTTTATCTTCACAACTTTTGCTGCACAGCATGCTGAGGTATGGACAATCAATACTATCAATGACATAGCGTAGGGACTCCTTCGTTCATCAATAAATTAGCAATTGCCTTTATATCATGATAATAACTTGACACCAATGATGATACCATGATTAAAATCAAAATTCGTGAAAAATAAGCAATTCAAGAAATCGCATCATTGAAAGGGTTTGTGCCTGACTCAATCTGGGCAAATTCTTGACTCATTGTGCTATTCTCTTTCAGTTTACTATTCAAAAGTTATCATTTTTACATGAAGCCTCGTATACAAGTACTCGTATTTATGCGTTATGTGGACGCAAAGGTAGCTTGTTGATCTCGGGGTATGGTTCTCGCTTTGAATGCAAGAAATTCCGGAATCCAAGCCCGGTAGTTTTATTTTTCTGGGATGAGTCGGCCATCATAAGGACAATACACGAAGACTCCTGCGACCTGAGTTGTATTCATCTCAATAGATTGTTAGAGTGTGTGGTGAGTCAAGTGAGAAATGTCATTAAATATTGGTTCCCATATCATTGATTTTGTTATAGAAAAGTGATATTGCTTTTCGTGCAAGTCTATAACCATGCATTTTCAACCAACATCTTGTATTAAGAACATTTTCAAAACTTATTTGGGTCAAAAATGTACATTATCTCTCAGCAAAGTTACATCTCATGAGATAATCGAAGTGTTCATTGAACCTCATTTTCATACATTATTCACTGGTTGAAAACTTGTGGCTCGTTGGTCTAGGGGTATGATTTTCGCTTCGGGTGCGAGAGGTCCTGGGTTCAAATCCCGGACGAGCCCAAGCACCATTTTCTTGGGGATTGGTCAATTTTGAACTGGCCCTGGCTTTTATCTTCACAACTTTTGCTGCACAGCATGCTGAGGTATGGGCAATCAATGCTATCAATGACATAGCGTAGGGACTACTTCGTTCATCCATAAATTAGCAATCATGATAATAACTTGACACCAATGATGATATCATGATTAAAATCTAAATTAGTGTAAAATAAGCAATTCAAGAAATCGCGTCATTGAAAGGGTTTGTGCCTGACTCAATCTGGGCAAATTCTTGACTCATTGTGCTATTCTCTTTCAGTTTACTATTCAAAAGTTATGATTTTTACATGAAGCCTCGTATACAAGTACTCGTATTTATGCGTTATGTGGACACAAATGTAGCTTGTTGATCTCGGGGTATGGTTCTCGCTTTGAATGCAAGAAATTCCGGAATCCAAGCCCGGTAGTTTTATTTTTCTGGGATGAGTCGGCCATCATAAGGACAATACATGAAGACTCCTGTGACCTGAGTTGTATTCATCTCAATAGATTGTTAGAGTGTGTGGTGAGTCAAGTTAGAAATGTCATTAAATATTGGTTCCCATATCATTGTTTTTGTTATAGAAAAGTGATATTGCTTTTCGTGCAAGTCTATAACCATGCATTTTCAACCAACATCTTATATTAAGAACATTTTCAAAACTTATTTGGGTCAAAAATGTTCATTATCTCTCAGCAAAGTTACATCTCATGAGATAATCGAAGTGTTGATTGAACCTCATTTTCATACATTATTCACTGGTTGAAAACGTGTGGCTCGTTGGGCTAGGGGTATGATTTTCGCTTCGGGTGCGAGAGGTCCCGGGTTCAAATCCCGGACGAGCCCAAGCACCATTTTCTTGGGGATTGGTCAATTTTGAACTGGCCCTGGCTTTTATCTTCACAACTTTTGCTGCACAGCATGCTGAGGTATGGGCAATCAATGCTATCAATGACATAGCGTAGGGACTCCTTCGTTCATCAATAAATTAGCAATTGCCTTTATATCATGATAATCACTTGACACCAATGATGATACCATGATTAAAATCAAAATTCGTGAAAAATAAGCAATTCAAGAAATCGCATCATTGAAAGGGTTTGTGCCTGACTCAATCTGGGCAAATTCTTGACTCATTGTGCTATTCTCTTTCAGTTTACTATTCAAAAGTTATCATTTTTACATGAAGCCTCGTATACAAGTACTCGTATTTATGCGTTATGTGGACACAAAGGTAGCTTGTTGATCTCGGGGTAGGGTTCTCGCTTTGAATGCAAGAAATTCCGGAATCCAAGCCCGGTAGTTTTATTTTTCTGGGATGAGTCGGCCATCATAAGGACAATACACGAAGACTCCTGCGACCTGAGTTGTATTCATCTCAATAGATTGTTAGAGTGTGTGGTGAGTCAAGTGAGAAATGTCATTAAATATTGGTTCCCATATCATTGATTTTGTTATAGAAAAGTGATATTGCTTTTCGTGCAAGTCTATAACCATGCATTTTCAACCAACATCTTGTATTAAGAACATTTTCAAAACTTATTTGGGTCAAAAATGTACATTATCTCTCAGCAAAGTTACATCTCATGAGATAATCGAAGTGTTCATTGAACCTCATTTTCATACATTATTCACTGGTTGAAAACTTGTGGCTCGTTGGTCTAGGGGTATGATGTTCGCTTCGGGTGCGAGAGGTCCTGGGTTCAAATCCCGGACGAGCCCAAGCACCATTTTCTTGGGGATTGGTCAATTTTGAACTGGCCCTGGCTTTTATCTTCACAACTTTTGCTGCACAGCATGCTGAGGTATGGGCAATCAATGCTATCAATGACATAGCGTAGGGACTACTTCGTTCATCCATAAATTAGCAATCATGATAATAACTTGACACCAATGATGATATCATGATTAAAATCTAAATTAGTGTAAAATAAGCAATTCAAGAAATCGCGTCATTGAAAGGGTTTGTGCCTGACTCAATCTGGGCAAATTCTTGACTCCTTGTGCTATTCTCTTTCAGTTTACTATTCAAAAGTTATGATTTTTACATGAAGCCTCGTATACAAGTAATCGTATTTATGCGTTACGTGGACACAAATGTAGCTTGTTGATCTCGGGGTATGGTTCTCGCTTTGAATGCAAGAAATTCCGGAATCCAAGCCCGGTAGTTTTATTTTTCTGGGATGAGTCGGCCATCATAAGGACAATACACGAAGACTCCTGTGACCTGAGTTGTATTCATCTCAATAGATTGTTAGAGTGTGTGGTGAGTCAAGTTAGAAATGTCATTAAATATTGGTTCCCATATCATTGTTTTTGTTATAGAAAAGTGATATTGCTTTTCGTGCAAGTCTATAACCATGCATTTTCAACCAACATCTTGTATTAAGAACATTTTCAAAACTTATTTGGGTCAAAAATGTTCATTATCTCTCAGCAAAGTTACATCTCATGAGATAATCGAAGTGTTGATTGAACCTCATTTTCATACATTATTCACTGGTTGAAAACGTGTGGCTCGTTGGTCTAGGGGTATGATTTTCGCTTTGGGTGCGAGAGGTCCCGGGTTCAAATCCCGAACGAGCCCAAGCACCATTTTCTTGGGGATTGGTCAATTTTGAACTGGCCCTGGCTTTTATCTTCACAACTTTTGCTGCACAGCATGCTGAGGTATGGGCAATCAATGCTATCAATGACATAGCGTAGGGACTCCTTCGTTCATCAATAAATTAGCAATTGCCTTTATATCATGATAATAACTTGACACCAA
>NC_136298.1:2781888-3229698 GCF_964198595.1 Lampetra fluviatilis
CTGGCCCTGGCTTTTATCTTCACAACTTTTGCTGCACAGCATGCTGAGGTATGGGCAATCAATGCTATCAATGACATAGCGTAGGGACTCCTTCGTTCATCAATAAATTAGCAATTGCCTTTATATCATGATAATATCTTGACACCAATGATGATACCATGATTAAAATCAAAATTCGTGTAAAATAAGCAATTCAAGAAATCGCATCATTGAAAGGGTTTGTGCCTGACTCAATCTGGGCAAATTCTTGACTCATTGTGCTATTCTCTTTCAGTTTACTATTCAAAAGTTATGATTTTTACATGAAGCCTCGTATACAAGTACTCGTATTTATGCGTTATGTGGACACAAAGGTAGCTTGTTGATCTCGGGGTATGGTTCTCGCTTTGAATGCAAGAAATTCCGGAATCCAAGCCCGGTAGTTTTATTTTTCTGGGATGAGTCGGCCATCATAAGGACAATACACGAAGACTCCTGCGACCTGAGTTGTATTCATCTCAATAGATTGTTAGAGTGTGTGGTGAGTCAAGTTAGAAATGTCATTAAATATTGGTTCCCATATCATTGTTTTTGTTATAGAAAAGTGATATTGCTTTTCGTGCAAGTCTATAACCATGCATTTTCAACCAACATCTTGTATTAAGAACATTTTCAAAACTTATTTGGGTCAAAAATGTTCATTATCTCTCAGCAAAGTTACATCTCATGAGATAATCGAAGTGTTGATTGAACCTCATTTTCATACATTATTCACTGGGTGAAAACGTGTGGCTCGTTGGTCTAGGGGTACGATTTTCGCTTCGGGTGCGAGAGGTCCCGGTTTCAAATCCCGGACGAGCCCAAGCACCATTTTCTTGGGGATTGGTCAATTTTGAACTGGCCCTGGCTTTTATCTTCACAACTTTTGCTGCACAGCATGCTGAGGTATGGGCAATCAATGCTATCAATGACATAGCGTAGGGACTACTTCGTTCATCCATAAATTAGCAATCATGATAATATCTTGACACCAATGATGATACCATGATTAAAATCAAAATTCGTGTAAAATAAGCATTTCAAGAAATCTCATCATTGAAAGGGTTTGTGCCTGACTCATTCTGGGCAAATTATTGACTCATTGTGCTATTCTCTTTCAGTTTACTATTCAAAAGTTATGATTTTTACATGAAGCCTCGTATACAAGTGTAGTGGTGATACGCGCTGGGGTAGCGATCAGGTGGCAGCGCGTTGTGATTGGATGTGTGTGTGGTGACGCGCGCTGACGGTGAGGGATCAGGGGTCAGCGCGGGATCGTGGGTTGTGTGGTGTTGATTGGCTGGGTGCCGGTGACGTGCTGGTGTGGGAGTGATCGAGTGGCAGCGCGGCGTGATTGGTTGGTGAGTGAAAACACGCTTTGGGGAAAAAGAATCGTAGAGATAGCGCGTTGTGATTGGTTCACTAACAAGCGATGCTCGCATCGAGGTCCGCATCCGCTCCGTCTCCCGGGAGGAACGACTATATAAGGGGATGCGCACAGGCGCACGAGGAGAGTGTAACCAGCGAAGACTGAAGACGGGAGGAAGAGCCAGGGCCCTGCGGTACCTAGTCCCGCTGTCCTGAGAGGACCGGGACTCTGTGTAACCCAGAGGCGGGGTGTAGGGTGAGCATGCAGTGTCAGCATGCCGAGTGTGTAGCCGGGGCCTAGAGTCTACACGAGACAAGTGATATGGGTGTAGCCAGAAGCGTAGGGTCTCCACGAGACGAGTCTACACAAGAAGAGTCCACACGAGACGAGTGATGTGTGTGTAGCCAGAGGCATAGGGTCTACACGAGAAGAGTCTACACGAGAAGAGTCTACACGAGACGAGTAATGTGTGTGTAGCCAGAGGCATAGGGTCTACACGAGAAGAGTCTACACGAGACGAGTGATGTGTGTGTAGCCAGAGGCATAGGGTCTACACGAGGCGAGTCCACACGAGACGAGTGAGGTGTGTGTAGCCAGAGGCCTGGAGTCTACACGAGTTCAGTACGGTGTGTTATAAGAAGAATAGAGGTTACGAGTTGTACCGGTGTCTGGTGACCGTACGCGGAAGAATAGAGACTACACGTTGTATCGAGATAAGCGAAGATTTAATAAAAGAAGTGTGTTACCCGTCAAGGAGTTTCCTGCCGTCATTTCCAATACTTCAACTGGCGTCAGAAGTGAAACTGTCTTCCAAGCATGGATACGAGGAAGACCGTTCGGACCCACGGGAGTGACCGCGAGGACAACCTTGACGACCCGGGCCAGCTGCCGTCGGGGGGTGAGGACGAAGAATGGCCCACGCTGCAGGATCCGCCGGCGGCGCCGGAGGAGCGGCGGGGGACCGAGGCCGTGCTCCGGGAGGCGCACTCTCGTCTGGCGGAGCTGCTGCTCGCCGCCGCGTCCATCCTGGCGGAGATCAGCTCGTCGGCAGGAGCGGAGACGGCAGCGGACATTCTACAGGATCGCCCTGCAGATTCCCGCCAAAATGACTTGGCGATTCCCGCCATTTCATCGGCGGCGACTTTTGGCGGGAACGGCGACCGCCACGTGGTTGCGGGTCTCCAAGCGCGCCATCTTACGTCATCGACGCGCGCTGCGGACCGCCATCAGGCGTCCGCCATTGGAGCCGCCATCTTACACACCGATGGCGCGGCGGGAAGGAACCACGACGCAGAGGACGACTTCATTTTTCAACAGCGCCTCCCCGCATTGTCAGCCTTCAAGACGGAAGGCGGGGACTGGGGCCAGTTTCACCGCAGGTTTTTGGCGCATCAGGAGATGTCGGCCTGGTCCGATGCTACGGCGCTGCGGGCATTGCCTGCCATGTTGGACGACAACGCGCTCGCGGCCTTCATGTCAGCTCGGAGGTCGGACCGATCCACGCTTAAGGCAGCACTGGGTCTCATGGCCAGGGTCTACGGACCTCCCTCGGCGTGCCGCCATCATTTTTATGCGAGGCGGAAGGCGGACGCGGAGACCGCGCTCGCCTATCGCACGGCGTTGCTGGCTCTCGCCGATGCTGCATTCCCTCGGATGGACGAGGAGGGCCAGGATGCGATGGTTTTGGAGCAGCTGCTTAAGTTGGCACAGGACCTGGGGGTCCCCATCAACACGGCCGACGAGATCGACATTTCTTCCTTACGGGTCGCTACGAGTATACAAGCGCACGAGGCCCTTCAACGCAAACAGGGGGTCGTCTGCAACGCTACTGTGGCCTCAACTCCGGGTCCGGTGATCACCGAACTACAAGTCGTCAGTCCGCGAGAGGAGGCGTTCACCGCGGGACGACCGGGGGACTGGAGGTCGGGGGGTCGGTCGCCTCTGCGATCGACCCGCAAGCTGGAGCAACCGAGATCACCGACGACCCTCATCACGTGCTACAACTGCGGCCTCCGGGGCCACGTGGCATCCGGTTGCCGCGCTCCCCGTCAGCGCGCCATGGGATCTCGGCTGGACGACGACCAAGGCCCCAAGGCATCCCTACAAACCCCGGCAAGTCGCGGCACCTCACATGCTCGGCCCACACACTCGACACGCATGGGCCGTCGCGGAGCGATGGAAGAGGGCCGGTTAGGGTTCGGGGATTCGGTACGGCGAGGGGGTTTCGGCCGGGACCGGAGAGACATTGAGTGGTCGGAGTTGGGACATAGAATTGTGGCTGCTTCAGCGGGTTCATCCGTCGTTGCGGGTTCTATTGATGGGGTAGAGGTCAGGGTATTGGTGGACACGGGGGCGTCGGCGACTATTATATCTGACCTCATTTATAACATTCTCCCCGTCCAGTGCCGTCCACTGCTCCCAGTGGATGTGCCGTTTTTCGCCGCAAATGGGGGATCGTTGGGCATTATCGGTCAGATTAGGGCGTCCATTTGCATTGGAGATATCAAATTGTCGGGACCCGTTTTTGTTTCGTCTTCTTTGGCGGTTCCTTGTCTATTGGGCACTGAGTTTTTGGCTAAGATGCCCATTAAAATTCTAATCGATCAGCGTTGCATTGAACTACCTTCGGGTCGCCGCATTTCATTTTTGACGAGCCCTACTGAGATTCGGACGGCGTGCGCCACGATACAAGCATTGGCGACGCAGACCGTGCACGTGCCCCCGGGTTCACAGATGTTAATTCCCCTCCGGTTAATGAAACCATGGGTAGAGGGGACTTCGGAACAAGGCATGCTTTTGGGTCCTTCTAACAGGGCTGTAGGAGGGGTCGATTTGTCGGTGGCTCACACTTTGGTTCGGGCGGACAAGGATCCGTTTGTGATGGTTTTAAATGCTGGATCGCGGCCAGCCGTCATTCAGCAGGGTACCGTGCTGGCTCACGCGGCACGGGTTCCTGCGGAGGAGCGGCTGGTTGCGCATGTTGATCCGAGCCCCACGCAGAATATTGAACCGAGGGAGGACCTTGAATGGGTCCATTCGCTGTGCGCGGGCTTGGACGATTTGTCAGGGGTGCAGTTGGGTGCGCTGCGTGAGTTACTAATGGAATTTTCTGATGTGTTCAGTAAACATAAATATGACATTGGGTGTACGGATTTGTTACGCCACCACATTGACACGGGCGATGCGGCACCGGTCAGGTTAAATCCCTTCCGGCTGAAAAGGAACATGTTCAGTCGGCCGTTAACGATATGCTTGAAGCCGACATTATTTCGCCTTCCTCCAGTCCGTGGGGAGCACCTATTGTGCTGGTTAAGAAGCAAGACGGCTCCTTGCGATTTTGCGTAGATTTCCGTCGCCTGAATAAGATTTCTGTGGCTGACGCGTATCCGCTCCCCAGGATGGACGAGTCCCTCGATGCATTGTCTGGTGCGCGATATTTTTCGACTCTTGATTTGTTATCGGGATTCTGGCAGTTGCCACTCGACGAAGAGTCTAAACCTAAGACGGCATTTCGGACTCCAGGGGGCCTGTTCCAGTTTAACCGGTTACCCATGGGACTTCACTCCTCTCCAGCGACGTTTCAGCGCCTTATGGAGTTGGTTTTGTCAGGCTTGCAGTGGGAGACGTGCTTAATTTACCTTGACGATGTCATTGTTTTCAGTAAAACATTTGAGGAACACCTCCAGCGATTGAGAGGGGTGTTCTTGCGAATGCGATCGGCTAAATTGAAATTTAAACCGGCCAAATGCCACCTTTTTCGTAAGTCCGTTAGATACTTGGGTCACATTGTCGACTCTTCGGGGATCTCTACCGATCCCGCAAAGACGGACTGTGTCAGTTCATGGCCGACACCCACGTCAGTTGCAGACGTGCGCAGTTTCATTGGGTTTGCTTCGTATTATCGCCGATTCGTTGAGCACTTCGCCACTATTGCAAAACCCTTGCACGCTCTTACGGCGAAGGGTGTGAAGTTCAAATGGGGACCGGAAGAGGAGGCCGCGTTCTGCGCCCTCCGGGACGCCTTGGTGGGTGCCCCACCCTTGCGTTATCCGGATTTTGCGAGTCCCTTCTTGCTAGACACGGATGCTAGCAACACGGGCATTGGGGGGGTACTGTCCCAGGTCGTTGGGGGAGTCGAAAGGGTGGTCGCTTATGGTAGCAGGGTGTTGTCTCCGGCTGAGCAGCGCTACTGCGTCACCCGTCGTGAACTGCTCGCCATTGTTTTTTTTGTACAACAGTTCAGACCGTATCTCTATGGGCGTCACTTTACGGTCCGGACGGACCACGCGGCGCTACAGTATTCATTGAGGGTCGCCCAACCCTCGGGCCAATTGTCACGGTGGTTGGAAGTCCTCCAAGACTATCAGTTCACGACCACATACCGTAAGGGGTTGCGACACACAAATGCCGATGCCCTGTCGCGATTGTTGCCGTGTCAGAAATGTGCGTGTCTATCGGGATCGGCGCGCTGTAAACCGCCGGGTGTGGAATATAAGGGGACATTGGCTGCGACTGCGGGCGCGCCAATCGGGGATGTCCCCGCTACCTATCAGGATCGGGACTCGCTGCTCTCATTGTCGCTGGGGGAGTGGGGCCGCCTCCAAATGGCGGACAGCTCCCTGCTAGCATTGCGCCGCAGGGTGGGTGGTCCTAAAGAGGACCAGGAGCGAACTGGCTCCTATGTACTTAAACAGGGCATGTTGATGAGATGGGACAGTTTGTCCCGGCGGCATGCGCTGGTGGTGCCTTCTGCTGTGAGGGGGAAAGTTGTTTTAGCCGCACACGAACGCCTCTTGCATTTGGGAGTAAACAAAACGCTTGCCCTGCTTCAGCGTGACTATTATTGGCCGGGAATGGGGAGTGACGTGGTAAATATTTTGAAGGGGTGCGTTGAGTGCGCCAGACGGAAACCACCGCCCGTGCTAGCTAATCCACCGCTGCAGTCTATTCAGGTCTCGCGCACTAACGAGCTCGTTGCACTCGATATTTTGGGGCCTTTTCCAGTCACGCCTAGAGGGAATAAATACCTGTTGGTGGGGGTCGAATATTTCACCCGGTGGCCTATGGCGTGGCCTCTCGCCAACCAGTCGGCAGCGGCTGTGACGGACGCCTTTGTCCAGGGCTATGTCCTGGACAAGGGGGCTCCCGAACGCTTGCTGACCGACCAAGGTAAACATTTTTCGAGTAAATTGTTGCAAGAGGTGTGCGATTTATTGGGTACTAAAAAGGTGCGTACCTCCCCGTACCACCCGCAGACAGACGGGATGGTGGAAAGACTTCACAAGACTTTGACTTCTATGCTGTGCCAGCAGGTGTGTGAGGCACATGTAGATTGGGACCTGCAGGTCCCGGGGGTCCTTGCCGCGTACAGAATGGCCCCCCATGCAGCGACAGGGTTTTCCCCATTCTATTTGATGTACGGTCGGGAAGCCGACCCGCCCATGGAAACGCAGCTTGGCCTGTCCGCTCCACGAACCAATTCTAAATTGGCAGAACATATTAAATTCAATATTCACAAGCTAACAGAAGCAAGGGAGGCCGCACGGCTTAATTCGCGGGCTCGCCAAATTGCTAATGAACGACTGCGGGCACGGAAGGTGTCCGTGCACGAATGGAAACCGGGTGACAGGGCCTGGCTGCATTGCCCTCAGGCGCCCTTGGCTACGTCGCCTAAATTGTTGAGGCCATGGCGGGGGCCCGTGGAGATTGTGCGCATTGCATGGCCCCAGTGCGTTCAGATAAAATGGGGAAAACGACGGTGGTACGTCCACCCCTCCCGACTGAAACCGTTCTCGCCTCCATATGGCCTCCCATTGTGTCGTGAGGGCCGAGCATGTGACGTGACCGACGACCCAAAGGGGGAAATGTCTCTGCCTAATCCTCACATGTCTCCGCCTGATCTGCTCCCAGGTGTCTCGGAACTGACAGCTGCCGACCACCGGCGGCCGGATCTTCGTGGCGGGGCCGGGCCTTTCAGGCCCGTTCCACGCCGTCTAGAGCAGCCGGAGCCGCCTGACGGTCGTCAGTGTCCCGTCCCGTATGACGGACCGGCCAGACGGACTCGCGCCAGGTCGCGCTACTTTGTTTGACCTGCCACGTGAGGAGTCGGGGCAGTGGGAGCGCCTCGTCACTTCGTTAGTTGCAGAGACGCGGGGCGCGTTCGTTTTCTAGAAATCGTTTTTATTATGTTGTTCGTCGGGCTGTATATAGTTTTTTTTATAAGGTGTTGTGTGTGGTATTGTTAACTTTTCTTGTGGTTATTGTCAAATTGTACATAGGTTGCTGTTGTGTTGTTGTTGTGTTACGGGGCACACTGGGGGGGGGGGGGGGGGTTTGTTGTGTTGACGATGTGGGAGGTTGTTGGTTAGCAGCCGGGACGGCTGCGAGCTATGTGGGGGGGGGTGATGTAGTGGTGATACGCGCTGGGGTAGCGATCAGGTGGCAGCGCGTTGTGATTGGATGTGTGTGTGGTGACGCGCGCTGACGGTGAGGGATCAGGGGTCAGCGCGGGATCGTGGGTTGTGTGGTGTTGATTGGCTGGGTGCCGGTGACGTGCAGGTGTGGGAGTGATCGAGTGGCAGCGCGGCGTGATTGGTTGGTGAGTGAAAACACGCGTTGGGGAAAAAGGATTGTAGAGATAGCGCGTTGTGATTGGTTCACTAACAAGCGATGCTCGCATCGAGGTCCGCATCCGCTCCGTCTCCCGGGAGGAACGACTATATAAGGGGATGCGCACAGGCGCACGGGGAGAGTGTAACCAGCGAAGACTGAAGACGGGAGGAAGAGCCAGGGCCCTGCGGTACCTAGTCCCGCTGTCCTGAGAGGACCGGGACTCTGTGTATCCCAGAGGCGGGGTGTAGGGTGAGCATGCAGTGTCAGCATGCCGAGTGTGTAGCCGGGGCCTAGAGTCTACACGAGACAAGTGATATGGGTGTAGCCAGAGGCGTAGGGTCTACACGAGACGAGTCTACACAAGAAGAGTCCACACGAGACGAGTGATGTGTGTGTAGCCAGAGGCATAGGGTCTACACGAGAAGAGTCAACACGAGAAGAGTCTACACGAGACGAGTGATGTGTGTGTAGCCAGAGGCATAGGGTCTACACGAGAAGAGTCTACACGAGACGAGTGATGTGTGTGTAGACAGAGGCATAGGGTCTACACGAGGCGAGTCCACACGAGACGAGTGAGGCGTGTGTAGCCAGAGGCCTGGAGTCTACACGAGTTCAGTACGGTGTGTTATAAGAAGAATAGAGGTTACGAGTTGTACCGGTGTCTGGTGACCGTACGCGGAAGAATAGAGACTACACGTTGTATCGAGATAAGCGAAGATTTAATAAAAGAAGTGTGTTACCCGTCAAGGAGTTTCCTGCCGTCATTTCCAATACTTCACAAGTACTCGTATGTATGCGTTATGTGGACACAAAGGTAGCTTGTTGATCTCGGGGTATGGTTCTCGCTTTGAATGCAAGAAATTCCGGAATCCAAGCCCGGTAGTTTTATTTTTCTGGGATGAGTCGGCCATCAAAAGGACAATACACGAAGACTCCTGCGACCTGAGTTGTATTCATCTCAATAGATTGTTAGAGTGTGTGGTGAGTCAAGTTAGAAATGTCATTAAATATTGGTTCCCATATCATTGTTTTTGTTATAGAAAAGTGATATTGCTTTTCGTGCAAGTCTATAACCATGCATTTTCAACCAACTTCTTGTATTAAGAACATTTTCAAAACTTATTTGTGACAAAAATGTTCATTATCTCTCAGCAAAGTTACATCTCATGAGATAATCGAAGTGTTGATTGAACCTCATTTTCATACATTATTCACTGGTTGAAAACGTGTGGCTCGTTGGTCTAGGGCAGGGGTCTGCAACCTTTAAGACATAAAGAGCCACTTGGACCTGTTTCCGAAGGAAAAAATAAACTGGGAGCCGCAAAACCATTGCAACTATTAAAACAAATATAACACTGCATATATTGTTTCTTACCTTATTGCTATATACAGGATCGTGCAGTCAGCTGTCAATCTGAATAAAAAAAGGACTTTTTCACTTAACAATGTAAAATATATTTTTGCAAATTAATAGCTAAATTACCTGGTTAATGGGATTTTTGCTCCTGAACCTCAGTGCACAGTGTCTGCACATCAGGGCTGTAAGACGTCACCTTCATTTTCACACAGGCTTGCAAGCTGTCATCTGTGAGGCGTGATCGATGTTTGTTTTTAATATAGTTCATGTTGGAGAAGACCTGCTCACATACATATGTGGAGCCGAAGATCGACAGGACTCCAAATGCATACTTTTTCATGTTTATATAAGTGTTGGGGATGGCATTCCATGTTTCGAATACAAGTTTGTCCTGTTTGGGAAGGTTTTCAATATCACTCCATTTATGATTCTGAGCCAGAATGGCCTTCTGACGGGCAACATCCTCAAGAGTAGCGGTCAAGCATTTGAACTTGGACACCCATATATCTTTGTCGGCTATATCGGCCAGTTCCATCTCAAGATCAGGTTGACTTACACCTGCAAATGCAGTCATATTCAATAGGGATGGATCGATCGCCAGGGGAGTGACAGGGAAGGATAATGTCGTTTTTTCCTATCTGAACTCACAGAATCGTTTCCCAAACGAACTTTGCATTGTGGTGATTGCAGACTTGAAATATTCCAAATTTATCGTATCATGACTTTGTTTGAACTCTCTCAAAGAGGGAAAGTGAGACAGTGTACCTCTCTGTAAATCTTTGACAAACACTGTCAACTTGCGCTCGAATGCCAAAACCTCCTCCAGTATGTGCAGGGCTGTGCCTCCTTTCCCCTGAAGGGTTGTATTTAGCGTGTTTAGATGTGCTGTCATGTCTACCATAAAATGTAATTTTTCCAGCCACTCTGGCTGTTCCAGCTCAGCAAAGGTGAGCTCTTTGCTGCCCAGGAAGGTTTTTACTTCTTCCAAACATGTGACAAAGCAACGGCAACGTTATTGCCTGTCACCGGGCGGGCAGTGTGGAGCTGAGCGGCGAGCTGTCAGCAGCGGCAACGCCAGAGCAGGTGTCACAGTGCGCCTCCTCCCCTCGCTAGCATCCGCCCCGGAGCCGCGGTCAAGGTTCAAAAGAGCCGCATGCGGCTCCGGAGCCGCAGGTTGCCGACCCCTGGTCTAGGGGTATGATTTTCGCTTCGGGTGCGAGAGGTCCCGGGTTCAAATCCCGGACGAGCCCAAGCACCATTTTCTTGGGGATTGGTCAATTTTGAACTGGCCCTGGCTTTTATCTTCACAACTTTTGCTGCACAGCATGCTGAGGTATGGGCAATCAATGCTATCAATGACATAGCCTCGGGACTCCTTCGTTCATCAATAAATTAGCAATTGCCTTTATATCATGATAATAACTTGACACCAATGATGATATCATGATTAAAATCTAAATTAGTGTAAAATAAGCAATTCAAGAAATCGCGTCATTAAAAGGGTTTGTGCCTGACTCAAGCTGTGCAAATTCTTGACTCATTGTCCTATTCTCTGTCAGTTTACTATTCAAAAGTTATGATTTTTACATGAAGCCTCGTATAGAAGTACTCGTATTTATGCGTTATGTCGACACAAAGGTAGCTTGTTGGTCTCGGGGTATGGTTCTCGCTTTGAATGCAAGAAGTTCCGGATTCTTTGCCCGGTAGTTTTATTTTTCTGGGATGAGTCGGCCATCATAGGGACAATACACGAAGACTCCTGCGACCTGAGTTGTATTCATCTCAATAGATTGTTAGAGTGTGTGGTGAGTCAAGTTAGAAATGTCATTAAATATTGGTTCCCATATAATTGTTTTTGTTATAGAAAAGTGATATTGCTTTTCGTGCAAGTCTATAACCATGCATTTTCAACCAACATCTTGTATTAAGAACATTTTCAAAACTTATTTGTGACAAAAAATGTTCATTATCTCTCAGCAAAGTTACATCTCATGAGATAATCGAAGTGTTGATTGAACCTCATTTTCATACATTATTCACTGCTTGAAGAAGAGTGGCTCGTTGGTCTAGGGGAATGATTCTCGCTTTGGGTGCGAGAGGTCCCGGGGTCAAATCCCGGACGAGCCCAGGCACCATTTTCTTGGGGATTGGTCAATTTTGAACTGGCCCTGGTTTTTATCTTCACAACTTTTGCTGCACAGCATGCTGAGGTATGGGCAATCAATGCTATCAATGACATAGCCTAGGGACTCCTTCGTTCATCAATAAATTAGCAATTGCCTTTATATCATGATAATAACTTGACACCAATGATGATATCATGATTAAAATCTAAATTCGTGTAAAATAAGCAATTCAAGAAATCGCGTCATTGAAAGGGTTTGTGCCTGACTCAAGCTGGGCAAATTCTTGACTCATTGTCCTATTCTCTGTCAGTTTACTATTCAAAAGTTATGATTTTTACTTGAAGCCTCGTATACAAGTACTCGTATTTATGCGTTATGTCGACACAAAGGTAGCTTGTTGGTCTCGGGGTATGGTTCTCGCTTTGAATGCAAGAAGTTCCGGATTCTTTGCCCGGTAGTTTTATTTTTCTGGGATGAGTCGGCCATCATAGGGACAATACACGAAGACTCCTGCGACCTGAGTTGTATTCATCTCAATAGATTGTTAGAGTGTGTGGTGAGTCAAGTTAGAAATGTCATTAAATATTGGTTCCCATATCATTGTTTTTGTTATAGAAAAGTGATATTGCTTATCGTGCAAGTCTATAACCATGCATTTTCAACCAACATCTTGTATTAAGAACATTTTCAAAACTTATTTGTGACAAAAATGTTCATTATCTCTCAGCAAAGTTACATCTCATGAGATAATCGAAGTGTTGATTGAACCTCATTTTCATACATTATTCACTGCTTGAAGATGAGTGGCTCGTTGGTCTAGGGGTATGATTCTCGCTTTGGGTGCGAGAGGTCCCGGGTTCAAATCCCGGACGAGCCCAAGCACCATTTTCTTGGGGATTGGTCAATTTTGAACTGGCCCTGGCTTTTATCTTCACAACTTTTGCTGCACAGCATGCTGAGGTATGGGCAATCAATGCTATAAATGACATAGCGTAGGGACTACTTCGTTCATCCATGAATTAGCAATCATGATAATATCTTGACACCAATGATGATACCATGATTAAAATCAAAATTCGTGTAAAATAAGAAATTCAAGAAATCGCATCATTGAAAGGGTTTGTGCCTGACTCAATCTGGTCAAATTCTTGACTCATTGTGCTATTCTCTTTCAGTTTACTATTCAAAAGTTATGATTTTTACATGAAGCCTCGTATACAAGTACTAGTATTTATGCGTTATGTGGACACAAAGGTAGCTTGTTGATCTCGGGGTATGGTTCTCGCTTTGAATGCAAGAAATTCCGGAATCCAAGCCCGGTAGTTTTATTTTTCTGGGATGAGTCGGCCATCATAAGGACAATACACGAAGACTCCTGCGACCTGAATTGTATTCATCTCAATAGATTGTTAGAGTGTGTGGTGAGTCAAGTTAGAAATGTCATTAAATATTGGTTCCCATATCATTGTTTTTGTTATAGAAAAGTGATATTGCTTTTCGTGCAAGTCTATAACCATGCATTTTCAACCAACTTCTTGTATTAAGAACATTTTCAAAACTTATTTGTGACAAAAATGTTCATTATCTCTCAGCAAAGTTACATCTCATGAGATAATCGAAGTGTTGATTGAACCTCATTTTCATACATTATTCACTGCTTGAAGAAGAGTGGCTCGTTGGTCTAGGGGTATGATTCTCGCTTTGGGTGCGAGAGGTCCCGGGTTCAAATCCCGGACGAGCCCAGGCACCATTTTCTTGGGGATTGGTCAATTTTGAACTGGCCCTGGTTTTTATCTTCACAACTTTTGCTGCACAGCATGCTGAGGTATGGGCAATCAATGCTATCAATGACATAGCCTAGGGACTCCTTCGTTCATCAATAAATTAGCAATTGCCTTTATATCATGATAATAACTTGACACCAATGATGATATCATGATTAAAATCTAAATTCGTGTAAAATAAGCAATTCAAGAAATCGCGTCATTGAAAGGGTTTGTGCCTGACTCAAGCTGGGCAAATTCTTGACTCATTGTCCTATTCTCTGTCAGTTTACTATTCAAAAGTTATGATTTTTACATGAAGCCTCGTATACAAGTACTCGTATTTATGCGTTATGTCGACACAAAGGTAGCTTGTTGGTCTCGGGGTATGGTTCTCGCTTTGAATGCAAGAAGTTCCGGATTCTTTGCCCGGTAGTTTTATTTTTCTGGGATGAGTCGGCCATCATAGGGACAATACACGAAGACTCCTGCGACCTGAGTTGTATTCATCTCAATAGATTGTTAGAGTGTGTGGTGAGTCAAGTTAGAAATGTCATTAAATATTGGTTCCCATATAATTGTTTTTGTTATAGAAAAGTGATATTGCTTTTCGTGCAAGTCTATAACCATGCATTTTCAACCAACATCTTGTATTAAGAACATTTTAAAAACTTATTTGTGACAAAAAATGTTCATTATCTCTCAGCAAAGTTACATCTCATGAGATAATCGAAGTGTTGATTGAACCTCATTTTCATACATTATTCACTGCTTGAAGAAGAGTGGCTCGTTGGTCTAGGGGTATGATTCTCGCTTTGGGTGCGAGAGGTCTCGGGTTCAAATCCCGGCTGAGCCCAGGCATCATTTTTTTGGGGATTGGTCAATTTTGAACTGGCCCTGGCTTTTATCTTCACAACTTTTGCTGCACAGCATGCTGAGGTATGGGCAATCAATGCTATCAATGACATAGCCTAGGGACTCCTTCGTTCATCAATAAATTAGCAATTGCCTTTATATCATGATAATAACTTGACACCAATGATGATATCATGATTAAAATCTAAATTAGTGTAAAATAAGCAATTCAAGAAATCGCGTCATTGAAACGGTTTGTGCCTGACTCAAGCTGGGCAAATTCTTGACTCATTGTCCTATTCTCTGTCAGTTTACTATTCAAAAGTTATGATTTTTACATGAAGCCTCGTATACAAGTACTCGTATTTATGCGTTATGTCGACACAAAGGTAGCTTGTTGGTCTCGGGGTATGGTTCTCGCTTTGAATGCAAGAAGTTCCGGATTCTTTGCCCGGTAGTTTTATTTTTCTGGGATGAGTCGGCCATCATAGGGACAATACACGAAGACTCCTGCGACCTGAGTTGTATTCATCTCAATAGATTGTTAGAGTGTGTGGTGAGTCAAGTCAGAAATGTCATTAAATATTGGTTCCCATATCATTGTTTTTGTTATAGAAAAGTGATATTGCTTTTCGTGCAAGTCTATAACCATGCATTTTCAACCAACATCTTGTATTAAGAACATTTTCAAAACTTATTTGTGACAAAAAATGTTCATTATCTCTCAGCAAAGTTACATCTCATGAGATAATCGAAGTGTTGATTGAACCTCATTTTCATACATTATTCACTGCTTGAAGAAGAGTGGCTCGTTGGTCTAGGGGTATGATTCTCGCTTTGGGTGCGAGAGGTCCCGGGTTCAAATCCCGGACGAGCCCACGCACCATTCTCTTGGGGATTGGTCAATTTTGAACTGGCCCTGGCTTTTATCTTCACAACTTTTGCTGCACAGCATGCTGAGGTATGGGCAATCAATGCTATCAATGACATAGCCTCGGGACTCCTTCGTTCATCAATAAATTAGCAATTGCCTTTATATCATTATAATAACTTGACACCAATGATGATATCATGATTAAAATCTAAATTAGTGTAAAATAAGCAATTCAAGAAATCGCGTCATTGAAAGGGTTTGTGCCTGACTCAAGCTGTGCAAATTCTTGACTCATTGTCCTATTCTCTGTCAGTTTACTATTCAAAAGTTATGATTTTTACATGAAGCCTCGTATACAAGTACTCGTATTTATGCGTTATGTCGACACAAAGGTAGCTTGTTGGTCTCGGGGTATGGTTCTCGCTTTGAATGCAAGAAGTTCCGGATTCTTTGCCCGGTAGTTTTATTTTTCTGGGATGAGTCGGCCATCATAGGGACAATACACGATGACTCCTGCGACCTGAGTTGTATTCATCTCAATAGATTGTTAGAGTGTGTGGTGAGTCAAGTTATAAATGTCATTAAATATTGGTTCCCATATAATTGTTTTTGTTATAGAAAAGTGATATTGCTTTTCGTGCAAGTCTATAACCATGCATTTTCAACCAACATCTTGTATTAAGAACATTTTCAAAACTTATTTGTGACAAAAAATGTTCATTATCTCTCAGCAAAGTTACATCTCATGAGATAATCGAAGTGTTGATTGAACCTCATTTTCATACATTATTCACTGCTTGAAGAAGAGTGGCTCGTTGGTCTAGGGGTATGATTCTCGCTTTGGGTGCGAGAGGTCCCGGGTTCAAATCCCGGACGAGCCCAGGCACCATTTTCTTGGGGATTGGTCAATTTTGAACTGGCCCTGGTTTTTATCTTCACAACTTTTGCTGCACAGCATGCTGAGGTATGGGCAATCAATGCAATCAATGACATAGCCTAGGGACTCCTTCGTTCATCAATAAATTAGCAATTGCCTTTATATCATGATAATAACTTGACACCAATGATGATATCATGATTAAAATCTAAATTCGTGTAAAATAAGCAATTCAAGAAATCGCGTCATTGAAAGGGTTTGTGCCTGACTCAAGCTGGGCAAATTCTTGACTCATTGTCCTATTCTCTGTCAGTTTACTATTCAAAAGTTATGATTTTTACATGAAGCCTCGTATACAAGTACTCGTATTAATGCGTTATGTCGACACAAAGGTAGCTTGTTGGTCTCGGGGTATGGTTCTCGCTTTGAATGCAAGAAGTTCCGGATTCTTTGCCCGGTAGTTTTATTTTTCTGGGATGAGTCGGCCATCATAGGGACAATACACGAAGACTCCTGCGACCTGAGTTGTATTCATCTCAATAGATTGTTAGAGTGTGTGGTGAGTCAAGTTAGAAATGTCATTAAATATTGGTTCCCATATAATTGTTTTTGTTATAGAAAAGTGATATTGCTTTTCGTGCAAGTCTATAACCATGCATTTTCAACCAACATCTTGTATTAAGAACATTTTAAAAACTTATTTGTGACAAAAAATGTTCATTATCTCTCAGCAAAGTTACATCTCATGAGATAATCGAAGTGTTGATTGAACCTCATTTTCATACATTATTCACTGCTTGAAGAAGAGTGGCTCGTTGGTCTAGGGGTATGATTCTCGCTTTGGGTGCGAGAGGTCCCGGGTTCAAATCCCGGATGAGCCCAGGCATCATTTTTTTGGGGATTGGTCAATTTTGAACTGGCCCTGGCTTTTATCTTCACAACTTTTGCTGCACAGCATGCTGAGGTATGGGCAATCAATGCTATCAATGACATAGCCTAGGGACTCCTTCGTTCATCAATAAATTAGCAATTGCCTTTATATCATGATAATAATCTGACACCAATGATGATATCATGATTAAAATCTAAATTAGTGTAAAATAAGCAATTCAAGAAATCGCGTCATTGAAAGGGTTTGTGCCTGACTCAAGCTGGGCAAATTCTTGACTCATTGTCCTATTCTCTGTCAGTTTACTATTCAAAAGTTATGATTTTTACATGAAGCCTCGTATACAAGTACTCGTATTTATGCGTTATGTCGACACAAAGGTAGCTTGTTGGTCTCGGGGTATGGTTCTCGCTTTGAATGCAAGAAGTTCCGGATTCTTTGCCCGGTAGTTTTATTTTTCTGGGATGAGTCGGCCATCATAGGGACAATACACGAAGACTCCTGCGACCTGAGTTGTATTCATCTCAATAGATTGTTAGAGTGTGTGGTGAGTCAAGTTAGAAATGTCATTAAATATTGGTTCCCATATAATTGTTTTTGTTATAGAAAAGTGATATTGCTTTTCGTGCAAGTCTATAACCATGCATTTTCAACCAACATCTTGTATTAAGAACATTTTCAAAACTTATTTGTGACAAAAACTGTTCATTATCTCTCAGCAAAGTTACATCTCATGAGATAATCGAAGTGTTGATTGAACCTCATTTTCATACATTATTCACTGCTTGAAGAAGAGTGGCTCGTTGGTCTAGGGGTATGATTCTCGCTTTGGGTGCGAGAGGTCCCGGGTTCAAATCCCGGACGAGCCCACGCACCATTCTCTTGGGGATTGGTCAATTTTGAACTGGCCCTGGCTTTTATCTTCACAACTTTTGCTGCACAGCATGCTGAGGTATGGGCAATCAATGCTATCAATGACATAGCGTAGGGACTCCTTCGTTCATCAATAAATTAGCAATTGCCTTTATATCATGATAATAACTTGACACCAATGATGATATCATGATTAAAATCTAAATTAGTGTAAAATAAGCAATTCAAGAAATCGCGTCATTGAAAGGGTTTTGTGCCTGACTCAAGCTGGGCAAATTCTTGACTCATTGTCCTATTCTCTGTCAGTTTACTATTCAAAAGTTATGATTTTTACATGAAGCCTCGTATACAAGTACTCGTATTTATGCGTTATGTGGACACAAAGATAGCTTGTTGATCTCGGGGTATGATTCTCGCTTTGAATGCAAGAAATTCCGGATTCTTTGCCCGGTAGTTTTATTTTTCTGGGATGAGTCGGCCATCATAGTGTAATGCGGGCGAAAGCGACCTTCCGGATGTGACGTCACGAGGAGGCGGAGCCAGGTGACGTGGGTGAAAGGTTGGGGTCCTTAAGCGGGTAAACCGGAAAGAGAAGGCAGTCGGGGTGTGAATGGAAAGGTGGGCCACGCGGGCGTACGAGCCGAGGGGGCACCGTCGAAGCGGGAGCCAACCTCGGGAACAGTAGGGAGCTACTGGGAGGTGTAAAGCTGCAGATAGAGATAGGCAGTAAGGCTGTGTGTGAGGGGCAGCGGGGTGGCTGCCAAGAGTCGCAGGAGCGACGAGAAGGCGAGACAGCACGAGGCTGTCAGAGCTGCAGCAGGAACAGCCAAGGGAGCTGTGTGAGAGTACAGTAGCGGAGCTGCTGTGGGGCTGCAAGAGCGACAAGAACAGCAGCGGGGCTGCTGATGGTGACTGGAGTGACATCGGAACCAGCACTGAGAGAATAAGAGAGACAGCCGTGTGGGAACGCAGTACGGACCGAATAAAGGACACTGAGCCAGAGATCGTGGTCAAGTCTTTTATTACACTGGGGTCAGAAGTGAAACGGCATGTCTAAGCAAGTAAGGAAGAAAATTCCCCCGGCGCCAGCATCGGCTTCTTCGTCCGACGACGACGAATTCCCTCCGACCACGGATTCTGCTGGGGTGGTGGAGGAGAGCCCTGCTGAGGCGAGCACGGGGACGGGCGTGGAAGATGTCGGCGCGATGGCGGGTCCGTCAACAACATCGGACGCTGAGCAAAGATGGCAACAGGTGGCAGAACAACTGGAGACACTCAAGGACGTCCTGGCGCATCTATGTCACCTCGTTACGCCAAGGACGACGACGGAACGAGAAGGTGCTCCACGGGCCGCCACGTTGCCTGCCCTGCCGCCGCCATTGGCCACGCGGCAAGAAGACGCCATCTTGCGCGCTCCGCGGCGCCAAACCGCCATCTTGGCCACGCCGCGGGCCGACGCCATTTTGAATTTGCCTCCAGAACAACCATCATTGGAAGACGGCGTAAAGAGGAGTCGGAGTCGCCACCTTACTACAGTTAAGGATTTCTCTATCGGGGGCGATTGGAGCGCTTTCGCCTGCCGATTTTTGGCGGCGGTTCGTTCAGCAAGATGGACCGATGCGGAGGCTTTGGAAGTGTTGCCGACTCTACTGGACGACGAATCTGTTCGATTTTTCCGTTCCATAACGGCCGATAAGAAGAAGACTTTATGTGGAGTTTTTGAGGAAATGGCCGACGCCTATGAGCCACCTGACGACGCGCATCGGCGATTCGCTCAACGACAACGAGCACCCGAAGAATCGCCCGTGGCGTTCAGGGGTGCGGTGTTGGAGCTGGCCATGGCAGCATATCCTGACACGCCACAGGATCTGCTTGAGCCTCTCATATTGGGAAAAATGCTGGAGCTGTCTCGGGATCTGGGGATCCCCATGCCTGTGTGTGGGCATGAGAAGCTCACGTCCCGGGCGGCAGCAAAGTGTCTGGATGCGCAGTTTAATCTCCGTCGCTGGAAGCAAGTGGCGGCATGGACGGGTGGGCCCGTCAAGGAAGGAGGCGCGATGGGGTGGGACCCCACAAGGGCGATCTATGTGCCGGATGAGCGGGGTCCTCGGGAGCTGACGGCCGCCTCCTCTCCATGGTCGGGACGCGGAAGGCCGGGGCCGCGCGCTACGCCATCGGGACGGGGCCGCCGGGATGCAAGACCTGCGCTTCGGCGCAACGAGGCCGATTGCTTCCGCTGCGGCCGTAGGGGCCATTACGCCAAAGATTGCTGGGCCCGCTTCCCGGGTCCGCCGCAGCAGGAGCCCACAACACCGGACAAGCCGACCAAGGGACCTCCGAAACAGGCATGTCGGCACGCACCAGACACTCGGCAAGGCTTTACACCTCACCCACCACCTTTGTTGCGCGATCCTATTGTTGTTGTTAAAGAAAGGCCATCGACGGGGCCTTGTCATTCAGTTACGCAGTGGCGCAAATTGGCACGGAGAGTTGTCGCGGCCGCTACGGGTTCGTCCACTGTACCGGGGTCTATACAAGGTGTGGACGTGCGCATTTTGGTCGACTCGGGAGCGTCTGCGACTATTATATCGGATGTCATTTTCCATCTGTTGGGCATTCCGCCGGGGGCTGTGCGTCCGGTTTATGGGTCTTGCGTCGCTGCGAACGGGGGTAGTATGGGTATCGTGGGCCAGGTGGATGCTAAGATATCTATTGGGGATGTGTCGGCTTCGGGCGTTGTGTTAATATCGAGATCTTTGGCGGTTCCTTGCTTACTAGGCACGGATTTTTTGGCTAAGATGCCCATTTTGATTAAAATCAATAAAAATTGTATTGAATTGCCGGGGGGCCGTCGAATCTCGTTTCTGCCGTCGCCCTGGGGGCGACCTGCTTCGGCCGTACAGGTGCAGGCGCTGTCCGTCGCATCTGTGGACATCCCACCTGGTTCACAGATGCTTATACCCTTGCGGTATCGGAAGCCCCTGCCCAATCGGCTAGGAGCAGTAGGGGTCTTGTTGTCGCCATCCGCCACGATAACAACAGGATTGGCGTTAGTTGGGGCACAGACCATCGTCCGGCCGGATCAATTACCGGTTTTACAGGTGCTTAATGCGGGGGTGGAAAACATCCGTGTTCCGGCCGGTACGGTTGTGGCACATGCCACTACGGCGTTTGCGACGCACGATTGTCCGCATCGCCGGGGAGTGGTCGCTGGTGTTTCCGAGTCAAGGGGTTCGGATAATCGTTGGATCGCTACCTTATGTGACGAAAATTCTTCCCTGTCCGTGGGGCAACGTGATGCGCTGCGTAAATTGTTGCTGACGTATTCGGATGTGTTCAGCTCCGACGATTTGGATTTGGGACGCACATCGTTGCTTTCCCATCACATTGAGACGGGCGACGCTGCCCCTATTCGGTTAAATTCGCATCGAATGAGTCCAGCGGAGCGAGAACACGTTCGGGGGGCGGTGGAAGACATGTTGGCTGCGGACATTATATCGCCATCTAACAGCCCATGGGGCGCTCCTGTGGTCTTGGTTAAGAAAAAGGATGGCAACTTGCGATTTTGTGTTGATTTCCGGAAATTGAATAAGATATCGGTGGCAGATGCGTACCCCCTGCCGCGTATGGACGACTCCCTTGACGCATTGTCGGGGGCTAAGTTCTTTTCCACACTGGACCTCTCTTCGGGATTTTGGCAGCTTCCCCTTGACGAGTCCTCACGGGAGAAAACCGCATTCCGTACGCCGCAGGGGTTATTTCAATTCAACTGCCTCCCGATGGGATTGAATGCGGCCCCTGCTATGTTTCAAAGGTTGATGGAGCTCGTTTTGACGGGGTTGCAGTGGGAGACGTGTCTTATATATTTGGACGATATTATTGTGTTCAGCCGCACATTCGAGGAACATTTAACGCGGCTGGAGACAGTGTTCACGAGGATGCGCTCTGCCAATTTGAAATTCAAACCAAAGAAATGCCACCTACTGCAACGGTCCGTCCGTTATTTGGGGCACATTGTGAGTGCAGAGGGGGTGTCCACGGATCCGGAAAAGACGGCGTGCGTCCGGGATTGGCCGACTCCGGCCTCCGTGGGGGATGTTCGGCGGTTTTTGGGATTTGCCTCGTATTACCGAAGATTTGTGCCGGGGTTTGCGACGATTGCGAGGCCCTTGCATCTCCTTACGGGTAAAGGACGGAAATTTGTTTGGGGAGAGCCGGAAGAGGCGGCCTTTCGGAGTCTGCGTGATCTATTGGCTACGGCCCCGACATTGGATTATCCCGATTTTGATCGCCCTTTCATTCTTGATACGGACGCGAGTGACACAGGTATTGGGGCGGTATTATCACAGTCTAAAGGGGGCGTAGAGCGCGTCGTGGCGTATGGTAGCCGAGTCTTGTCGCCTGCGGAAACACGCTACTGTGTCACTCGTAGAGAACTTTTGGCGGTTGTTTTTTTCCTACGCCAATTTCGACCGTACCTTTACGGTCGTTCGTTTATTGTGCGTACGGATCATGCGGCCTTGCAATATGCACTCAAAATGGACCAGCCATCGGGACAGTGGGCTCGTTGGTTGGACACGCTGCAGGAATTTTCCTTCCAAATTCAACATCGGAAGGGAGTGCGCCATGCGAACGCTGACGCACTTTCCAGATTACCAGGGCGCGCCCCTTGTAAATGTGCGTCGGGGACGCATAGGTGTTCGCCGATTCTGAACCCCCCTCAGCCGCTTACGTTGGCCGTCGGGAAGTCGGATACTCCGATGGAACCGGGACCGACTGATGGGGTTTTGAATCTGCCGCGGTCTGTCTGGATTCGGGAACAGATGATGGACGAGTCGTTGTTGTCCATGCGGAAGCGGTCTATGAGGGACAATGGGAGTCCGAGTTCGGCTGTGGGGCCGCGAACCGCTCTCCGAGATGGTCTGCTTATGTGGCAAGAAAGGTTCCAGGAAAGCTGGCGTGTGGTGGTACCAACGTCCTTGCGATTTGAGTTGATTAGAACTCTCCATTGTGACACACTATTGCATTTAGGGGTGCAGAAGACTTTGTTGACGTTACAACGTCATTATTTTTGGCACGGCATGGCGACAGATGTCGTAGGGCACGTGCGCGCGTGCCCTGAATGCGCCCGGCGTAAGCCGCCTAAACATCCTTACGTGCCGCCTCTCCAGTCGATTCAGGTGTCTCGAGTCAATGAATTGGTGGCACTGGACATATTGGGACCCTTCCCACCATCGGCGAGGGGAAATAAATATTTGCTGGTAGGGGTTGAGTATCTCTCCCGTTGGCCGATGGCCTGGCCGTTGCCCAATCAGTCGGCCGCGGCCATCACCGACGCCTTTTTGTTTGGGTACATTATGGACAAGGGGGCGCCTGAGAGACTCCTCACGGACCAGGGCCGAAATTTCTCTTCTAAATTATTGGCTGAAGTGTGCGCAGGCCTTGGGACTAAGAAAATACGGACATCTCCATACCATCCGCAGACGGATGGTATGGTTGAGCGGCTGAACAGGACATTGTCTGCCATGCTTTGCCATACTGTGAGTGAACAGCAATCAGATTGGGATCTGCACATCCCCGGAGTGCTTTCGGCGTACAGGATGACGCCTCATGCGGCTACAGGGTATTCGCCGTTTTACCTTATGTATGGTCGGGAAAACGTGCCTCCGGTGGATGTGCAATTGGGTACTGGGGTGAAGGGACCTCGTAAACCACTCCCTGAATACATTCAGGACACGGTTCGCCGGGTTACGGAGGCGCGGGAAAACGCCCGCGTGGCTACGGCCAAAGCCCAGGCCCGGAACGAGCGGTATGCTCGGCGGTCTGAGGGGGAGTGCCCCTGGAAGGTGGGAGACCTGGCCTGGCTCCATTGCCCGCAGGTGCGGCCGGGGACCTCTCCTAAATTGCACAAACCTTGGCATGGTCCTGTGCGCCTCATTGAGGTTCCCAATCCACAGTCGGCGCGCGTTCAGATTGGGTCTCGCCGTTGGTTTGTTCATACGTCGCGGTTAAAACCATATGTTGCTCCCCTACGTGATGCGTCATCTCCCAATGTTGCCTTGCCGGGGTCTGTTGCTGCTGACTCTGACTCTTCCCCGCCTGCGTCCATTGATCTTGCTAGAGCGCCTGTCGTACCTGTTCCAGACAGGCCGACCGTGACACCGCGGGGGAGGAGTGGGCCTGTTCGGAAGGCGCCTGCCAGGGCTGCGGGACCTTCAAGCCCGGCGACCCTTCCGACCCCGCTGCAGGCGCATTCGCGGAATACGACCAAGACTGATTCGTCAGGGACACGAGACGTCGGTGGACTTCCAATCGCAGCAGGGGAATTACCCCCTGTCATTCCTCGTGTTCCATCGCGTCCCCGTTCTACAAGTGGGCCGCCGACCGTCCGGGACGGGCCGGCGACCCGCACTCGTTCCAAATCGCTTACGTTTCGTTGATTGTATGTTGTTATTGTTCTTGTTCTTGCCGTCGTATTTATCGCATGCTTTCGTACGTTCGTCGATGTTACTTGTGTTGTTGTTCTTGTTGTTATATTGCATGCTTAGTGTCCTTTAAGGGGGAAGGTCGGTTCACCGCATTACGCTTTGGTATTGTTCAGCCGAGGTCGGCTGGGTTTTTTCTATGGGGGAGGGTGGTGTAATGCGGGCGAAAGCGACCTTCCGGATGTGACGTCACGAGGAGGCGGAGCCAGGTGACGTGGGTGAAAGGTTGGGGTCCTTAAGCGGGTAAACCGGAAAGAGAAGGCAGTCGGGGTGTGAATGGAAAGGTGTGGGGCCACGCGGGCGTACGAGCCGAGGGGGCACCGTCGAAGCGGGAGCCAACCTCGGGAACAGTAGGGAGCTACTGGGAGGTGTAAAGCTGCAGATAGAGATAGGCAGTAAGGCTGTGTGTGAGGGGCAGCGGGGTGGCTGCCAAGAGTCGCAGGAGCGACGAGAAGGCGAGACAGCACGAGGCTGTCAGAGCTGCAGCAGGAACAGCCAAGGGAGCTGTGTGAGAGTACAGTAGCGGAGCTGCTGTGGGGCTGCAAGAGCGACAAGAACAGCAGCGGGGCTGCTGATGGTGACTGGAGTGACATCGGAACCAGCACTGAGAGAATAAGAGAGACAGCCGTGTGGGAACGCAGTACGGACCGAATAAAGGACACTGAGCCAGAGATCGTGGTCAAGTCTTTTATTACAATAGGGATAATACACGAAGACTCCTGCGACCTGAGTTGTATTCATCTCAACAGATTGTTAGAGTGTGTGGTGAGTTGTGATGCCGCCACCACGAAGCCGTTCAGCAGGCGCCCCATCTGCGGCCTCGCCACCACCAAGCAACGGAGCCAACCCCTCGTCCCCCTCACCTCACCTCACATGAACACACCCGCACGCATTTTCCCCCACCCATAGAGCTGGAAGGGGAGATCACCTGATCGACCGGTTTTTATCCGAGAAACCCTTATCGGGATTAACTCTCACGGTTTCCGGCGATCAGGAAATTGGACGACCTCCCCCGACGCTACGTTGCGCCGCGGCGCTGCGACCGACCTTAATATGGTATGGTCGCGGCGTGGGGCATTCGGCCACCGCGGTTGAGGCGCATTCCCCCCCACACACACCCCCACGGGTCGACGAGGCAGGCAGAGGAGAGACGGGGCGGCGTAGTTTAGGGTGTGCAATTGATAGGGCAGGTGGTGGGGACATGCGGAAGCTCCGCGCTTAACTTCAGCAGCGAGCCGGGGTGATGGACACCGCCGCATGAACTTCAATAATGGGGGCCTGCGTGAGAAAGGGATTGATTGGAATTTGCGCTGCTCAACGCCGCACATTGATTAGCATATCACAGGCGCCCGGAATCGTGGTGCGCGTGCTTGAGCGCGCAGGCCCCATTGTTAGGGAGGGTAAGGGATTAATTAGGATTTACACCGCGGTACGCTGCGAGGACGAGATCACCAGAACCGCTGTGCGCGTGCCAGAGGGGCGCGAGCCCATTGTTCAGAGCCGCATCCCTTTGAGGTAGGGAGGATAAATAGGGGGCGCAAAGGGGAAATCGCTCTCTTGTCTCCAGCGCCAGAGGACCAGCAGCAGCTCCAGCCAGCGACCCGGACGTCCGTGCGACGCACCGAGGTACGCTGTTAGCACAAGGATCAGCGGACCGCCGTGGACACTTGACGGTGAGTGGGGAGGTGAAGTAGGATAATAGCCGATAGATAGGGAATAGGTACAGGTTTAGTGGAACAGGCCAGCCTCGTCGACTCACTGATTTAACATCAATTACCAGGTAGCAGATAATAAATCATTAATAGCGAAGCGTGGCCTCGCGTGATCTTGTCGAGCAGTGTGAGCGTGTGGGTGCGCGGGTGTACACAGTGGTTCGCCACGTGAGTGAGCCGCGGAGCTGAGCGCGTGGGTGAGCGTGTGTACACAGTGGTTCTGTAGTGCTGCGGCTCGCCTCGGGGGAGCGCTGCGCAGAGCGGTGCGAGAGTGGGTGTCGCGTGTGTTCACTCCGTGTGTGATACAGGTGCGCGATCATAACGCGAGCATTCAGTGGTGAGTGAGTGCCGCGGAGAGCTGTGTGCGTGAGTGCGCATACGTTCGTTACGTGTCGGATACGGATGCGCATTGGTAACGTGGTTATTCGACGTGGAGGCGAGTGCCGCACAGGGCTATAGACGGGCACACGCTCGCAGTGTGCGAGAGCTGTACGTAGCGGTGTAAAGAGGGGGAGTGTGGCGTTTGATTGATGATGCTGTGCGCACGTATGCTCGCAGCGTGGGAGCGCGGCGCGAGGCTGTAACAGTAGGGGCGTCGCGTTCGAATGCCGGCGAAACCGTAGCGGGTAATAGGGAGGTGGGGTAACGTAAACGGAATAGGGGATGCAGGCGGGAGGGACCCCGGGGGCCAACGGCCCCCACATATTGGTGTCAGAAACGGGACAATCCCCCGCGCCCCCAAGGGAGAGAGACCCCCCAACCCAGATTAAAATCAAATGCATATTTACGGGGAAAGGAATTCCATCATGGAAATCGTTTGCCCGCAGCATCAGGGGGGCTAAAAAAGTTAATGGGTGGTCAGATGAGGAGGCGTTGCAGCAGTTAGAGCTGCATTTAGATGGGCGAGCAGCTGACTTTGTGGAAGCTTTGCCCGCAAGCGCACAAACTCAGTGGGAAAAATTAATGTGCGAACTCGAACGGCGCTTCGGCGCCTATGACGAGGAGGATGCGCAGACGGCCTTAGAGGCACGCCGCCGCCAACCCGGCGAGGATCTACGATATTACGCCGAGGATGTACGCATGTTGACCCAGCTCGCGTACCCAGAGTACGAGGCAAAAATAATTGAGGGCCTCGCCGCCGGTAAAATCCAGCGATATTTGGCACACACCCCGTGGTGGCAGCCAAATGTCGACGGTGCACGCCTCTCCTTTAACACCCTCATCGAGCGCGCCCGCAAATGCGAGAAACTCTCGGGTGAGCGCGCGCAGCCTCGAGATAGGGGACGAGAGTGCCCCGTAGCGAGCCTACTCTCCTCGACGCGTTACATGTACCATGGGCGGTAAGGGGACGGGCAAGGGAGCATCAGAGACCCAGCGAGACAACCCCGGGGTGGGTAGCCGGGTTACAGGCCGGCATGGGAGATATGATAACCCAAGTAAACGATAAAATTAGCCAAAATATGGCCAAGCTACAGTCTACCATTCAGTCTGAGATGGGTGAGCTACACTCCACAGTAGGGGGGCTGGTCAGGAAGGTATCCCAATTAGAGTCCGAGTTGGAACAACTGCGTACAGGGAGAGGGAGCGGGCAGGGGACCCACTACGGAGCCGCCACCCCTCCCCGGACGTGTTATGTGTGCGATTGGCGAGGGCATCTCAGGAGGGACTGTCCTCAGGTCGCCCGAGCTAGACAAGGGCTTAGGTCAAACACTAAGGCCCCCCTATAGAGGGGACCACCGGGGGGTGAACTCGATGTAGCCCCGACACAAACAAGCTGTAGTGATAATGGCGAGCGAGTGATCTCCACACAGGTTCCAGCAACAACGCCCACGGAAACGGTGACTCCTGGCGACTGGCTATGGGAGCTGGTGGCGGGGATCACGGGGGCCACGTCGCTGGTGGAAGGGGAGGTAAACGGAGTGCGTACCCGAATCCTGCTGGACACGGGGGCGGTGGCCTCGCTCGTGAGCGCAGCGCACTGCAGCGCGATCGGGGTCGACGTGCGTCACCTGCAGGCCCCGGACCGCGCGCTGCACACGGCGAGCGGAGCCGGAATGGGGTTGCTGGGAAGAGCCACCCTAGAGGTCCGCATAGGCAGCCAGGTGTGCACCCAGGAGTTCTACGTGTCGAGTGCGTTGTGTCACGAGTGTATCGCAGGTACCGACCTCCTAGAACGGTTGGGACTCAACGTGCAACCCCGCCAGCGATGCGCCACCATGGAGAGCAACGGCGAGCGGATACCGTTCCTGGGACGAGAACCAACGCGCCTCCGCTTTGCACCTGTGGCCGCTATCCTGGCGATGGCAGTCACCATCGGCCCGCTCACCGAGATGCTGGTGCCGGTGGCAACATCCCCCACCGACCCCGCGCTCCGACCATCAGGGGAGGTAATGCTAACTCCTCACCCGGAGTTGGCAAAACGGTATGGGGTCGTGGGATCCGCCACGTTGGTAAACGCAGATGGGGACCGATTGTTTTTGCGGATGTTTAACCCCCACAGTACCCCAGCGATACTGCGACGGCGCACCCCGATTGCCATCGTACACCTCCTGCACGCACGCTACTCTAACGACTCGGTGTTCGCACTCTGGGCTGAGGACCCCGGTCGTCCTGAGGGTGACCAGGACCTGGCCTGGTGAGTCGGCCCGACTCCCCGAGCTGAGGTCGTTCCCCTGCTCGACGCGTTACATGTACCATGGGCGGATTTACCTAAGGGAGAGGCCGATCGGCTGCGCGAGTTACTGCGGGAGTATGCCGACGTATTCAGTGAACACGACTCGGACGTGGGTTGGACCGACCTTGTTAAGCACCAAATTGACACCGGTGCAGCCCGACCCATCAAACTCCCTGCATACCGAGTGGGCGCACCCAAACGCACCCAGATCAAAGAGGCAGTTGGGGACATGCTTCGCGATAACATAATTCAGCCCTCGGCGAGCCCCTGGTCAGCCCCAGTGGTACTAGTAACGAAAAAGGATGGGTCAACCCGGTTCTGCGTCGATTACCGTAAACTGAACGCAGTCACGCTCGGCGACGCCTTCCCCATACCCCGCATCGACGACACTTTTGACAGCCTCGCCGGAGCGCGATATTTTTCCACCCTCGATCTCGCGTCCGGGTACTGGCAGGTGGAGATGGCGGAGGAGGATCGGCTGAAAACTGCATTCACCACCCCGATGGGACTATTCGAGTTTCGAGTACTCCCGTTCGGACTCACCAATGCGCCCGCGACGTTCCAGCGGCTGATGGAGTTGGTGATGCGGGGTTTGCAATGGGAACAGTGCCTGATTTACTTGGACGATGTGATCGTGTTCAGTAGATCTTTGTCTGAGCATTGGTCCAGGCTACGAGAGGTGTTCCAGTGACTGCGAGCGGCTCATCTCAAGCTCAAGCCCCGTAAGTGTTACATCGCACAACGCGAGGTGGGGTACCTCGGGCATCGCGTCAGCGAGGCAGGCGTGCGCACCGATCCGGAGAAGGTACGCGCCGTAGTGGAGTGGCCACGGCCAAGGAATCTGACGGAGATCAGATCATTTTTGGGGCTCGCCACCTATTATCGTCGATTTGTAAAGGGATTCAGCGAGATTGCACGCCCCCTCACCCAACTCACCTCCCCTAAGCACCCCTATCAGTGGACGGGGGCCTGCCAGATGGCCTTCACCACTCTCAAAGACCACCTCACCCACGCCCCCACCCTCGCTTTCCCCGATTTTACCACCGATTTTATTTTGGACACCGATGCCTGCAGCAGCGGGCTGGGCGCGGTGTTGTCACAGGTACAGGATGGGACGGAACGAGTAATCGCGTACGCCAGCCGGACCTTGAGTGGGGCCGAGCTTAACTATTGCGTGACCCGCCAAGAGTTGTACGCCGTGATTTTCGCATGTGAGCAGTTCCGGCCGTATTTGTACGGCAGGAAATGTCGCGTACGCACTGACCATTATGCTCTGCAGTTTCTTCTTACATTCAAGGAGCCGCGGGGGCAGATGGCCCGGTGGTTGGCGCAGTTGCAGGAGTACAACCTGCAAATCGAGTATTGGACTGGCCGGACGCATTGAAACGCGGACGCCTTGTCGAGGCGGCCCACGGTGTACGCCGAGACAAGGGCGGAGGAGGCCTGCCCGTGTTTCACGGGGGGACGCTGCCGGCAGGCAACGGACCCCCGAGGGGCCGCGGCCACTGACCCCCCCCCAGCGAAAAAGAGTGCAGTGTGCACCACAGAGACCCTCACAGGTGGCACCGAGGATCCCGTCGACCGCCCGGCAAGCGCGGGACCCACGGCTCGGGATCCGGCGGATCACCCCGCCCTGATCGGACGGATCCAGGAGGACGTTGGCTGCGCCTTCCCGGGCCTGAACGACGAGCAGCTGAGACAGACCCAGCAGCGAGATCCCGATCTGGCGGCAGTGGAGGCGGCACTGCGGGAGGAAAAGAGCGCCCTACCAGGACCCTGGAGCGGTTTGTATGCCCGGTTGTGCGTGCAGAACGGAGTGGTACGGGAGTCAACCAAGGCCGGCCAGCCGGGGTGTATCTGTGTTCCTGCCCAGGTGCGCCCCCGCTGCTACGGCTGGTGCATGACCACCCACTTGGGGGCCACGATGGGGAACGACGCACTCGAGAGACCCTGCGTCGCCAGTATCTCTGGCCCAAATTGGCACAAGACGTGGCGGCCTGGGTACAGGGCTGCCGCGCCTGTCAGCAGTGCGGGCCGAAACCGGCACGATACCAGGTACCCCTAAGGCCGCTCCGCGTCAGCCGCACGAATCAGCTGGTCGGGATTGACCTACAGGGGCCATTCCCGCGATCCCATCGAGGCAAGCGGTATATCCTGGTCGCAGTAGAGTATTTCACCCGCTACCCCGTGGCAGTGGCCATCCCTGATAAAACGGCCTTGGTGGTGGCCCGGGCATTTGTGGAACATTACGTACTGAAGCACGGGATCCCAGAACGAGTCCTCACTGACCAGGGTAGCGAGTTCGAGGCCGAGCTGTTCCAGGCACTGTGCCGAGAATTCGGAATCCAGAAGGACCGAACCACAGCGTACCAACCACAAGCGAACGGTATGGTGGAGCGCATGAATCAGACCCTAGCGGGGAAACTCAAACGTATGGCAGCCGCAAATCAACGGGATTGGGACGAACACCTCCCCTACGCCATTTTCGCCTACGCCACCACCGTACACACGTCGACGGGACAAACCCCGTTTTTAATGATGTTCGGCCGTGAGTCTCGATTACCCGCAGATTTGCTATTCGGCGTCCCTTCCCCCCAGCCGGAGGAGGGAAGCCGCCCTGTGGAACACCTGTTGGAGACCCTGCGAGAAGCCCGAGGCCGAGCATACCCGGAAGGGGAAGCCGCGCATCGGCGGCAGGAACAGGGCACCCGACCCCGCATGGAACCCCCTTATTCCTGACAGGCGCTAAGGTGTGGCTACACACCCCTCGCGTCGGGGCTGGGCAGGTGGGGAAACTGACGACCTACTGGCGGGGACCCTGGACCGTGGTGCGACAGATCTCCCCCTGGACGGTACTAATTTATGGCGGGGAGAGGGATCGAGAGACGGTGGTCAACGTCCGCCGCTAAAAACCGTGGAAAGCGGCCCCGGCGAGAGAGAACCCCGTCACCCGAAGGCCCCGAAATCTCGGAGTACCCGCACCCCTCGTGCTGGGGGGCCTCGCACCCTACATGGGCCCCGCCGGGCCCCCGAGACGCCCCGATCCAGTCAGGAGACGACGCGGACGACGGCTCCTAAACCCTTCCGCTGCTGAGTTTGTGCCCCGGCCCACAGGTGCCGGAGGACGGGGAGAGCCGTTGGAGTGGAGGAGGAGGCCGCCGCAGGAGCTACAGAGGATGGAGCCACCCGCCCCGAGACCAGCCACCAGGTCCGGACGGATCCCCCGGACCCCACAACGTTTCCTCGTGGGCGCGGCCCAAGCAAGATCCTCCAGTCAACCCGGGACGGGGACTGGCACCTCGGGGGGCTATGTGATGCCGCCACCACGAAGCCGTTCAGCAGGCGCCCCATCTGCGGCCTCGCCACCACCAAGCAACGGAGCCAACCCCTCGTCCCCCTCACCTCACCTCACATGAACACACCCGCACGCATTTTCCCCCACCCATAGAGCTGGAAGGGGAGATCACCTGACTGACCAGTTTTTATCCGAGAAACCCTTATCGGTATTAACTCTCACGGTTTCCGGCGATCAGGAAATTGGACGACCTCCCCCGACGCTACGTTGTGCCGCGGCGCTGCGACCGACCTTAATATGGTATGGTCGCGGCGTGGGGCATTCGGCCACCGCGGTTGAGGCGCATTCCCCCCCACACACACCCCCACGGGTCGACGAGGCAGGCAGAGGAGAGACGGGGCGGCGTAGTTTAGGGTGCGCAATTGATAGGGCAGGTGGTGGGGACATGCGGAAGCTCCGCGCTTAACTTCAGCAGCGGGCCGGGGTGATGGACACCGCCGCATGAACTTCAATAATGGGGGCCTGCGGGAGAAAGGGATTGATTGGAATTTGCGCTGCGCAACGCCGCACATTGATTAGCATATCACAGGTGCCCGGAACCGCGGTGCGCGTGCTTGAGCGCGCAGGCCCCATTGTTAGGGAGGGTAAGGGATTAATTAGGATTTACACCGCGGTACGCTGCGAGGACGAGATCACCAGAACCGCTGTGCGCGTGCCAGAGGGGTGCGAGCCCATTTGTTCAGAGCCGCATCCCTTTGAGGTAGGGAGGATAAATAGGGGGCGCAAAGGGGAAATCGCTCTCTTGTCTCCAGCGCCAGAGGACCAGCAGCAGCTCCAGCCAGCGACCCGGACGTCCGTGCGACGCACCGAGGTACGCTGTTAGCACAAGGATCAGCGGACCGCCGTGGACACTTGACGGTGAGTGGGGAGGTGAAGTAGGATAATAGCCGATAGATAGGGAATAGGTACAGGTTTAGTGGAACAGGCCAGCCTCGTCGACTCACTGATTTAACATCAATTACCAGGTAGCAGATAATAAATCATTAATAGCGAAGCGTGGCCTCGCGTGATCTTGTCGAGCAGTGTGAGCGTGTGGGTGCGCGGGTGTACACAGTGGTTCGCCACGTGAGTGAGCGCTGCGCGGAGCTGAGCGCGTGGGTGAGCGTGTGTACACAGTGGTTCTGTAGTGCTGCGGCTCGCCTCGGGGGAGCGCTGCGCAGAGCGGTGCGAGAGTGGGTGTCGCGTGTGTTCACTCCGTGTGTGATACAGGTGCGCGATCATAACGCGAGTATTCAGTGGTGAGTGAGTGCCGCGGCGAGCTGTGTGCGTGAGTGCGCATTCGTTCGTTACGTGTCGGATACGGATGCGCATTGGTAACGTGGTTATTCGACGTGGAGGCGAGTGCCGCACAGGGCTATAGACGGGCACACGCTCGCAGTGTGCGAGAGCTGTACGTAGCGGTGTAAAGAGGGGGAGTGTTGGGTTTGATTGATGATGCTGTGCGCACGTATGCTCGCAGCGTGGGAGCGCGGCGCGAGGCTGTAACAGTAGGGGCGTCGCGTTCGAATGCCGGCGAAACCGTAGCGGGTAATAGGGAGGTGGGGTAACGTAAACGGAATAGGGGATGCAGGCGGGAGGGACCCCGGGGGCCAACGGCCCCCACAGAGTCAAGTTAGAAATGTCATTAAATATTGGTTCCCATATAATTGTTTTTGATTTAGAAAAGTGATATTGCTTTTCATGCAAGTCTATAACCATGCATTTTCAACCAACATCTTGTATTAAGAACATTTTCAAAACTTATTTGTGACAAAAATGTTCATTATCTCTCAGCAAAGTTACATCTCATGAGATAATCGAAGTGTTGATTGAACCTCATTTTCATTCATTATTCACTGGTTGACAACGAGTGGCTCGTGGATCTAGGGGTATGATTTTCGCTTTGGGTGCGAGAGGTCCCGGGATCAAATCCCGGACGAGCCCAGGCACCATTTTCTTGGGGATTGGTCAATTTTGAACTGGCCCTGGCTTTTATCTTCACAACTATTGCTGCACAGCATGCTGAGGTATGGGCAATCAATGCTATCAATGACATAGCGTAGGGACTACTTCGTTCATCCATAAAATAGCAATCATGATAATATCTTGACACCAATGATGATACCATGATTAAAATCAAAATTCGTGTAAAATAAGCAATTCAAGAAATCGCATCATTGAAAGGGTTTGTGCCTGACTCAATCTGGGCAACTTCTTGACTCATTGTGCTATTTTCTTTCAGTTTACTATTCAAAAGTTATGATTTTTACATGAAGCCTCGTATACAAGTACTCGTATTTATGCGTTATGTGGACACAAATGTAGCTTGTTGATCTCGGGGTATGGTTCTCGCTTTGAATGCAAAAAATTCCGGAATCCAAGCCCGGTAGTTTTATTTTTCTGGGATGAGTCGGCAATCATAAGGACAATACACGAAGATTCCTGCGACCTGAGTTGTATTCATCTCAATAGATTGTTAGAGTGTGTGGTGAGTCAAGTTAGAAATGTCATTAAATATTGGTTCCCATATCATTGTTTTTGTTATAGAAAAGTGATATTGCTTTTCGTGCAAGTCTATAACCATGCATTTTCAACCAACATCTTGTATTAATAACATTTTCAAAACTTATTTGGGTCAAAAATGTTTATTATCTCTCAGCAAAGTTACATCTCATGAGATAATCGAAATGTTGATTGAACCTCATTTTTATACATTATTCACAGGTTGAAAACGTGTGGCTCGTTGGTATAGGGGAATGATTTTCGCTTCGGGTGCGAGAGGGCCAGGGTTCAAATCCCGGACGAGCCCAAGCACCATTTTCTTGGGGATTGGTCAATTTTGAACTGGCCCTGGCTTTTATCTTCACAACTTTTGCTGCACAGCATGCTGAGGTATGGGCAATCAATGCTATCAATGACATAGCGTAGGGACTCCTTCGTTCATCAATAAATTAGCAATTGCCTTTATATCATGATAATAACTTGACACCAATGATCATATCATGATTAAAATCTAAATTAGTGTAAAATAAGCAATTCAAGAAATCGCGTCATTGAAAGGGTTTGTGCCTGACTCAAGCTGGGCAAATTCTTGACTCATTGTCCTATTCTCTGTCAGTTTACTATTCAAAAGTTATGATTTTTACATGAAGCATCGTATACAAGTACTCGTATTTATGCGTTATGTCGACACAAAGGTAGCTTGTTGGTCTCGGGGTATGGTTCTCGCTTTGAATGCAAGAAGTTCCGGATTCTTTGCCCGGTAGTTTTATTTTTCTGGGATGAGTCGGCCATCATAGGGACAATACACGAAGACTCCTGCGACCTGAGTTGTATTCATCTCAATAGATTGTTAGAGTGTGTGGTGAGTCAAGTTATAAATGTCATTAAATATTGGTTCCCATATAATTGTTTTTGTTATAGAAAAGTGATATTGCTTTTCGTGCAAGTCTATAACCATGCATTTTCAACCAACATCTTGTATTAAGAACATTTTCAAAACTTATTTGTGACAAAATGTTCATTATCTCTCAGCAAAGTTACATCTCATGAGATAATCGAAGTGTTGATTTAACCTCATTTTCATACATTATTCACTGCTTGAAGAAGAGTGGCTCGTTGGTCTAGGGGTATGATTCTCGCTTTGGGTGCGAGAGGTCCTGTGTTCAAATCCCGGACGAGCCCAGGCACCATTTTCTTGGGGATTGGTCAATTTTGAACTGGCCCTGGCTTTTTTCTTCACAACTTTTGCTGCACAGCATGCTGAGGTATGGGCAATCAATGCTATCAATGACATAGCGTAGGGACTACTTCGTTAATCCATAAATTAGCAATCATGATAATATCTTGACACCAATGATGATTCCATGATTAAAATCTAAATTCGTGTAAAATAAGCAATTTAAGAAATCGCATCATTGAAAGAGTTTGTGCCTGACTCAATCTGGGCAAATTCTTGACTCATTGTGCTATTCTCTTTCAGTTTACTATTCAAAAGTTATGATTTTTACATGAAGCCTCGTATACAAGTACTCGTATTTATGCGTTATGTGGACACAAAGGTAGCTTGTTGGTCTAGGGCAGGGGTCGGCAACCTACGGCTCCGGAGCCGCATGCGGCTCTTTACGGGCTGCTTCTTGACGATATGTACGTATGTACAGTATGTACTCAGATGCATTGCGGCTCTTGAAATACTGAATTTTGTACCGAATTGGAAAGAAATGGCTCTTCTTGTTATTTTGGTTGCCGACCCCTGGTCTAGGGGTATGGTTCTCGCTTTGGATGCAAGAAGTTCCGAATTCCAAGCCCGGTAGTTTTATTTTTCTGGGATGAGTCGGCCATCCTAAGGACAATACACGAAAACTCCTGCGACCTGAGTTGTATTCATCTCAATAGATTGTTAGAGTGTGTGGTGAGTCAAGTTGGAAATGTCGTAAAATATTGGTTCCCATTTCACAGTTTTTGTTATAGCAAAGTGATATTGCTTTTTGTACAAGTCTATCACAATGATTTTTCTACCAACATCTTAGTATTAAGAACATTTTCAAAACTTATTTGTGACAAAAATGTTCATTATCTCTCAGCAAAGTTACATCTTATGAGATTATTGAAGTGTTGGTCTAGGCTTTAGGGGTATGATTCTCGCTTAGGGTGTGAGAGGTCCTGGGTTCAAATCCCGGACGAGTCCAAAAACCATTTTTTTGGGGATTGGTCGACAAAGATCAAGTCAATTTTGAACTGGCCCTGGCTTTTATCTTCCCAACTTTTGCTGCACAGCATGCTGAGGTATGGTCAATCAGGAGGGACTCCTACGTTCATCCATTAATTACCCGGTTGGGGTCTAGTTAAACCGTTGTAATGGGAAATTAGCAGCCTCGTTGGGCCTTATAATAAACGTGGTGCCTCCAGATTACAGTGTGCGTCTCCGTATAACCCATTACACAACTATGCACTGTCCCCGCCTGCAAAAGGTGCAATAGTGACTTCTCCCTGCCTTTTCTTCTCGTTCTTTTAAATTTGTCATGGAGTGACAAAGGGCCGTTGGCCAAGCAGCTGCTTGAGTAGCAATATCTACCAATTACCTCTGGATGGATGGATCGGAATCACGGCCATATATAAGGAAGAAGGGTGAAAACTCCCTGGACGCATTCAGTGCTTGGTGGTAGGCCGTGACGACTGCTGGAGCGTGTACATCCCAATCTGTTTGTTTGTCATTAACGACCTGGCATACTATGTGCGAAATCGTACGGTTCTAAATCGTATGGTTCAATAGTTGTGCCATACCATCCACCCATGGTTTGGGCCATTGGGTCGAGAGATATCACAATCAATAGCTGGAGCTTTTATTCAGGGATAAATCATAGACAAGGGGGCTCTGGAACTATTCCTGATTGATCAGGAACGACATTTGTTCTCAAAACTGCTTCAGGATGTTTGTGATATCCTCGGTAAAAAGAAAATACACACCTCACCATACCATCTTTCTGAGGATGGTATGGTGAGGTGCGTTTCTGTCTGAGCCCCCTTGTATACGTCTGAGCCCCCTTGTTTACGATATATCCCTGAATAAAAGCTTCAGCTATTGATTGTGCTGTCTTTTTAACCAATGGCCCACGCCATGGGCCATTGGGTAGTGTACTCAACTCCTACAAGAAAAATGTATTTCCCTCCGGAGTACGGAGAAAAGGGCCTTACATGTCAAAAGCAACTAATTCGCTTACTCTAGACACCAGGATGGACTGCAAGGGTGCTTGTGGAATGTGGGCGCGAGGCTTACGGTGCGCACATTTAGAGCAAGCAGCCACCCACCGACACACATCCGCTGTGATTCCTGGCCAAAAGTATCGGATGCATAAGGTGAGTGCAGTTTTCCAGTCTCCCAAATGCAAGAGACGGCACACATGCATTTCTGTGAATAATTTCTCACGCAAAGCAGTCGGGACCACTACGCACCAGTTTTGAGAGGTTGTGTGTCCCATCGCATCAAAAGTCACTTCTCGCTGACATAACTCATTGCTTTAGCAGAATCAGGGTTATCAACGGCAGCATGCACAATGGCGTGTAGAGGTGTGAGGGATGCATCTTCTCCATGCAACCGTATCCAGTCCTGTAGTGTCAAGCCCAGATCATAGTCTGCCAAAAATGTTGCATCTGCCTTAGGCTGAGACTGCACTGGAGCAACAATGTCGGGCGTGTCAGGCACAGCTTTTCTGCATTCGGCTGCTTCCTCCACACATAAACAAGGACCTGATAGGGGCAATCATGGCAGGGCATCTTCATTCACATGGCGCGTGCCCTTCCTGTGTAAAATTTCGTACTCCTGCAGCCACTCTATTCACCTTGCTAGCTGTCCTGATGGTTGGTCAATGCTCAAGGAATACGGTAACGTGGCGTTTTCAGTACGTACTGCAAATTTCTGACCATGCAAATAAGGTCTGTACTGGTGTAAAAAGTGCACAACCGCGATCAGTTCCCGACGAGTCACGCAATAACGTTGTTCAGCCGGTGATAAAACATGGCTGCCATATGCGATAGCCACTTCTTGCCCGTTCTGAATCTGTGAGAGCACCCTCCTCCAATACCGACATCACTGGCATCAGTATCCAAGATGAAAGTAGCGGAAAAATCTGGATAAGCCAGGGTGATGCATCTGTGAGATGTGAGCGCAGCGTTTGAAAAGCTGACTCTTCCACTGGTCCCCATCGAAACCGTTCGTTCTTGGCTGTCAAGGTGTGCAAGGGCTTTGCGATAGTTGCTAACTTAGGCACAAACCAACGGTAATAGGGCACAAAGCCAATGAACCTCCTGACCTCTGAAATCGATGTGGGAGTGGGCCAGTTCTTTACACAGGCTGTGTTTGCCGGGTCAGTCGCCACACCCAAAAAACTGACCACATGGCCCAAATAACGGACTGACAGCTGGACTACGTGAAATTTAGATGGCTTCAACTTGAGATGAGCGTCCCGAACCCTACTGAATACCTGACACAGCCGACACAGATGCTCCTCAAAGGAGCGGCCAAATAAAATGACGTCATCCAAATAGATGAGACAAACGTCCCATTGGAGGCCTGCCAAAACCATTTCCATCAGGCGCTTAAAAATAGCTGGCACCTTTCTAAGGCCCATAGGCAAACAATTAAGTACTTTAGGCAAGTCCAGTGCTTGAAATGCTTTTCAAACCGGCGTGCAAAAGCCCGCCAATCACCTCCAGCAGCTAGGAATGTATCTGTAGGGGTGTTAGAGAGAGAGCCGTTATGCATGGCAGCTTATGGGAAACAAACACAGTGGGCGGGGCTACGTGAGTGCACGGGGGGGGGGTGCTCTCAACGACGTCCGCACCAGGCAGCCCGGGGCCCCACCCCTCAGCGGGGGTTGAGTATAAAGGGGGATGTGTCAGAGGGCTCGGGGCAGAATGTTAAAGCTAAACCAGTGAAGACCGAAGATCGTCTAGCTAGAGCCCTGGACTCCCCTGGGACGCCGCCCTTGTCAGGGCCGCGCAGGACCGAGCCAGCGGCGTGGTCCCGAGAACCAGAGCTAGTGCTCTGGGACTCCGGGTACCGTAGCCCGACTTACCAGTGTCGGGCCAGACAGCCTCCCCTAGCCCGTTAGTGGAGGACTAGGAGGTAGGTCAGAGATAGCTAGCAGTGTATTCCCAGCTAGCCAGGTGAGGGGGCCGATACCCCCTCCAGTGTTGTATGTCCGCGGTTGTGACAACTGTTGCGGAATAAATACGTGTGCCTCAACCCCGGCGTCCAAGAGTCCTCAACGGTATTACATTTGGTGTCAGAAGTAAAAATCTATGAACATGGACACGCGCCGGTCAGCTCGGGTCAGGATACCGGGGGCGGAGGACACCGCTGCAGTCGGAGAGTCCGGGACGGGTGAAGAGAGCACGGAGCAGTCGGGGCCAGATACGGCTACGCCGCAGCAACAGGAGGGTGGAGAGGTGTCGGCAGAGGGGCTGAGGCAGGCGCACGCCAAGCTGATGGAGCTGCTGCATGCCGCTGTCAGCATGCTGGACCACATCACACAGCTGGGGGCTGCTGGACCGCCACGGGGCGACGAAAGCCGACGACCACAGCGCCTTCCCGCCATTTCGGCGGAACACCAATTTGAAAATCCCGCCATCACCGCAGCTGCAGTTGAGGGCGTGGCCGGCCTGAGCATCGCGTCCAACGGCGGCTTCCAGCGGCGCTTCCTCGCTCACCAGGAGATGGCGAAGTGGACGGACGCCGAGGCTCTCCGCGCGCTGCCAGCACTCCTCGACAGCAACACCCTCGCCACTTTAACATCGGCACCGAAGGAGAGGCGCTCTACGCTGCAGACGGCGATGCAGGTGCTGGCTGCAGTTTACGGTCCGCCGTCAGACTGTCGCCAACTCTTCTACGATCGCCAGCGGGGGGCAAAGGAGTCGCCTCTGGCGTACCGCACAAGCCTCCTGGCACTGGCAAAGGCGGCCTTTCCACGGATGGACAACGAAGGTGTCGACGCCATGGTTACAGAGAAGATACTCCTGCTGGCGGACGACTTGGAGATCGTCATCGTCGCACAGGACGACGCGGAGATGTGCTCCCTCCAAGCAGCACGACTCCTCCACGCAAACCTGCTCGCGCAACGACGCAAGGCCAGCAAGGCGGCGAGCGGGCGTACCGTGGCCGCAGCCACCCTCCCGGCGGAGGAGATCTGCGCCATCGACCATCAACGGCGGCAGGGAGCGGGAGTACGGGCGGACCGGGGCGGCTCGAGCCATCCCGATCATCCGTCGTCGTCACCAGCGCTCCCGCGCTGCTACAACTGCGGCATCCAGGGCCATGTCGCCTCGGGGTGCCGCTCTCCTCGGCAGCGCGGGACGACACCTCGACGGGACACCGGCTCTCTTCCCAAGCTCCATCATCATAACCCGGCGAGTCGCGGCACCTCACATGTTTGGCCCACGCACACACCCACCACACACTCATACACCGCACCGATTGGGGGGCCAATATCGCGCACCATCGCACCAACACGCACCGCTCTGGGTACTCAGATTGAACCCAACCAGTGGTCCGTGTTGGCCCATCGTGTTGTAGCCGCGTCGTCGGGGTCGTCGGCCGTTGTGGGGCACATCGACGGGGTCGAGGTGTGCATCCTGGTCGATACGGGAGCATCGGCGACCATTATTTCGGAGTTAATTTACAATATTCTCCCTGCCCAGAGCCGTCCTTTGATGCCTGTTAACGTACCATTCTTTGTTGCTAACGGGGGCTCACTTGGCATCATCGGACAGATTCGAGCCCTAATTTGTATCGGGGATATTAAATTGTCTGGGCCGATTTTTGTTTCCTCCTCGCTGGCGGTTCCGTGCCTGCTGGGGACGGACTTCCTGGCCAAAATGCCGATTAGGATATTAATCGACCAGGGATGCATTGAGCTCCCGTCGGGCCGACGCATGGCGTTTCTGCCATCCCCCGGTACGAGTCGGACGGCGTTCGCAACGGTGCCGGCGTTTGTAGATAGAACGGTGCGCGTTCCTCCGGGGGCACAAATGTTGGTTCCTTTGAAACTTCGGCGGCCCTTCGCTAAGGGCATTGGGGCCCAAGGGGTTCTGCTGGGGCCATCTAGGGCCGGGGTTAGTGGACCTCATTTACTTCCGGCCCAGACCATAGTAATAGGGGACGGAGACCCCTTCATCGCGGTCCTCAATGTGGGCTCGCAGACGGTGGTGGTCCCGCAGGGGACCGTGCTTGCTCACGCGATGCCGGTGCCCTGTGAAGAACCCGTCGCGAATCACGTGATTGCTGTCCCTGTGCCGCGACCACATTCGGACAGCGATGAAGGGTGGCTCAAGGCGCTTTGTGCGGGATCGACGGACCTGTCAAATTCAGAGCGTCAACAGCTTAAAACGCTACTGCGGGAATTTTCCGACGTTTTCAGTCGGGACAAATACGATTTGGGTTGCACTCATCTGCTGCGTCACCATATTGACACGGGTGACAGCGCGCCAATACGCCAGAATCCGTTTTGGTTAAGTCCCGCCGAAAAGGACCATGTCAAATCGGCTATTGATGACATGTTAGCCGCCGACATCATTTCTCCTTCCACCAGCCCTTGGGGAGCGCCGATCGTCCTGGTTAAAAAGCAGGACGGCTTGTTGCGGTTTTGCATTGATTTTCGGCGCCTTAACAAAATTTCGGTTGCCGACGCATACCCGCTCCCACGGATGGACGAATCGCTGGACGCCTTGGCGGGAGCGCGATTCTTCTCCACATTGGATTTACTTTCGGGATTCTGGCAGCTTCCTCTGGACGATGATTCAAAGCCTAAAAATGCTTTCCGTACACCGCACGGCCTGTTCCAATTCAACCGGTTGCCGATGGGACTCCACTCAGCGCCGGCAACTTTCCAGCATTTGATGGAATTGGTTTTGGCTGGATTGCAATGGGATTCGTGCCTGATTTATTTGGATGACGTTATCGTCTTTAGTAAAACTTTTGACGAACATCTCCAGAGGTTGCGGGCAGTTTTCCTAAAGATGCGGGCTGCTAATTTGAAATTCAAACCCCAAAAATGTCATCTGTTACGCGATTCGGTGCGTTATTTGGGACACATTGTGGGGCGCTCAGGTATTGCTACCGATCCCGCCAAAACGCAGTGCGTCAGCTCCTGGCCGACTCCCACCTCGGTGGGAGAGGTCAGGAGTTTTATTGGCTTCGCGTCGTATTACCGACGTTTCGTCGCAGATTTTGCGACGATTGCGAAACCCCTACACGCTTTAACATCAAAAGGGGTTCGGTTCCACTGGGGTCAGGAGGAGGAGGCTGCTTTCTGCTCCCTTCGGGACGCCCTGGTAAAAGCTCCTCCCGTGAGTTACCCCGATTTTTCTAAGCCTTTTTTGCTCGACACCGATGCGAGCAACACAGGTATTGGGGGCGTGCTTTCCCAGGTGGTTGACGGCGTGGAACGGGTGGTTGCGTACGGCAGTCGGGTGTTGTCTCCGGCGGAGCAAAGATATTGTGTCACCCGTCGGGAACTGTTGGCAATTGTCTATTTCATCCAACAGTATCGCCCATATCTGTACGGTCGGCATTTCACCGTCCGCACAGATCATGCGGCACTGCAGTACGCCCTGCGAGTTCAACAGCCATCGGGACAATTGTCCCGATAGTTGGAGATCCTCCAGGATTTTGATTTTGAAACCACCTACCGTAAGGGCGTTCGCCACACAAATGCTGACGCTCTGTCGCGCATGCCAACCACCTCCGAATGTGCATGCCTCCTGGGGTCGGGACGTTGCAGGCCAGCAGGGGACATACCGGTTCCGGTCCTGGCGGCCGCCGGCCACGACGAAACATTGGTTCCAAATTCAATCGCACAACAGGGAAAAGATTCCCTGTTGGGGATGCCCGTCAATGAATGGGGGCGCCTCCAGATGGAGGATACCTCTCTCCTCGGGTTGCGTCGTCGCGTCGGCTGTGCTGGGCAGGGCAGGGGTGATGCCGACGCATGGGAATTGGTGCATGGTCTGCTGATGCACTGGGACGGAAAATCCCATCGACATCGGCTGGTGGTCCCTTCGGGGTTGCGGGGCAAGGCGGTGTGGGCCGCACATGAGCGCCTCCTACACCTGGGGACCCAAAAGACCCTCGCCTTACTCCAACTCGATTATTTTTGGCCAGGCATGACGAAGGATGTCGGGGATTTACTGGGGTCATGCCCTCGGTGCGCGCAACGAAAACCGCCAGCACGTGTGTCTAACCCACCCTTGCAGTCAATCAAAGTGTCCAGAGTTAACGAACTCGTCGCGCTGGATATTTTGGGCCCATTCCCCGCCACACCCAGGGGCAATAGATATTTGTTAACTGGTGTGGAGCATTTTACACGCTGGCCTATGGCCTGGCCCCTTGCCAACCAGTCGGCAGCAGCCATCGTGGAGGCTTTTGTTCAGGGTTATGTCCTGGACAAAGGTGCTCCGGAGCGGCTGCTGACCGACCAGGGCAAAAATTTTTCCGGTAAATTGCTCAAAGAAGTCTGTGAGCTCCTGGGCACGAAGAATATTCGTACCTCCCCGTATCACCCGCAGACTGACGGGATGGTCGAGCGTCTGCATCGGACCATCGCGTCAATGTTGTCACAGCAGGTGTCGGACTCACAGACCGATTGGGACTTGCAAATTCAAGGGGTATTGGCGGCGTACCGGATGGTCCCCCACGCAGCTACGGGATTTTCACCCTTCTACCTCATGTACGGCCGCGAACCTGACCCGCCTGTTCGTGCCCAGCTGCAGATCCCCGCGCCTCAGGGAAAAACTAAATTGGCTGACCATGTAAAATTTAATTTGGCCAAATTGACAGAGGCACGGGATGCTGCCATGCAAAACTCTGACCTCCGTCAGAAAGCGAATGAGCGGCTCAGACTGGGTCGGGCGCACATGCTGCAGTGGAAGCCGGGGGACAAGGCATGGCTGCACTGTCCCCAGGTGCCACTCGCAACCTCCTCTAAGCTGGTGCGGCCGTGGCGGGGCCCTGTGGAGGTGGTCGAGGTTTTGCGACCGCAGTGCGTGCGCATCAAGTGGGGGAAGCGGCGGTGGTTTGTCCACCCCTCTAGATTAAAACCCTTCGTTGCGGTACACATCCCCACTTCACACACGCGTGGCCAAACATGTGGGGGGTCGACCGACTCACTGGGTCCGTCTCCGTCGCGCTCACCTAATGCCTTGCCGGCTGTGCCACCTCCAGGTGCATCAGGAATGACGGGCTCACGCCCGATCACCCCTCCTGGGGATGCCAAGGGTCACGCGGCGTCGGATGAGGACTCACTCCGAGACGGACAGTTGCCACCTGACGGTCCACCACCCGGGGTTACCCCGTGTGAGGGGCCCGCTGCACGGACACGCGCTAAAATGCGCAGACTGTTGTGAGGCAGGAAGATGTGTACATAGGTTGTGTTCATTGCGTGTTGTGTGTGTGGTGGGTTCCCTGCAAATTGTGTATAGACTGTTTTTACGGAATTCGTATTTAATCGGGGGGGTGCGTCGGGTTGTTTTCTCTTCTTGCTGTTGCGTTCTTGTTGTGTTGTTCTTGTTATTGTTGAAAAATAGTGAGGCACACGCGCGGTCAGGGGGTAAATGCGCTTTTATTGTCGTTTTTTTTTGTATGTTGGCAGCCGGGACGGCTGCAAGCTATGCGGGGGGGGGGGGGTTGATGTAGGGGTGTTAGAGAGAGAGCCGTTATGCATGGCAGCTTATGGGAAACAAACACAGTGGGCGGGGCTACGTGAGTGCACGGGGGGGGGGTGCTCTCAACGACGTCCGCACCAGGCAGCCCGGGGCCCCACCCCTCAGCGGGGGTTGAGTATAAAGGGGGATGTGTCAGAGGGCTCGGGGCAGAATGTTAAAGCTAAACCAGTGAAGACCGAAGATCGTCTAGCTAGAGCCCTGGACTCCCCTGGGACGCCGCCCTTGTCAGGGCCGCGCAGGACCGAGCCAGCGGCGTGGTCCCGAGAACCAGAGCTAGTGCTCTGGGACTCCGGGTACCGTAGCCCGACTTACCAGTGTCGGGCCAGACAGCCTCCCCTAGCCCGTTAGTGGAGGACTAGGAGGTAGGTCAGAGATAGCTAGCAGTGTATTCCCAGCTAGCCGGGTGAGGGGGCCGATACCCCCTCCAGTGTTGTATGTCCGCGGTTGTGACAACTGTTGCGGAATAAATACGTGTGCCTCAACCCTGGCGTCCAAGAGTCCTCAACGGTATTACATATCCATTAGACCCAATTGGTGTGGCCGAGTTAGTTCCCCACTTTCCCGCTGGTAAAATTTCCTGCCGTTTCTGGATCCCACTGCTGCCACCATTTGAAAAGGACTTCGGACGAGGTAAGTATAGCTCAACTTTATGGTTTATTCGCAGATAACGTGCAAACACATAGAGCTTCGGCGTGCATTACTGGAGGGTGTGTGATATGGGTAGAATATGCTGTTAATGTGTGCCAGTATGGTGTATGCTATGGATGGTGTGTGCTGTTAGAAGGTGTTTGTGCAATTTAGGTGTATGCTATGGATGATGGCGTACATTCATGGCAGACAACCGCTGTTATGGGTCAGCAGCTAAGCAGGTGCCACGTTGCTGGACCTGGCGGCTCTGGTGGCGCTCGTGCACCAGACAGCACAGTATTCCTTAGGGCCCGTGACCACCACCACCCCAGGCGACCCAGAACGAGCCCTTGGAAGGGCACCTGCAGACCGCGCCGTTCACTGAGAGCGTGGCCCAGGCCTGCGCCTCTGCCATGGGGGCATTCGCCCCCGTGGGATTAGTCCAGAGGTCGGTAACCAAAATAACAAGAACAGACATTTTTTTGTAATTCGGTACGAAAATCAATATTTCAAGAGCCGCAATGCAGTGAATACATATATATGTAGTGGTTTAATGCGCGCCAAGGAGGGTAATTGTACACACGTGCGGGTTGGGAACAGTGGGGTCGAATCGGGACATGCTGCTGTTGCTGGGGGCCAACGAGTGAGTTGGAGACGGCCCGTTAGGCAATTATGGGGCAGGGCAGTGATTGGCCGGTTGTTGTTGCTGAGTACAAGGTGGCGCCTCCAAGTCCGGGAATGGAGACAGGTGGCAGCGGGGGGCCGGGGGCGCGGGGCGTTAGGGGGGACGCCAACTAATTAATTGGGAATTAATGAGGAGGGGGATAAATAGGCGAGCGTCAGAGCAAGACGGGGAGTTGTGCTGGGAGCTGAAAGGAGTCGGTCGGAGCAGAAGAAGAAGCATAGAGTAGCAGTGGAGAAGAAGAAGTGTAGGGTAGCAGTGGAGTAGAATAAGAAGTGTAGGGTTGCCAATGGGGGTGGCCTTTGGCTGACAGTATATAAAATATACAATTGGCCCAATCTGTGAGATATTCATGACATTTAATGGAAACTCTCTTCTTTAAAAACTATTATGGTATAATTCTACCAGTTAAGAAATGTCAGCCAATGGCCACCCCCGCTGCAATGTCTCCTTCGTATTTGTGTTATATGTTGTACGGTTTGTTCTGGATAACCACAGTCGCACACTGGGTAGTTTTGAATTTTCCATTTGGGCATTAGGTATCCGCATCTACCATGGTTTTCAAGAATGTGGATAAGGGTGGACCATGAGCTTCGTGGAAGATCAAAAGCAGGTACTTTTTACATTGGGTCTTTCACATTTGAGAAGTGTCGCAACTTTATCTAATTTGACGCTAGAATGCTGCAGTCATGGTCCCATCTGTTAAAATGCTGCAACTCGCTGACAAATTTAACTGTGGAAACTGGACACTGTGCAGGGTGTGTGCTGTGATGGCGTTTCGGAAACGGTGGACCACAGCCCACAGTCGAACGCTTGTTGCCCATCCGCCTGATAGCGCGCTTTATTCGGAAGGTTGACGTATGTTTTTTTGGAGAGAGCCATGCATGGCTTGCTGGACTGGGCGGATGGGAGAGGTGGGTGGAGAGTGTCACAAGCTCTCATTGTTGCTGCTGCCGATTGAGGATATCCTAACACAGTTTAGCAACGTTTCATTCATAAGAGTTAATTCATATACTGTATCCGCAAGTGGATGTGTGTGGGAGTGTGGTGGGGGGAAGTGGTAGTGTAGCGGTTAGCGCGTGGCGCTATGAACCCAGCGACCCGAGTTCGCGTCCCGATCACAACCAACACCATTGACGATAATAATCTAAACCGGTCCTGGGCCTCTCCGAGGTCGAATCAATCTCAATTGATTACCTAGTGCGATGTGTAAAAACATTGCCACTATGGAGACATGCGGCCGGGCATGGTGCTGGCCACCCAACCCCTCATGTGCCATTCCGGCCTTAATAGGTGCTCGTTTACAACACTTGCCCCAACAGTCTGTTAAGGCTTTACGGGCGGAACTTTGTCTTTGTTTTCGTGTGCAATGGGAGGGGGGGGGGGGAAATGGTGGTACAATGATATTCACACGACACACGAAGATCCCCACCACCCGAGTTTGATTCCTAGTCACACATAGCACAAGTGAGTAGCGGTATCAGAACATGGCCCTGCTGTTAACGACGGCACGCTCTCTGCGCCCTGCCACCCTTAATAGGTGCTCCCTAACCAGAACTTTCCCTAGCAGTCTGCATACATATACTTGGAAATATATATGGTGTGTATGTATACAATACATACCATACATACACAGTCCATATACAACACATGAGCAGTGTGACTTTTTAAATACATAATTACCTTTTACGTTGACCGAGGCCCGTTGGTTTAGAGGGAATGTTCTTGACAATAACATCCGGTAACCCAGCAAAAATATTTTTTTAAGAAGCCTGACTGCTGATGAGACCATGAATGTCGAAACCGGTGCAGAGTTTGCTTGCTTAAAAAACATGCTGCCGGATTAATGTTGGTCTGCAAAGCTCATGGAATGATAGACTTTGAATACTTACATTTATCTGGAAAGATGAATGAGCTAAACAATAAATGTATTTATTTCATACAGTACAATATTTGAGATTGGTAGTAAACGTGGTAAGCCCAGAACTAAAATGTGTGTGAAGGCTCGCATCCAGCAGTGGATCGACAAAAGGACTGGGCATGTACATACAGAAAACTCCACACATTCGTCAATAATACCGCTTTGAGTATTTTTACGACTATTATTTGTGCGCGTGCACCACTGCCAAAGCAACAGCGCGTACAGTATTGGCAGAAGCCATTCCCTCTCCACTGCACAATTAATTGCTCCTCGCTTGAGTCGTCATCAGGTACATCTAACATCGTTACATTTGTGACTGTAAAATTCGTCTTTTCTATACAACACAGATATTGGGAGCGAATTTAACACCAGTAATATTAAGCTATGCTGCGTCGCAGCTATCCGTGATAATACCTAGGGCGTGAGAGCAATATCGGAGTGTTTGCTTCAGGACATGACTCGTTCTGTTGAGAGTTTAATATTTGTTTTAAATATTATTTAACATGTATTGTGTTGTGCGCACCCTGCTGATTTTTGTATGCATCTCCACCCTTATCCGTGAAAAACTCGGTAATGCTACAGGTTTGCATGAGTTTAATTAATTATCGACCACAGCTGACTGCGAGCAGCAAGTAACACACCCAAGTCGGTTCTGGGCATACCACGCACGGCCCTTAACCAACCTGCGCTGATCAGCGCGATCAAGGATGGTTAAAGAGCTCGCATGGCTGACACTTGCGTGAGAGAGCCTTCATCCTGCAGTAGATTGTCAAATGGCTGTAAAAAAAACCCCCTCATATGGTAGGGTTTTGTATGTGAGCCATGTCTACATGGTATACGATCTTGGCTAACCACAGCTACCCACGCACTGTACGTGCGTGGGTAGCTGTGGTTAGCCCGCTGCCCTATGAACCCAGCTATCCCAGTTCGATTCCCGCTCAGGACATGATCAGTGACGAATATTTGAACCGCTTCCTAGGCCACCCCTATGTCAACTCAGCCTTAAATCAGTGCCTGGTGCAGTGTGTAAACATCAGCACTGGGGGAGACAAAGGCGGTTGGTGCTAGCCACCAAAACCCCCTCGTGTACCGTTCCTGCCTTCATAGATGCTCCCTTACAGCCCGACAAGCTGTTCAATGCTATACGGGGGATATTTGTCTTTATAGTAATTGGCGCTATGCTATACACCAACATCAGTGATGAACACCTAAACTGTGCTTCCCCTAGGTCGACTCTGCCTTAAATGAGTACCAGACGGGCAGATAAGGTGACCAGGCGTGAGGCTGACTGCAGCAGTTCCGGAGTTCATAGGGTGCGAACAGCACTTGCCCCAGCAGCTTGCGTGGACTACATTGGGGATCTTTGTCTTTGTGCGCTCAGTGTATGTGGGTTTGTGTGTGAACTGTTGGCAGTTATTGTCAATGAGATTAGGAAGTGTATACGGATGTGAATGAGTGAGTCACGGGTAGTTTGTGACCCACTCTGCACTCAGCCAGGATGTGGTTTTGTCGTCATATATTTTTATTTTAGTTTTCTCAGCCAAGGGGGCTTTTTTGTCAGCTAATGTTTTCTGCAAATTTTTTTATTTCCATAAAGCCCTTTCAAAGTGCCACGCTTAAAAAAGAAAACGCCCTACTGCATTGATACATGGCACGTCCCCATGTGATCTACAGATACACTCAGTTCTTTAGAACAGCTTTTTGTATTTGGTGTGTTGTCCTTCCCCTGCCCCTCCGATTAGCACGGTTGGCTACGTTCGGTGCGAAAGAAGTTCAACGTACATACATACAAAAGACAGATTCCGCCTATTCTCCAGTAAAGACTGTTGGGGCAGATACTGTTGGAAAGCACCTATTTAGACCGGCACCGCGCATGAAGGGATGGCGTGACCATCCCAAATCTCCGTTGATGTTTGTACACCACCACCACGACCGTGCAATGAGTTAATTAGAGAACACATACACGCACGTTTAATACATCGTATTGAATGTTAGGGGACCCATCCCCTGCAAAAATGGATGAAATCAGCTCGTGTGCAGGCTTGTTAGGGACGATGATGGATAGGAGAGGCGTTCAATCCAGCAGTTGATAGATCATAGCTGATGAATTGTTTGACGAAGTCAGTGGTGAGGTTAGACTGATTTAAATTATTTTTGCAATTGTTCACCTTGTGTCGTTTTAGCGCAAACTCAGTAGAACGAGTTGAATGGGCAACGTCATAACGCAAACACGTCTCAATTAAAAACACGAATCCTTCATAAACGCCGGGTAAGAGCACATTGAGACCAAACTTTCTTTTTCAAGGGAGACCTGGGTAAAACGGACACATAACAACAGAGAATGTATTTTAGTAGAGAAAATTGAAACTGAGTTAAATAAAAACAGGAAAAACTGTATAACTAAATTAGAAGGCACTGTTTAAAGGACATTTATCACGGGGCAAACAACAGCAACGCAATATTAATGCTAAAATCAAAATACAGGATGAGGTAAAAACAAAAAGCGATGACGTTATATTAACAGGTTATAAAATCATGCACATGTATTGGTTGTATGAGTTTCGCTATGCGATTGTCTCAGGAAGTATTTAATCAGCAGTAGGAAAGCCGACGGGTAGCTGTCAGGGTAAAACGTGCATATTTTCTCCGCTTTCTGCCTCCAAAATATTGCGCAACCTTTGGATCAATTTGGCCGGTTTAAAATCGGGTTAGACCCGAATCACAACACAGCCTGGCGGTGGTGGCTATGCACGGCTGTAGTCCAGTGAAACTCCCTTCCCGTGGGTTTTAACGTGGTGCCAGACCATAGCTCGCCAGAAGGCAGGACAGCAAGTTGACTAATCGCCATCTGTTTCCATCTGTACGGGGATTAAGTGTTTCCAGCTCTCGCGCGTGAGTTTTCTCTGTGTGCTTCGGTTACCTCATTGATTAGCGGTTAGCGCACTGTGCTACAAATCCGGTGACTAGAGTTCGATTCCTGCCAATATCAGTAACGATTACCTGAACCATTCCTGGGCCTCTCCTAGGTCCAGCACTTGCCCCAAAATTATTTTAAGGCTATACGGGAGATCTTTGTCTTTGCATATCTGTGTGAGAGTCTGTACGTGCGCGTCACCGTGACATCCACTTGTGGCTCGATCTCCCACGTCCTTGACTTCAGCGGCTCGGCTTCTGCAGGTGAAAAACAACCTGACCGACTAGGTTGTGTGCTTGTAAAACGTGTTTAAAGAACGCGTTCAGTTTCACAGAGAACAGGGCCACAAGTGCTGCGTCACCCTCGGGTTAAGTAATCGGGTCGCAACTGACCAGAAAAAAAGTGTCGATTACCAATGTAAGTCGATTTATTTCATTGAATAATCGTTCCATCTCGAATTACATTAAAGGAGGTATACTTTTTTTTTAAACTTAATATTATTCATAATAAAGTAAATATTTATTGCGTACACAATGTTTCACGGACATGAGGCTCGGTGTCGCCCTAAGGCCCAAACGAGAGCGGTTAAGGCCTTTAAGAGATCGGTGACCTGCGTGGATCGAATGCAGCTGCGAATGTGTGGCAAGTGCGATGATGGCGTTCCAGACGCAGTGGGCTGCCACGGAGAAACGACGCCCGGGAGTGACTGTCCTGGGTCCTTGGCACTGAGAGGTGGAGATGGAGGTTGTGAGTCGCACTGCTGAGTTCTCCCGTAAGCTGTAGTGCAGGGTTTAAGGCAGGTGATATTGTAGCTGACACTGCTGGCGATGGGATATCCAGCAGAGGGAGGGAAGCGAGGGAATCTAGCCAAAGATGACAGGTGGTGAGGACGATACAGGAGAAATAGCTTTGCAACCGTTTACGTTTCTTGAGGTTACCGAGTAGTTAGGCGAGCCCCGAATATGCTGCAGGCGAGGTCATTTGTGATTTGGGTGGCGATGAGTGGACATAAATAGTGAAAGGCAATAAGGTGGTATTGTCATCGTAAGATCTGATGATGCGGTTTGCGTGGCCGTTGAAGGATGAGGTGGAGTTGAGAGTGACGCTGACCAACTTGATATGGTCGGAGAATCGGACAGCGGAGCCGGCAATGAATCGGCTCGCAGGACACGGGTGAGTCGCTGCATGGTGCCGACCAGGAACGGCTACGGGATTCGGAGACCTTCGCGGGTCTGCGTCCACCGCTGCAATGCCGGGGGTAGGGGGGTCGGAGAGACCCTCTCCAAGTCCAGAGGCGTCGGTTGTAATCAACGGAGGTGTGGAGTCGGGCGTCCCTTGCGTAGGGGATGGTGTTTGACCTCTCAATGAAGCGGCCAATGGGAGGCGTCGAAGGCCGCAAAATCGCACGGGGGGCCCGAGGACAGAACCCCGAGGGAGTCCGCATCAGACCTCGGTATCCACAATTTGTTTTAGCAAACCCCGTTTGCTCAAAATAAACGACACTCGTTCAAACAATTGCGTGAGATGGAAGCTGGTTTATTGTGTATGGCGTAACAGCTGTCGTACCAAGGTTTAATCGGGTAGCGGTTATCGCGGGAATGGTTAATAGAGTACCTGACAAACAGGAAATGGAAAACACACGACCGTACACGTAAGGTCACACATACGCCTACACACACGTGCGGATATTTGTGGTCTGAGACTTCCTATGAAAATATTGTCTCTGACCGATTAGAAACAAAAGAATGAAACATTTCATACACATGGTTTCTTTGGCGCTTTTCAACATGTGCTTGTCCTTGGAAGTATATATTTTTTGTACGGGAACTTGACAAACGGATGTACAGACGGACAATCATGCATTAACTCTTTCAACTTTAGTCCGAAAGCGTTAATCACACGGAAGAAGACATTTCCAAATGAGTCAGTCGAAGATCGTTTACAGAATTGTACCAATCTGCACGCTGGATAAAAGGCCTCCTTAAGCCGTGACAGGTGTGGTGGGAAGATGGGAAAATAAAAACGAGTATGCAAAACAGAACACAACAGTGCTTCAAAATTAAGTATTGTACTGCTCAGGAAATACAGTGTATTACAACTGTCACCTCTGTGCCCATTCAAACTGTAATACAGTACTGTATATGCAATACAGATTTTCAGATTGGTATCACGATTGATGTCAATGTTACATTAAACAAATAAGCTATTCACTTTGCTTAAAGTGCATGTAGAGCACTTGGTTAATCCACTGCTGGACGAGAGCCTCCATACCCTGTGAAAATTGTCCTGGTCAGTCCGGGTTGGCGATGGTGGGGTGCTTTGACGACGGAGCATCGAATTAACACGATTTTTTCCCTGGGCAGTAATTGTTATTTTCTAATTGCTTATGCCTTAAAAGTATAGAAAATGTATATTATTCCCCACAAACTTTCCCTTTGTGACCAGGACTTTATGTGAAGGAATGACAGAAATGCACAACTTTTCTCATTGAAAATAGGTACATTTCAAAATATCACTGTCCTGGTCACATAAAAGCAAAGTTTGTGGGGAATAATAGCCATTTTCTGTACTTTTGAGGCATAAGCAATTGGAAAATAACACTACCCAGGAACACTTTTTTTTTACAGTGATCAGAGCTGTCCATAGTGGGGGGTGCGGGACCCGGGGCAACTCACACACTGTGGGCCCCCTCCCGACGCCTTCAAACTAAACCGAAAGTATTACATCTGACACCGTGACATTGAAGCGCGCCCCCCCTTCCCCAAGCACGGGGCCCGGGTCGGTCACCCCGATTCGCCGTGCACCCTAGGTACAGCTCTTATTACAGTACAGTGGATGTTTGCAACATTTCCCACAAAGGTACACATGCGGCCCGATACAGAAAATGCAACCCCACACTTTGCAATAAAGTAGAGGCAACTTGTAGTGATTCTGGAATTCCAGGCAACTCTTAGGTCAAAGTCGACAAGTCTTCTGGTTCAATTGTGGAGCTCATTCGAAACTTCACATTCTTATGGCATGGGTCAACTGTTACAAAAAAAAAACAATTGTTGACATCCACTACAACGTGATGCCCATTTTAGTGATCCCAGAGGGATAATGAGAGGAGTTGAATGTGATATGAACTCGCAACCTTATTATAAGTCGAGCACTATAGCCATAGGGATATCCTTAGTGTATAAGAACACTACAGTATTTATATTATTTTATTTTAGCCCTGGCTTCACAATATATAAACGTAACTGACAATCCTGGTGCTGTAATTATTGTCAGGATTGTTAAACTACCCTTACACTAAACTATAAAACATTTGTTTTTACCAGATCAGGCCCACTGTAATATATAGCTCTTTTTCACAAGCGACGTGATCACAAATGATAGCTCGACGAATTGGCTTATCACGTGGACATGTATAGGAGCCAAATACTACTCTAAACGCGTGTTTATAAATGTGGAGGGAAAAATCCACGCGACCCCAGGGAAGAGAGATATGCAAACTCCAAATATACATGCGTCGGGATCGAACCCACGCACTCTTTAGGGGCAGTCCATAAATGACGTCACGCACCTAGGGGCGATGTGTGACGATTGGGGGGAGAGGGTCAAAAATCGTCCAAAATCGCGTGACGTCATTTATGGACGGCCCCTAACTCGTTCACACGGAGCAGGCGATTCGAGAGTTTAGGGACCGCGGCGTTTTTTACCTACACAGAGAAATATAAATAAGGCGTCCATATAAAATGTTATTTGCTTTAAAGTAGAGAAATAATTGATTAATTGATGCCGATTTGATGCAGCCATGCATTGTCACCGGATCTGAGCACGTGTGCAAAATTTGCAATTGATTTGGACAAAAGGAAGTAGACTAAATTTTGATTACAAGATTTGACCACGACAAACATAGGAGTCAAGTTAAGTAAAACCGTTGAAAATAAGTAATATTTAAAAATACCTTTTTAAAAACACGCTTTAATGAAATGTACCGTACTCGTAATGGCAAAACTCCACGACTCCAGGAAGTGGCCCCGAAGCTTGCCATAACGTGACCGTGGTGATTTACAGCCAACGTTAGTTCAGCGTGGACAATTAGACCCAAGCCGAAACATAACACATAAAAAATATGGTTTAAAAATATTTTATTTTTAATGATAGAATATAGTATTTTCATCAGTATGACATATGCATACCAAATTTGCAGTCGATACGACATTGGAAAGTGGGTTAAATTGAGTTACACGATTTGAGGATACGACAACAACAACAGAGAGTGAGTTAAATAAAAGCGTGTAAAAACGCAACTATCGGCGTTATTTAAGAAGAAATATCCATTCAATACTCTTACAGTGAGCAATGCACAACCTTGTGTCGAAGAACCATCCTGAAACGTGATGTCAGAATTGCTTTTTAAAACCACACATGAGGCACAACTTGTATAAACTCCACAAAGAGTGTTCATCAAATGGCAATGCACTGAAATATTAATTCTCTATTCAAATGTTTTGAGCTTAAGTAAAAACCAAAATTGTATATTTTGTTTGGTCAGTCCGTGGTGATTCGATTGAAACCATCAACTCATCAAACTTGAGAAAATGGTGTAACCACACGTGCTTAACTGGATTAAAACTATCTCAGCGGTGCTCGTTGCGACACAGTATCAGTCCTCTGAGCCATGCAGATCCAGCCTAAGTCATGATAAAAGTCATCATGTACTGTGCAATATTTCCGAACAATACGTTACTGCAAAGTCTGGCAGCCGACGCTGTTGTGATCGTCAGAATGTATAACTTTATTTATCCAGCAGGTGGCAGAGTCTACCCACTCTAGAGACCTTGCCGAACGTAGGTGTGCCCAGCGGTTTTTGGCGAGCCATCGAACAGACGGTCACACCACATAGCGCGCTTTTAAATGCGTTTCTGCGGCCGTCTGGAACGCTCTTCCTTCCGATATTAGGAAGCCAATGGAGCTATGCACTTTTAAATCTAGATTGGAAATGCATTTCTTCACAACTGCGATTTGTGTTGAGTATGTTGTCTGTCCCCCGCATCTCCAATTAGTACGGTTGGCTATGTATGGTGCAAAATAATTTCAACGTACACACGTACAAACCATGGTCTCCAACGCCGTTGGGAAGTGGTCCACGGAACTGTTTAAATTTCATATTATTAGTCAATAAAGGCAAGTTCATAATTTTTATGGCTTTTTAAGTATAATTTTACAGTGCAATTTTTTTAGTATTTTTCATTTAGAAATCCTTTCTTTTTAATTTAGAAATATACGGTATTTGTGCATGGTGGTTCACAAATAACATGTTTATGATTGACAATGGCCCACGTGTTCATAGAGGTCGGGAACCACTGCTCTAACGGTCATTGGACCATGGGCCTGGAAATTGATACCACTGAGGGTTGCGTTGCCACTCTTGAGACGAGGAGATTGTTGATCGATATGCATACGCTGGGTTGATGGCATTGGTCGTGATTTCTCGCATGCCAGAGTGGGCTGCATGGAGGCTGCCATCTCATGACTAAGATTGTGAAAAATTATGTATATTTAACAACACAAATGTGTATATTGCATGTGCTGTACAAAAGCTGTCTCCAAAATACTGTACATGTTTATGGAACCATTTCTGCCGGAATCAAGATGTATGCCGGAAAGGATAAATTATATTATTTTTTCATCATACTGCATACTGTTTGTGATTTATCTTCCATAGGGTGCCAAATGCTCACAGACATTTTATTGAAACAAAATTCTCTATTGATCACAAATACGTCATGTATGGTAGCAATTTTAGCGTGGTAGCTTTTTATGAGAAAAAAACATCAACATCTGAAGTACGTTTGATGGACATTATCGTTTTGGGAGGGGAATAAAATGAAACAACTGTGGAAGATGGCAATACATAGCAAATGTGTCTATGACACGGACAGTGTTTACACTGATCTTTCTGCTCATGGTGTATATTTGGAGCATTTGGAGCATTTGGAGCATTTGCCACTCCAGACATTGACACCCCCCCCCCTTGATTCATGGGCTATGGGGCTCGTGTTACAAAATATGACAGGAGCAAATGGCTCTGCCGTGTTTTTCGGGTTTTCCCGTGTATTGTTCAGAATGGTGTCCCGACATTTCGCTTTATTTTGTTTTTGAAGAAGCTCCCAACATGCTGGACATCATGCTGAGCACCACGCAGTACAACCTGACAACACATCACAGCACAACCGAGAAAGCCTGCGCAGTAGTATAATAGAAACATGTTCAGAATGATCTGCGGCACAAGAGGTTTATAACCTTGTTGCCCATGTCAGTGCAATGACCTTTGAACCCATAGTGGTAATGTCTGGTAGCGATAGTCGCGACGAATATTAAACTAATTTATGAGGTAATGCCCACTGAGCTAACTAGCTATTTTTGAGACGCGACCTGGACACAAATGATAGGCCAATAAAGTGGCATATCATGTGACAATTAAAAGCAATCAAATACTCTAAATGATGATGGATAATCATTTTGGCTAGAGTATTCCTGGTGCATTGTACTATGTATTACTTATTGGCACCTCTCCTGCCACTGCCACAGCACGATCACATCAACGAATAAAATCCACCAGTTGCCACACGTACATACATACGGACACACATTAATTATTACAGGTTTATTTATCTGAGGTTAGATCCCATGGAAACCTAAAGCCTCTGTTTCAAAACAACACAGATCCACGCCATTAGAGAGCAAATCAATATCACACGGGGTCCTAATATTAAGCAGAGCAGAAACGCAAATTAAGGTGTATGTGACTTTAAGCAACAAAAGGCAATTGGGCGGTACACGGTTAAAACTGAACATTTACACGTAAAAATCTAATATGTTCGAATATATTTTTGCGTTAAATGTAGCGGCCTATAGTGGTAGCAGGGGCCACGTGAACTTATAACATCATCTCGTGGTTAATATCGCAAATAATCAAAAATAAGCATCCGCTGTGAGTGTCGTCTGTGTTGTATTTGCATGTGTGGAGCTGTAGTGTAGCGGTTAGCGCACAGCACTACAAACCTGTAACCCGAGTTTGATAGAAACTCACGGCCACCACCAGTAACGATTAAAACTGAGCCGGTCTTAGGCCTTCCGTATGTCAACTTAGCCTCAAATGAGTACCTGGTGCAGTGTGTAAACATCGCCAATGGGGAGACAAAGGCGGTCGGCCGTGGTGCTGGCCACCCGCCTTCTTGTTTACTGTGCTGGCCTTCATAGGTGCTCGCTAACAGAACTTGTCTCAAAAGCCTGATAAGGCTACATGGGAAACCTTTGTCTTTCTTTGCACGTTGTTGAACCGCACGTGTGTATGTCTTATAAGTGTGTGTTGAGGGACGCAGCCAATGTCTTGTGTTAATGCCGAAGGTGGCTCATAACCCTATCACTTTGGTAGGAGTATTGAAAAGCATAGGAATAGTCATCTCAATAATAATGGTAGAAGATTGCTAGGATTGTTCTGTAGCCCATGGGCTTGTAAAGACCAACATGCTGTTCTGTCATCACATAACACTTAAGGTGTGTCAAGTTCAAACAGAAACACATTTTGCACGATGCAATGTGGAACAGTGAATGTGAGCTTATGTGCTTGACATGAGAACATACTGTTGAGCTGATCTGGCCACTAACATCAGACATCAAACACAGACATAATTTCAACCTTGATGATGGGTACAAACTTAGTAATAATTGGAAAGATGTTATTAACCATGCAAAAAAGATTTAACTACACATTTTTGGACCATCTTATCTGACAGGTACTATTTTACTTTACCGAGTGTTAATATCCCCAGCGTTTAACAGTACTCTCCTTTTTCGTATTTGATTGTCAGCCAACACTGGTAAAAAACAACATGGACATTTTCGTTTTCTTCTATCATGTGCACCAACAGGGGCTTGCGCACAAACACGTCCACGTCTACTTACACCTCGTGCTCTCTTTTAGCCCCGCCCCCCCTCCCAATACGTTCCATTCATTGGCTACCACATTCTGATATGCTCCCCCCCCTCTCCTCCCCCTTAACTTGTATTTAAGAACTTGCATCTTGGAATCCCTGCCTCAATTGATACAGGAAATCTGGCTGTGACGGTCCCACCTGATGACGGAGACTTGTGTTGCCTCCGAAACGTCGTGATTTTTATTATTTTATTCTTATTAATTTAAATTTAATTTTTTTACCTACGTGACTTTACCGAAAAAACTAAGAGTATGAATCCTTGCAGTCACGAAAGCTTCAAATCTAGAATCACTAACATCAGCTTTTCATCTGTAGGACGTGCCTGCCATTCTTCCAATGTGGAAGCGAGCATCCACAAATGACCCCATTTATATGTTGAAAGTTAGAAGCAATAATTTGACCATCACTTCTAGCTGTAAATTGAAGCTTCCCCTCTTTTGCAAGACTGTGGTTCGTGCCGCTGCATTGGCAGCATTGGGTAGCCAATCCAGACCTCCAAACAATTCCTGAAGGAGGAGGCATTCCAGCTAGCTGAAAGATAGTGGTAGATCTATTCTCTCTGATTGCAACAGTCTATGCCCGAGAATGAGGAGGCTTACCAAAGCTTTTGCTCAGAGGTTCGGAAAGCCATTCAGCACAGTAAGATATGGGTGGTGGTTGCGGGTTGCTGCCCCAAGATCAGACACCACTCTTTAATAATAAAAAAAAACTTCTAGCACCATGATAATCTAATCTTTGATGCCCAGAAACATGTCCACATATTTTCTGGACCCCAACATCATCTTCAACTTAAGTATGTTAAAGACAATAGGGGGTGCCTATTTTTTGTCTTGTATGCATTCATACACGTGTGAATATGTTTATGAGTGTGTGCATGTGTTCACTCTGTCTTCCTTGACAATAGCAGTCAATTCAGTTAGGGAACAGGAGAAAGCCGCTGAACAGCGCGTCCCTGTTCTCGTCATTGAATAAATTGATGTACGGAGCTTTCATCTCGAGCCATACCTGATCTCCCGTCTCGAGGCTCAGCACGACGCTACCGCTAATTTCCTCGTCTGGGCGGCCACATACATTGGATATCAATTGCCCATTTTTCATTATCATAACCACGATATGGCCACTAGCACTTGAGTGCATAAACAAGGTGAAGTAGTAGGCACCAGGGGATGCACAAGTAAACTTTCCTGTGATGGGGTTGTAGTGCCCCTGTGGGTTGGTGATGATGATGTCAAACTTCATGGGCCATCTGGTTGCCTGTGTGGAAAGCGCCATCTTTGCCGAGAAGGCCGACCTGGGCCCCACACCATTCTCGCTTTTTCCACCTCGTTCGCCCTTCTCACCTGGGATTCCTGGAGGCCCCATGGGCCCTGATTGGCCAAGAGGGCCCAGCTTTCCCGGGAAACCTAGACAGACACACGGTAACAAGGTCAAGTGTCAACGTGCTCGACTGAGAGATGGGTGACACAAATCTCCGTTGGTGGCACTTAGCCAGACGTGTATGTATGTTGAACTTCTTTTGCACCGTACCTAGCCAATCGTGATAATTGGAGGTGCAGGGGAATGGACAACAAACTTAAACACAAAAAGTAGTTCTACAGAAATTAGTTTTAAATCTAGATTTAAAAGTGCATAGCCCCAGTGGCTTCCGAATAACATGCATAACTGAGGTGTGTTTAGTTAAAACGTCTTCTTTTGGTTTGCTATCAAAGGTCGATATCCAAAACACTTAAGCACTTGATTGCCACATCATCGAGTTCAATCGACATTTTCATGTCACCTCTCCGATGTATTTTCGGATTGACCACCTGTGTTCGGCATAATGCCCAGCATGTTAGGCGTTTCTTCAGATACTGAATGGAGCAGCTCCTTTTCTCACCCAGTCATATAAAGTTGCTGTATGCTGCTGGAGTTTGATGTCAGGCCAGCTGATGTTATTTATCAACAAACGTGATGTGATTACCCCGACCGTGATAGGGCAGCGACCTCGGACTCCCTCGTTCAATCTCTGATTTTAAGGGTGTATTCCATCGAGCTTGTTACGTTTTCTGTTTGTTCTTCTATTTTGAAATCCACATTGTATTCTGGGTTTTTTAATGCCAATTTTTTTTTTACAAAACAAACAAACATGATTTGACAAAGCTAATGAACAAATAAGAAGTTTCTATTCATATTTGACATGATATGGACAAATTGCCACGTGCAGAAAAGTCCGCTGCCATCAGGACATAACACACCGTGTCTGGGTAAACCCCTGCTGACCTGGCTCCCCATTCATGCCTTTGTCTCCTGAAGTGCCGCTGTCTCCCTTAGCTCCAGGTGCTCCCATCACACCTGCGAAAGGACCAACGAACTGATCAGCAACCCATCGAGACGTTGTTGCAACTTTGTGACCCACAACTACTGGAAATCTGTGAAAAAGAGTATCATAGCTCATCGGATTTATCCAAGATATATAACTATTCTGATTCTGTCCTCTGCGGGAAGGAAGTCAAACTAAAAACAAAAAGCAGTTCTAAAGAAATTAGTTTTCAATCTAGATGATTTAAAAATGCATAGCTCCAGTGGCTACCTAATATTTGAAGGACGAGCGTACCAGACGGCCACAGCAGCCCATCTAAAATAAGGGCTGTGAGTTGTTAATCAATTCCCCTCACCGTCTTTCCCGTCCCTGCCATCCCTCCCAGGGGCCCCATGCTGCCCTGGGGTCCCCGGGATCCCGCTCATCCCCACACACATGGCTCTATCCTCCTGGGCGCCAGCTCCTTCGCCCAGCTCCGTGGTCACGGAGAGCAGAGCCGAGGCGAGCAGCAGAGATAAGACGGACATCTGGGGAGCCACAGCATTGTCGTTTTAAAAAATATATATTGGTGGACTTAATTAATTATTACAGGGTTTAAATTAGGGCGTTAGTTTTTTTTGGTTAGGAAAATAGTTGATTTGCTCGGACCTATAGTTTAGCCACAGGATAAAATAAATATAATTATATGTTACAAAAGTGATCCATTGTGGTTTAAGGCCTCTCAATTTCCAAAATAAATTGTCGTTCAAGCCAGATATAAATCGAGAGGCCTTATTCCATAAATAGAGCACCTTTGTAATATACACTGATTGTTTTATCCTGTGCCTAGACTATAGGTCCGAGTAAGACAAAGTGTGTATTGTTCGGAAGAGGAGAGGGTAAGCTGTTGATTTGTGTGAAACACTTCCGTGTATTTTTCAAGTATTTTAGAATGGGGAGAAGTGGCGGAGTGGTTAGCACACCACACTATGCAACCTTAGTGAGATGTCAGAGCACGGTGATATCTTAACTAGTCCTCGGCACCATAATTCGCCAACCCATTATGACTAATGTAGGGATGTACGGATCAGATATCGTTCGCTACTGAAATTAGCCATAGCCATTAATCAAACTTGGGTTATTGGGTTCATCACACAATGCCCTAAACATTGCGCCAATGCTCATTCTTAAAAACTCGAGCAGGATAATTACTGATATTTTCATTATCATATCTTGATTGTGAAACAAAGAGCCAAATATAATGAGTTGAACCTGTTATGATCACAACACACGTGAACGATAGACCCACACACACACAGACTTACTTTGCACATTTGGCCTCCGATTCTGCTTCGAGGTCCTTCCAAATTTTCTCTGAGGTTCTCCCCTGTCCATGGCTCCCCCTTTATACATTTGGGTCACGTGTTCCTGCGGTCAACAAAACACTCATTAATAACGTAGCAATCAACACGTATATACAAAGATAACGATCCCCCACATACCGGGCGACGCCAACCATTATGTCCTATTAGTGGCCCTGCCAGCATAATTCAACTAAGATCAACATCACACACTTAATTATATAAACATCCATTTACACAAACATATAAACAAACACAAGTACATGCAAACGCAGGCATACATATGCACAAAGACATATGTACCAACATATACACACATGCACGCACATACTGACATATAACGGGTGGTGGTGGCTACATACACCTGTAATGTGCATTGGTGAATGGGGTAGCGGCTGGACTTGTTGAGATATCATTCCCCTCTCCCCGTTTCTGCTGCTGCACTTTAGGTGGGAGTATTGAAAAGCATAACACAAATCATCTCAATAATAATGGTAGTCGGCTGCTGTATTGCTGTGCAGCCCATGGGCTCATAACGACCAACATCCATTTCTGTCATCACATAACACTTCGGGTGTGTCAGGTCCAAGCAGAAACATATGTTGCACGATGCAATGTGGAACAGTCAACGTGAGCTTATCTGCTTGACATGAGGACATACTGTGGAGCTGATCTGGCCACTGACCATCAGCTTTTCATCTGTAGGATATGCCTGCCATTCTTCCATTGTGGAAGCAAGCATCCAAAAACAGACCCCATTTATGTGAGGCACGGTCTGCATTATATGTTGAAAGTTCGAAGCGAGAATTTGATCATCACTTGTATCCAGGAATTAAAGATTTCCCATCGTCAAGATGTATGCATTTATGCATGCGTGAATATGTTCATTAGGATGTGCATGTGTTCACTTCATATTCCCTGACAATGGAAGTCAATTCAGTCGGGGAAAAGGAGAAAGCCACTAAACAGCGCGTCCCTGCTTTCGTCAATTACCAAATTGATGTACGGAGCTTTCATCTCGAGCCATACCTGATCTCCCGTCTCAAGGCGCAGCACAACGCTACCGCTAATTTCCTCGTCTGGGCGGCCAAATACATTGGATATCAATTGCCCATTTTTCATTATCATAACCACGAGATGGCCACTGGCACTTGAGTGCATCAACAAGGTGAAGTAGTAGGTGCCAGGGGATGCACAAGTAAACTTCCCTGTGATGGGGTTGTAGTGCCCCTGTGAGTTGGTGATGATGACGTCAAACTTCATGGGGCATCCGGTTGCCGGTTTGTAAAGTGCCACCTTTGCCGAGAAGGCCGACCTGGGCCCCACACCATTCTCGTTTTTATCGCCTCTGCCACCCTTCTCACCTGGGATTCCTGGAGGCCCCATTGGCCCTGATTGGCCAAGAGGGCCCAGCTTTCCCGGGAGACCTAGACAGACACACGGTAACAAGGTCAAGTGTCAACGTGTTCGACTGTGAGATGGATGACACAAATCTCCGTTGTTGGCACTGTGCGACACGTGTATGTATATTGAATTGCTTTCACACCAACCATGCTAATCGGAGGTCCGGGGGAGGGGCAACAAATGAAAACACAAAAAACATTTCTGAATAAATTAGTTTTGAATCTATATTTTAAAAGTACATAGCTCCAGTGGCTTCTTAATAAGATGCACAATTGAGGTGTGTTTTGTTTAAACTTTTTTTTTGCTATCACAGGTCGATGTCCTAATCACTTGAGCACTTGATTACCACATCATCGGGTTCAATAGACGTTTTAATTTCACCTCAAATATATTTGCAGAATGACCCCTGTGTTTGGCATTAAATTCAGCATGTTAGGAGCTTCTTCAGGATCTGAACGTAGCAGCTCATTTACTCCCTCAGTCATATACAGTTGTTGGCTGCTGCTGCAGTTTGATGTCAGGCCAGCCGATGTTATTCATCAACAAACGTGATGTGATTACTCCTACTGAGGTATTGGCAGTGAGCCCGAACTCCCTCGTTTGATCACTGATTTTAAGCGTGCATTTTGTCGAGTTTCTTACACACGTTATGTTGTTTTTTCAATTTTTTAAATCCACATTGCATTATGGGTTCTTTAATGACGATAAAACAATGTTACGAAAAAAAACTAATGTTACATGACGAATATAATGAACAAAGAAGAGGCTTCGTTTCATATTTGACGTAATTGCAGACAAATCACCACGTGGCAGAAAAGTCTGCAGCCATCAGGGCACGACTCACCCTATCTGGAAAAACCCCTGCTCACCTGGCTCCCCTTTCACGCCTTTGTCTCCTGAAGCCCCGCGGTCTCCCTTAGCTCCAGGTGTTCCCATCACACCTGCGAAAAGAACAAAGAACGGATCAGCAACCCCTCGAGACATTGTTGTTGTAACTTTCTGACCAACCCCTACTGGACATCTGTGAAAAAAAACTTACTAGCTTGTTGCATTTTTCCAGGATGAATGAAGATTCTGATTATGAGTCCTCTGCTGCCCAATTCCATCACTAGCTCCCAATCCAATCCAACATCAACTACAAGATCCCTCTCACGGTTATCAGGATTCTCCATGGACTCGCCACCACCTACCTCTCATTTCACTCTACTCCCCTCCACGCACTCTCCTACCTGAGTGAATTAACGAGTCACGCATGTATGTATGTTGAACGTCTTTCGCACCTCATGTAGTTAACCGTGCTAATCGGAAGTGTGGGGGAAGGGACGACAAACTAAACACAAAGCAGTTCTAAAGAAATGCGTTTTCAAAATCAATTCAAAAGTGCATAACTCAAGTGGCGTCCTAAAATCGGAAGCAAGAGCGTTCCAGACGGCTGCAGAAGCGCATCTCAATGACAGCTGTGGGCTGTGAATCAATTCCCCTCACCGTCCATCCCGTCCCTGCCGTCCCTCCCAGGGGCCCCGTGCTGGTCTGGGGTCCCCGGGATCCCGCTCATCCCCGCACACACGGCTCTGTCCTCTTGGGCACCAGCTCCTTCTCCCAGCTCCGTGGTCACGGAGAGCAGAGCCGAGGCGAGCAGCAGAGATAAGACGGACATCTGGGGAGCGGCCAGTCAGTTGATTGAGCCACAGCATTGTTGTTTTCGCAGAAATATCTCGCATAAAAAAATATAAGTTGGTTTTATTATCAGTGGGTTTAAATTAGGGTTTTGGTAGATTTTTTGTGAGTAAAGTAATTTATTTGCTCGGACCTATTGTTTAGTCACAAGATACAATATAAATGATGTTATATTCTTGGTTCTTTCGGCAAAGTCACGTAGAAGGGAAATAATAAAATAATAATAATATAAAACAATAAAAATTCTCACGACGTTTCGACTGCAACACAAGCAATCATCATTATATTTGTATTATTTTATTATTTCCCTTTTACGTGACTTTACCGAAAGAACCAAGAATATGAATCCCTGCAGTCACGAAAGCTTTAAATCAAAATATAAATTATGTTGTTCAATCCATATATACACATATGCCATTAATAGAGCAATTTTGTAATATACACTACTTGATTTGGTAGACGACCCCGGGACTGGCTCAGGACATGCTGGCGGGACGATGTCGCTCGGCTGGCATGGAAACGCCTGGTAATTCCCTAGCAAGAGCTGGGGTCTGTCGCCAGGGAAAGGGAGGTCTGGACCGCCACTACTCAACATGCTGCCATCGCGACCCTCACCCGGACAAGCGGATTGAGGAACGAACGAACGAATGAACACTACTTGTTTTATCCTTTGCCTAAACTCCAGATCCGAGTCGAACGAAGTGTATATTCTTCAGAAGAGAATGGGGGTAAGCTGTTGATTGGTGAGTAACACCTCGTCCCAGAGATGAGTGAAGACCAGCGAGAACCTCCCGTGTATTTTCCTAATATTTTAGAATGGGGAGAAGTGGCTCGGTGGTTAGCACACCACAATATGCAACCTCCGTTCGACTCCACACCCCGGTGAGTGATATCTTAACTGGTCCTGGGCACCACCATTCACCAACCCACTATGACTAATGTACGGATCAGATATCGTTCGCTACTGATTTTAGCCATGGCCATTAATCGAAGTTTGGTCATTCGGCTTCATTGCGCAGTGCCTTAACCACTGCGCCAATGCTCCGCAGGATAATTACACAATTTATGTCAGCCACATGACAGTCAAACTATTTTAAATCTTAAATCTGGATTGTCAAACGAAGAACCAAATGTAATTACTTGAGCCTGGTTTAATTACAGAACACGTGAATGGTACATCCACACACACAGACTTACTTTGCACATCTGGCCTTTGCTTCTGCGTTGAGATCCTGCCAAATTCTCTCTGAGGTTTTCCCTTGTCCCTGGCCCTCCTTTTATACATTCGGGTCACGCCTTCAGCCAAAACTACCATGAACAATCAGCACACGAATATATAAAGACAAACACCTCCCCCTCCACATACCAGATGGGCGCCCCAAGACATTATACCCTGTTAGCCTTTTGAGACTGCAGGAGCAAGTGCTGTTAGCAATTAGCACCAATGAAAGCTGGCACGGTACATGAGAGGTGGGGGGCCAGCACCTCGTCCAACCGCATTTGTCTTCCCAGTGGCGATGTTTACACACCTTGCCCGGTACTCATTTGAGGCTTAGTCGACCTAGGGGAGGCCAATGACCCATTTAGATATTCGTTATTCGTGTTAGCTGTGAGCGGGAATCAAACTCGGGTCCCCGGGTTCAGAGTGCAGCGCGCTAACTGTTGCACTACTGACCCCTAAACAACAACAACCGCCATTCGCCACTAAGTGGCGGTGACGTCCCACGACGCTTGTGCCAGGCCATGTGCACCTTGAGGCCACGTGAAGTGTCGAACGCCCGCTGGCAGGAGGTTACGGGGCAGACCCAGGTGCCACGGGTCGACTGACTGAAATTACCGAGATGACTGGTTGATGCACCACCTGTGCCCCCTACTGTGCCAACTTGCTGTGCTTTAGCCACCCGGCAGTCCGCTCGTTGTTGTGAGCGTCGCTCCTCTGCCCTCCGTTGTTGTTGGAGGGCAGCTGCCTCCAACTGCCCAGTAGCGTCCGTTACGAGCCTCCTCCACAGAGGACAATCTTGACACCGCTGGTACCAGTCATCGGCAAGTCCACTCAGCTCCACATCCTCCTATACCACATCACTTCATCTCTTCTCTAGCCCGTGCCGAACGAAAGCTGTTTAGGCATGCGGTGACTGGGCATGCGGGCTACATGGCCCAGCCAACACAGCCTTGCCTGCCGGAGGAGCTCACGATGGGACTTTCTCCTCACACAATCCAGCCTGGTTAAACCCAGTATGGATCGTAGGCAGGCCAGCCTAAATGTTTCTAACTGGCGAAGATGTTCCATTAGGGGAGTCCACGTTTCGCAAGCATAGAGAAGGGAGAGAATGAATGCTGAGAAGACTTGAAGCTTCGTGTAGAGCGACAGACCAGGTAGCTTCCACACAGCGTTACGCAACCGATGAAAAGATAATGTCGCTCAACTGATTCGGAGTGAGACCTCTGCTGTTAAACCGGAGCCGGTCATAAGCACACTGCCCAGATATGGGAAACTCTCCGCTCTTTCCACAACCACTCCATCACCAATTGGGAGTTGTGGGGGTGGAGTGTCCGATGGCACAAAACAACCTGGCAGGTGCTTAGTTTTGGTGGGGCTGATGGTAAGGCCCCACCTCTTAGTGGCAAGCTCCAGGTCTAGCAGCAGTGCCTCCAACTCCTCCTCTGAGTGAGCAGCGATTAACAGATCATCAGCATACGTAACATTGTTGAGCAATAGGGAGCCATCCCTTGACCGCACCTGGGCATCGATAAGCTTCCCATTATATCTGTACCAGATGGAAATTCCTCCGGTACAGCTATTGCAGGCCTGATGAACTACGTGGTAAAAATAGATGTTAAATAATGTGGGAACCAGAGGACATCTCTGTCACACCCCAAGGTGTACAGCGAATGGCTCCGACTCCCGGCCACGTAGTTTTACCCGGGCCCGCTCACCATCATGAAGGTCCTTAATGATTGTGAGCAGAGGGTCAGGGACTCCGAAAGCACGAAGAACAACCCAGTGCCCAGGCTTACTGATGGTATCATAGGCCTTGACCAGGTCAATGAAGCAGAGATGTAGGTCTTGTTGGAATTCCCTACCCCTCTGCTGTAGCAGACGGACAGAAAATATTGCATCTGTGCAGGACCGCCCTTTCCTGAAACCGCATTGAGGCTCCGCAAGCCTCTCCTCAGCGTGCCTAGCAAGGCGATATTGAATAATCCTTGCCAGGACCTTTCCCGGCACACTGAGGAGTGAGATGCCCCTGTAGTTGTTGCAGTCTGTGCGGTCCCCCTTCTTAAATAGGGGGACCACCAGGGCATCCTTCCAGCCCTGCGGAACCTGTCCAGTGGTCCAGACTGTTGTTATGATATCATGTAGGGCAGTCTGTGCACAAACGCCACCCTCCCTCAGCATTTCGCTTGGGAGATCATCTCTGCCCGGTGCATTTCCTGGTCTCAGATTCTGGATAGCCTTTAGTACTTCCTCAACAGATGGCACCTCAGCCAGCCACTCACAGGGGGTGACTTCTTCAAATATTTGAGGCACCGCAGCCTCCGCAGGGTCATCCCCACTTTGTCTCACGATATTTCCCATGTCGAGGGATTTTCCCTCCCCCAGGACCTCACAGAAATGTTCAGCAAATCTGCTAACCTGTTCGTGGGGGTCGGAGAGATGATCACCGTTTTTCCCCTCATGATGGTAATAGGTGTGGAGCTGCAGGTTACTTTTTTGATGTCGTTAAATAGGGATTTGTGATCGCGTTACATTGAGGCAGACTCCATCTTCAAAGCAACCTGCGACCACCACCCATCCTTGCAGCGCCATACGGCTCTCCGAACCTCCGAGCGAAGGCTGTGGTAAGCCTCCTCATTCTCTGACGTGGGATGCTGTAGACGATTATAGTGGGCCTGTCGCTTTTTTTCAACTATCCTGAACACCTCCTCTGTCAGCCAGGGTCTCTGGAGAGGTCTGGACCGCATACCCAAAGCAGCCATTGCAGCTGCATGAGTCACAGTCCTAAACCTTGCACATTTACCCTCGACGTCTGGAGGAGTGGGGGACAATGCCAACCCCAGCCGCAAGCGATGATGAAATTCTCGCTTGCAACTTTCATCAGCTAGCTGAGACCAGGCCACCTTAGGTTGGAATGGGGTCCTGGGTGTACACCCACCACCGGAGTGGAAGAATGGCAGGCACATCCTACATATGACAAGTCGATAGTCAGAGGGCAGATCAGCTCCACGGTAGGTCCTGGTGTCAATGACATGGGCCCGCATCCACTGATCCGTCACTATGTAGTCCAGCAGATGTTTTTGCTTGGACCCGGCATGCATCCATGATGTTGTGTGTGATGCGCCCCCAACACACTCACTTTCAAACACACACATGCGCACGAACACACACAAACACTCCCACCGTGAGGCTTCTTCAATACATCTCGCCAAGGATTGGTCTGCTGAACAAAATAGTTCCGCGGTTCAGTTTGCAAGTGTGAGTTCGCATTTTAAGTTAATGGTAAAAAAATATATCAAGGAAGGTGGTTCGTAAGTGCGGGTGTTCGTAAGTACGGATGTTCGTAAGTAGAGGACTGGCTGTACACATGTGTAGGACTTGAAATGACGTGCCACGCGTTCTGTTGCTAGGCAAGCGAGCAGAGTACAGTGGGAGCATCTGAGGACACGGTTTTTGTTGTTGTGGCATTAAGGGGGGGGGGTCGTTAAGAGACACGACAGGTGTTAGGGGTGACTGAGGACGCAGGCCAGTGATTGGTCAGGAGGGTGAGTGGTTAATAACCGACGCCGGCCTGGCGGCAAAAACATCGTCACGTGAGGCTGGGGGCCTGGGGGCGAGTAGCAAAGCGGGGGATGGAGTAATTGATTGGGACTGATTGGTGCGGGGATATAGGGGACAGCGTAACGGAGAGACAGGAGTCTTGGTTGGGATTGGAGCTGGAGCGGTTGGTGCCCGGGAGAGAGACGGAGCAGCATTGAACAGAGATAAGTACGATAAGGATAGAGAGAACACAGTGTACGGTAGAGTAGATAGAGAGAACACAGTGTACGGTAGCAGTGGATAGAGAGAACGCAGTGTACGGTAGTAGTGGATAGAGAGGATACAGTGTACGGTAGAAACGGGGAGACATGGAGTGTTGTTAATGGAGAGTTGTGCATCAGAGCGAATGGAGAGACACAGAGCGATGATGAGGAGGTGTGAACTCTACGCGTGAATAAACGAGACTAGAAAGACAACGAGAGTACGAGTCCTACACATGTATGTGTATCATTGCGTGGGTTTATCATCATCATTTGTGTCTATACAGTATGTGTGTGTTTGCGATCACAGCGCTTCTCCCAACAGTCTGTTAAAGGTTACATCAGTCGCGAATATTCCCACCGGTCCTGGGCCTCCCCGAGGTCGATTCAGCCTTAAATGAATACCTGGTGCAGAGTGTAAATAGAAGGACCGGAGATGAAGGCAGCTGCCAGGTGTGGTGTTTGACCACCCACGCCCTTGTGTGCTGTGCCGGTCTTCATAGGTGCTCGCGAACAGCATTCCCCAACATTCAGTTAAATGCAATATGGGTGGTCTTTGTGTGTGTTTCAGTGTGCGTGTGATTTTTTTGTGGGTGTCCTTATGTGCCCGTGTATGTTGGACACACGTGCACTCCGAAGTTTATTTTCTTAAAGATGAAATATGGAGGTAAAATCTCATTTGGGAATTCAGGCTTCATCAGAGAAATGTTGTGAAATTCCCTTTTCTGGCTTTGGATCATCAATAGCCCATTGTATGGACAGGCTGGCGTCACGTGTGTTTCTCTGTGCATGTAGTCTGTACGTGTGGGGAGCAGTGGTGTAGCGGTTAACGTGCTGCACTATGAACCCAGCGACCCGAGTTCAACTCCCGCTCACGGCTAACACGAGTGACGATTGTAATCTGTACCGGTCCTGGGCCGCACCCAAGGTCAGCCTAGCCTCAAATCAGTATCTCGCGCGATGTGTAAAGATCCCTACTTTATATGGTAAATTAAAAATTTAGACCATTGGCGGTCGGTTGGCCTCCCTGCTGCTTAGGCCCAGTCGCCGTCGCCCCATCGGTCAGCAGGCGGGGCCCACTTGGGGAGGTCTCTGTGCCACTTTGCCATGGGAGCACTCTCTGTATGGGGCACTGGGTTGCCATGCCAACTAATAATTTGCTGTACGAAATACATTTCTTAAACCATTTTCTTAAAACTATTTTTTAAATTATTTTCCGAGCTTTCCAGTCTGCTAAACTGTAGGTCACTTAGCCCTTGCTACATCATCTGCGGTGATTTGAACTGTCCCGAACGAACCAGTTGTTGTGGTAAAATCTCGTGATCTTGCCGAGAGTATCAACAGTCACAGTTTAACCCAGCACATTAGTGGTGCAACATGTCACTTCAGAAATATACTGGAGCATATTTTTCACATCCGCCGATGCTGTAACTGTGACCAACATTGTTAGTGGAGACGTGGGGTATTTCAGATCACAGTCACGTGACGTGAGAGTAGCATTACCGAATAGATTATTCGCCCATCCGTCACAATGATGTCATACAAAGACCATAAACGACTGGACTTAGTGGGGTCACTAGGGTTGGTGTCACCCCTCATGGTCCTCCGCCCGTTTCAGACCATACAGAATCCTTAGTAATGTTTTTTGTACTACTGTTACTCGTAAATCGTAATAACCGTATATCACTGAATGTAATGGCAATAGTAGTGACATAAACAACTAGCAAAATAAAATTACACCTTTAAATTACAATATTTCCTTTAATTACTACTTAATTCTCCAAAAAGTTATTCATATAGTTTCACAAATACTAATTACAAAAATATTGTAGCTAAAACAACAGAAAATGTGACAATCAGCGACTATATATACACGAGCAGCAACGAAAACAACAGCGCGTGCTTGTAGCGCGTGTAGACGAAACCACGTGACTCGAAGCATCATTGTAATTGGGTAATAATGACAGCTCCGACCGGAGCGCATTAGAAGGTTCAAAAAGTAAATTATCACAGTTTTAGCCTTGTAGGTATATTGTACATGTAAGCTGGGCTTACGAATTTTTTGTTGTTGTTATAACTAACTACAGGGATATTTTTTTAAATAAAAATAATAATACATTTCTGCCGAAACACTGCACAAATATTGTATAGACAGTCATTTTGGTGTCACCCCCTCTGACGGTGTCACCCGGTGCGGTCCGCAACACCCGCACCCCCCTAGTGACGCCACTGACTGGACTACAATGCTTGCCATCAGAAGTTCCGGTCTTCATTGGCGTGTCTAAATCCTGTATCGATGGTCGATCATTTGCAGCTCAATTAGAAAATTATATCACTGCTGTTCTTGATGAAATCGTGGTCATCTGAACAAGCACAAAGAGAACGGGGAAAGCGTGCAGTAACTGGCTGTCTCCGGAGACTATCGCAGCAAAGCAGACCCGGAGGAGGCTGGAGCATCTTTGGTTTTAAGTCTGTCCAACTCGCTTACAGAGCCACCTGCAGATCTGACAACTGACTCATTATTGAGTCTCGCAGATCGTTCTGAGCTCTTCGTGTCAATGAGTCAGCTCGTGACCTCGTACTCTATGGCTTATCATGAAGGGTCTGCTGCACTCCAACCATCCATCAACTAGTCAACCTACTTGCAACGTTCTAGTGATGGTCAAGATGGCAGTTTCTAACTTGAAGGCAACACATTCTCCCGGGCTGCCATCTGAGTTTGATCAACCTGGAACCAATGCCAAACTCGAGACCCTGGCACCAAGATCAGTGGCTGAGGTGTCAGATGTTCATCATATGGCTGTCAAATAAGACATCATCTCTCGACTACATCCACACGTCGATTTTCAAATTATGCTCAGACATGCTTGCGCTGCTGATTGTCAACCTGGAAAATATTTATTTCAGCGAGGGCTGTGTTCCAGACCGGTTCAAATTGGCGCAGGTAACACCACTCTCGAAAAAGCTCGGCTATAGTGACCCTGCAAACTGTCACCCAATTTGAAACCTGAGTATGCTTTCAAATGTCATAGAGTGCCTTAGTCCGAGGTGGTTACTTCCCCGCGTCGCTGGAATGGGCAGATTCAACCCATTGCAGTCGGCGTACCAGAAGTTCCACACCACTGAGACGGCTCTACTAAAGATCACTGATGACCTCTATAAGATCATGGATGACCGGTGTGCTGCAGTGTTGGTTGGCCTCGATCTCTTAGCCGCCTTCAACACCATCGACTATAAGATGCCTATCGGGCGGCTAAGGTCAAGGTTTGGTGTAACGGGAATGGCACTGAGGTGGATTAAGTTATACCTACATGGTCGATTACAGTTCGCCCTTCCGATTTTCAACATGCGTCTCTCTGATGGTCGATGTCATCTCATCGCATGACATCAAGTTCCATAAATATACCGATAAACAATTATACACCGCTGTGAAGTCAAAGTTAGATATGGAGAACCTCGGTAACTTCGAAGATTGCACACGAGTGGTGCTCGTGTGCTTTGCACAACACGAACTTCTGCTTAATTGAGGAAAATCTGAGGTTTTGCTGGTTGGTACTGAGGCGACAAACATTGTGGGAGGAGACGTTGTCTTTCTGTGTGCCTATCTGTGTGTCTCTCTCTGTTTTTCTCTGTGTGAGTCTCTCTCTGCTTGTGTGTCTGTCTGTGTCAAATTTAACAATCTTTGGAGGAACGTAATCAACCAGGTGGGGTGTTGACTTGTGTTGGCCGACTCTCTGTGTTGTATTGCATTATATTTTCAAGTTTACTATGTTTGTTTTCTCATTCATTTGTACCTGATGATGGTTGCTTGTTTTGCAATCGAAACGTCGTATTCTATTATTAATTAATTACATTTATTTCTACGTGACTTTACCGAAAGAACGAAATAATAATTGTGGGAAGAACAGGTGTGGCGATCGCAGACTCTAGGATTCAGCTTTCTACTAATCAAAAGAGCATCGGCACCAGGTGCAAAATATAGTCAGGTCCTGTAATTTTAATATCAGGGCTCTACGACACATGGCCACTATTGAGTCATTACATAGCCAACATGGCGGCATAGTATCGACAAGGCTCGATTGTTGGAACTCGCTACTTTATGAGACGTCTGGCAAAAACATTAGCAAGCTGCAGCATGTACAAAATTATTTGGCACGTGTCGTGATGGGTACTGCAAGATCCGAACATATCCATCCGGTGCTCACAAAGTTGCATTGGCTTCCGATATCAGGAAGCCACTGGAGCTATGTACTATTACATATACATTTAAAATTAATTAATTTAGAACTGCTTTACGTGTTTGGTTCATTGTCCTTCCCGCACACCTCTTATTAACACGGTTGGCTATGTACGATGTGAAAGAAGTTCAACATACATACAAGTGGCTAAGTCAAGTCACTTGTACAATTTGGCAATAGAACAAGGTGGTCAAACATGTTATGAAAATTAGGAAAAGGAGATATATATATATTTTTATGCCTCTTTCATTTTCTCTCACTCCAATCTATATTTGTCAGCTCTGGACTTATCATGTCAAATCCAGGTTTTTCCTTTATTGTTGAGGTTTCTCAAGATGTCCCACTCCACCTTGTGCTCTGTATTTGAAATTGCCCACTCGCATATCTATTAGACAGCTTGTCCCCTCCTTTTCCAGCTTTTATTCGTTAATTGCAGGATTTAAACTCAGATTGTCTGTTTCAGACAGCGAAGCTACCCACTACACATACAGCCTTGTTGGAATTTAATTTGTTCATTATTAGATCGTTGCGTCATTTTTTATTGGCACGTACTTTTTTAAAAGATACATTCTACCGTTTCCTTTAAATATATTAGACATGGCGTCTCCTGCTCAATGCCACTTTTTTACAGTTTGAATGATATTCTTGGTTGTTTTGGTAAAGTCACGTAGAAGGGAAATAATACAATAATAAACATATAAAACAATACAATTCTCACGACGTTTCGACTGCAACACAAGCAATCATCATCAGGTGTGAAATTCACAGCAAGAAAATTTGAAAAAAGTGGCGTTTTTTAACGACAGCACCACGGACAGCGATTTGGCAGTTGGTCAGATGGACGAGTCCATCTATGTTCGGAAAAGAGGAGGGGGGAGAAGAAGAGAATGGAATGCGGTCGGAAAGTCACCGTAAGCGTGAACACAATCAACCGAAATGGTTTAGCAAATCCTTCCAATGATTGCTAAACCAGAATCCATCTTCTCGGTTTATTATTTTATTATTTTCCTTCTACGTGACTTTACCGAAAGAACCAAGAATATGAATTCCTGCAGTCACGAAAGCTTTAAATCAAAAGTTTGAATGATGTCATTAACCTGTATACGTTCTGAAATCCATGTGTCCCTCGTTCTCTCACAGTGTAATTACAAGCATGCATAGCACCGTTTTTTAAAATTCATTTTAAAGTTCTTCTATATTTTCATGAATGACCATGTTTCTGAACCGTTTTTCATAACAGGTGGTAACACGAGCTGATCAAAAGCTTGCTTCTATAGGCACAGTGGAATATTTACTTTTCATTACCAGGTTCCCAAAGCACTTCGACGTGGTCTCAATCCCGTATCCAGTTAATCTCTTTGATTTCAGTCCACCTTCCTGCACCTCCGGCGAGCACGGTTGGCTACGTATGGTGCCAAAGAAGTTCAACATACATACTTTCTATAGTTTCTCCAGGTTTTTTCAGTTCTGTCTTATATATACTATTGTTTTATGAACGTGTTCTACATCACGTGTATTGTGAAGCCCATTGAGCTAAAAGTATAATAATGATAAAACAAAGTAATTGTATCAAGTCCAATGCTGGGAGACGGGGGGTTGATTGACTACACTTCACTGGGTTGGCCACAGTGCATTGGTGAAATGGGTGGCGGCTGGACCCGTCGAGATATCATTCCTCTCTCCCCGTTTCTGCTGCTTTCCCCACACAGCGCCACCAAGACAGTTGAAGATGTGGCTGGCTGCTCCGGCCAGACCCGGCTACTGCCGTGGCCCTAGTGCTGTCAGGCCACATGTGCATGGGCGACCGGCCTCGCGCTAGTGCTGACTTGCATCCCACTGGGATTTTTTGCACACATCGTTGAAATACGGTGTTTTTTTCTGGAAGACTTTGCTGTTTTTTCCAGGATTTTTCTGTTGCGTGTAGTCACTTTAAGATGTTTCTTGTTCATGTTTTTGTTTTGTTGCGGTTGCACCCGAGTCAAGAGCCGCATGGCTCACAGGGTTATACCTAATAAATGAAACTGAAAACTGAAAAAACTGACTTCCAGTCCAGTGCAATGGGAACCCCTCTCTGGGCACCCATTCTGCTCCTGCAGATGGCTCTCTCCTCCATTGCCGGAGAGCCTACGAGTGTCCAACTGCCCCCGTGGGGGATTTAAGATACAGGCAGTCTTCCGGTTTACGAATGAGTTGCGTTCCCAAGACCCGTTCGTAATTAAATGTTTTTGTATCTCGGAACTCAATAGTTATTTGTACATATAAAATGTGTTATGGTTTAATAAAAATAGTAGGCAATGTTAAACTCATAAATAAGACGAAATATTGTACATTAGCATGTAATGCTGTTATAAATACTGTTGAGTGAATTAAAGAAAACCTAAAATAAAGTAACATGAAAAAAAAGTTATATTTTTACTAACCTTGAGTCTCACGGTTCACTGTTGTGCATCACGTGGGATGCTGGGACTCATTACATCTCACGGAGGACTGTTCCGCCGAACAAAAAAGTCCCGCGGTTCAGTTCATAAGTACGACCGAACTTTGCAAGTCAGATGGTTAAAAAGAATAACATCTTATGACTGTTCGTTCGTAAGTGCGGATGTTCGTAAGTCGGACGTTCGTATCTCGGGGACTGCTGCACTCGGCAATTGCTGAAACTGCCGTGCGGGGAAAGCGAAGAAGCCAGCACGGCAACTAACACCTCCGTCACCTGCCTCCACTTACAATCACAGCCACTGATGCCATGACTAAAATAGTACTGCTGCACTGGAGATCTTTGTTTTGCTACTTTTATGCAAAAATGATCATCCATACCGGTTTAAACCAGTCTTAGGAAGTCGGTTAACCAAACTCAAAAACCCATCAGTTCGACATTCTGTTTTGCGGTATGGTGGTTAAACACAACTTTTGATGAAGGGAAAAAAGTCAATCAAATAGAATAGATTTATGCTGAAGTATCAGAATCAGACGTTTATTTCCTGAGCAAAGCCCATTGAGCTAAGAATATATTTTTCAAGGGCGACTCGGCTGGCAGACAACAAATCATTCCACATTTATAGATAAAACAAAATTAATAAGAACAATTATGTTGTAAAATCACATTCACATTTGAACTTGAGTGATTGTAATAGTAATTTGAATCACAATCTGTGTTTATCCTGGAGAAATCAAATGAGCTGTGAAGCTCTTTTCACAGATGTCCAGCAGGACAGAGGACAGAGTTGGCAGAATGGCGATGCCAAGAGACAAAACTGGGTGGTTCCAAAATTTGGAGCAGCTACATTAAATGCTTTAGGTCCAAAGTATGTGCGAAATCTGGGAATTATAAAAAGACAATCAGACACATGTCGCAGATGTTTAGGATCGTCCAATGGTAATAACAACAGGTCAGACAAAGATCATATCTACAGACACAAGCCTTGTGAATGAAAATAGGCCTGCAGTGAAAATGTATTCTCACAACGCTTGTTTCTGTACAAGGTGTGAAGTTAATGCAAACAATGATAATAGCAGTAGCAATGAAGTCGCGACGAGTGACTGAACGCCAGTGAGAGAGCAACAGGAGCATCAATCAAATACACTCCTCCACATCTGATTTGTGCGGGCAGTTAAAGTTAAAATTCGGGTTGGTGGGGCATGCTTCTCCTGGGGTTGGGGGATTTCATTTGGGACCTCCTAGTTTCCCCAAATTGGATTTAAATTGGCATTCTAATTCATTAGGGGCAAGTGTTTGTCGCTATGTAAATTGTCGTTTAAGATGCTCTTTTTTCTGTTAACAAGTGAATACCTCAATTCGGCCTCCTGCTGTTGTGCCTTCTATTTCCCATTGCCCTGGGGGCTCCATGTGTTGGCGCAGTGAGAGATGAGCTGCCTAAAGTGCCAGGGAGAACTCACCTCGTGCATGTGCTAAGTGTTCAGTGGCTGAAATTGCTCAGGGGCAGACAAAGCCTCGAGACTGGCCAGTGATAATGAGCGCTCTAATAAGCCGTCCATCAAACTTGTGCTTGAGTTCATGTGCGTGGCGTGTGTGTGCTTTTATCAGTCTGCCGTCGCCTGTTCTATAAAATGTTTTCCTAACTGACTTTTAGCCTTCCTCACTATCAAACTAATATCTAACTTCCAATACTATCTACCTGCTAATTAGCCTGCGTACCTAGTTATATGCCTTCCTGTATACCTACCTACCAATCTGCCTATCTACTTAACTTGCACATGTTCTTGTTATCGTGCCTAGTCACCCACCTGCATGCATACCTACCAAACTATTTACATCCCTGAATATCGACTGTTTTGTCTGCCTACCTACCAACACGTGTGTGTGGATGTTCAAGCCTGCCAAGGGTCAATATTGTGATGGGTTTAATTTGACATACGATACTTATAAATGCCAGTCTACATGTTAAAATATGTCCAACTCTTAATATAACAAATATTATTTATACCCCGTACTTTTATCCAGGATCCTTCATGGTGATGTTTGGCCAGATCCATGAATTGACTCGCGGCTTGTGGAGAAACCTCAGATAGTACAGAGGAATAGCATTTCAAGCTCCTCACAGATTGATTCAGGAAACCATTGCTATACTGCCTTCTCCTTGCAACTCTAGCCTATAACACCTGTCATTCCCAGCCAGGCACTTATGCTAGTACTAACTGTGCTCTAACTTGCTTAGCTTCCGAGTGTGCTTTTACCCAATGTGTTAATTTCCATGACAATGATAAAATCACGTTAAATGTGCCGGTTCGCATCAGATTACGGAAGCTAATTAGGATGAATCCTGGATAGCGCCTGAATAGCTGACCAACATGTATAAGCAATGGTGCATTGTTAGCAGAGGACAGTGGAGCAAAATCCATTGTTGGACTGTACTATGCTCTGTCCATTCGCCCCTCCATTCCCTACCCACACTGACCACCGTGGTGAAGTATGCTAAATAACCTCTGTGACCTACACGGTGTGGGCAGGCCCTCATCCGGCAGTGGAATGACAAAAGGGCGACGCACGCTCGCATAACATTCCAAATGAAACCCATAAGATGCATCAAGCTTTTGAGAGACGTTTAGCGAGTGGGGCCAAAAAACCCGTCTTAGAGTGGCTCTCCAATGCTTCCTCTCATGCAGGAAGCGTTTGAAACTTCCGCCAGAAAAAAGAATTGCAGGGCTGCATCGTCACCTTTCTGTCCAGCAAGGTATTCGATTGTTGTTAGATTATGCCTCCGTATCTGTCCACGAACCACCCGCACAGCTGGCAAAAGCCGGCGTCTCATCATCTCTCAACACGGCTGCCCCCCTCCTCCCACACCTCTACGCTCGCTGGTAACAGTTGCAGGATGGCAACGCGCTGCGCTGACGACTCGCTGACAGCGAATTACCGATCACATTATCGCCCGGCACCGCCCGCTGGGCCGGCGACAGCCGAAATAATGGGGCGAGCCGCGCTACAGCCAACAGGGAGCGCCCCACCCCCGTTATAGCCGCTGCTGCTGTTGGTAATCGTAGCGGCTGTGTCGAACTAAAGAGGTCACCACATCACGCGCTTTCAGATGCGCCTTTTATGCGGCCGTCTGGAACGCTCTTCAGATATTAGGAAACAATTGGAAGCTATGCACTTTCACATCTAGATTGAAAACTAAAATCTTTAAAATTGCGTTTTGTGTGTTAGTTTGTTGTCCTTCTCCCCGCACCTCCGATTAGCACGGTTGGCTACGTACGATGCAAAAGAAGTTCAACATACATAGATACATCCACCACTGACACAGCATGGCAATTCTTTCATCAATTGGTGGCTTTATAAGAGGCTGTAAATTAATAAGTGACAAACTAAACTGAATATGAAGGGTTTCCTTTAGTAATTGAAGACCCGGCTAAGACTATTAACTCGCTACACTTAACCCTGTTTATTCACGGCTGGCTGCAACCTGGGATTTGAACCCAGCATCTCAGCAGTGCGGGCTCAGCGCTCTGACCCCTGACTCACGTGGCCACTCGTCTCGAGAGATTTTTATCATCGGTTCACATGCGGCCAAAGTAACTCGGGTTATTATACTCGACATCTGCTGACAATGGCTTCTTTCACCCACTTGATCCAGTATGTAATATTTCACGTCTCTATACGCAGCAGTGTACTTATTCTCCAGCATCACGTTTATCCACAGGTGTTATAGGCTGCGTGGTTGCAAAGTAGCAGAGAGCAGTGTCTCAAAATGCATTGTTGTACTGTACTCCTATGCCCGCATGAATATGCTCCACACACCTTCAGCGACCTGCACTCACCAGCATGGTGAAGTGTTGACAAATAACCTCTATGGCGTTGGGAGGCCGTCATCCACCAGTGGATTGATAAAGGTGTGTACATGCGCACACGTAAGTAAACAAAGACCAGTATGGCTTGCTTGGCAACAAGACGAGAACAAAGGTCAAATATTTACAATCTATGGATCATATATATATATCCATGGGACAATCAATAACAATGCATTTGTCTCCTCTGCTGGCCAAAGCTACGAGTTGGGGCCCCCTTGACAACCACAATGAGATATGTTTTCAACAGCAGTGTAAAGGAAGAACAGCTTCAATTAAACACTGTTTAAACATTATTTCACATTTTTGGGACAATCTTTTCATTAGATGCGTGTCAATTATATTGCAAAGTGGTACTACGGAGCTGCAGTGGCTGCATTTTGCGATGACTGAGCGCCCTACAGCATTAAATGTTCGAGACCGTGAGCATGACGACGTGATTAGGGCGAGAGGAGCCGCGATATATGATAGCCTGGGTGCGACCGTGCGAGACAAATCAAATATTGGGGCCCCACCTGACCGATTGCCGCACCCCCTGAGCTGATAAATGTCGTTACTACGCCACTGCCTCAACGCCTGTAAACTGCACCGGCAGTTTTACATCTGACACCGTGACGTTGAAGCCCCCCCCCCCCACCACAAAGCGCGGGGCACGATGCGGTCGCCCCAATTCGCTGTGTACCCTAGGGACGGCTTTGGCTGCCGGCCCATTTCGCTCCTCTCAATGCCTGGGAAGAGCTTTCTTTTTACAGGCGAACTTCTTCGCACAACGGCACCCTCAGCTCGTGCGGCGCCGTCGACCACAGCACCCTGGGTTTACGAACATGCACGATCGGAAGTGGACGTGGTCACTCTCGGGGCTCCCACGGCATATTCTCTTTTTGTACGGCTGATGTAGATACAGAGCAACGACTATAATTTCACATTCAGGTGGCCAAGCCCGACAATCGCGTCAGGAGCGAATCGGGCATTGCGTCGTTATACAGTGTACGGTCTGTTCTGGATGACCACAGTCGACACAATGGAGAGTTTTAAATGTTCCATGTGTTTCTAAGGTATCCCCAACTACTGCCATGGTTTGTGTAGTGGATGCGATTTAGGGTGGACCATGAACTTCGGGGAAGATCAAACCCTGCGTTTGTGAAAGGTGACCTTTCACAAGGTCGGCAGACATCGCTTACGTTCACATTAAGGCCGCTGCTTTCGGCTCTGTGGACAGAGGGGCGTTATGAACGAATGTGGGAGCCGTGGTAACTCCACCTCTTTCCTGGTTCATTCTATGTGCTGAAATCTAGGTCGACATCACGTGTCCTGATGGGTAGACACCTATATGAATCTTTTATATGACGTCGTCGTGTGTGCATAAAGGTTGGTACCTTTGCCCTGGCCCTCTTCTGCATTACAATTGACTGGATCATGGCCAAGGGACTCGAATACCTTTCGCAGTTCTGTCAGAAGGCTGTAACTATTTACCTGTGTCGACTAAATTAACTGATCCAGTTAATTTTATAGAACATCCAGCAATATAGCAGCGAACTTTCGTGACTGCAGGAATTTATATTCTTTGGTTCTTTCGGTAAAAAATAATAATAAAAACCAAAAACCAACCATGTAGACTGTAGCCTGGTTCTTAATCTGAGCGAGTGTACTGGCAGTCTGTAATGTAGACCAAACATATACCAGTGGATGACATCATTGCCCAGGTCGATGTAGCCCTTAAGGGTTGGGACGCATCGCTGCAGACGTGACAAGATCTGAAATCGATGCAACCCTCAAAAGCGCTAAGATACCAGTCAGCAACATCAGTAAGGATGAGCGTTTTGAGTTATCTCAATTGAAAAAGAGGGATGATATCGTCATCACCTCGGCCGACAAGGGTAATGCCACGGTCATCATGGACAAAACCGTGTACAACAACACAATTCAGGACCTACATAATGATGTGAGCTATACAAACATTTTAAGAGATCCCACCAACAGCCTCGTTACGAAAACAAACAGTATCATCACTGATTCGGCTTCATTAATTGAACAGAACAAACGGTTTTCCTTAAAACCTTCTGCTGCTAGACCACCCAGATTATATGGCTTACCAAAAATCCATAAAAAGGTACACCCCTTCGTCTCATCGTCTCCACCTACAAACTGGCCCGATATCTGTCTGAGACCTTACAGCCATTCACTGGTAAGACCACCTCCTCTGTACTTTGCTCAGCTGACCTGGTATCGTAAATTAAGGATATATCACTGTCCCCAGGTGATTTGCTCGTTAGTTTCGATGTAGTTTCTTAGTTCAACAAAGTACCTGTGCCCGATACCATTGCAATAATTTAAGATTTGGTCCAACAATGATTGAATGTATATTCTTGGTTCTTTCGGTAAAGTCACGTAGAAGGGAAATAATAAAATGATAAAAATAGAACATAATACAAATTCTCACGACGTTTCGGCCACAAGGCAAGCAGCCGTCCTCAGGTGAAGAACAGAGCTGTCGGAAAGACAGCGTCCTAAGGATTGAATGGTGATGTACCAGCCTTGGTGAGATACTGCCTCACCAATACATATGTAGTGCGTTCAACTGAGTCGCAGACGTACTTCTTGGAGGCGACAAATGTATTAAAACCAACACATGGGGTACTACCCCGTAACAAGATAACAACCTATGGTGGTGGACCACCAGGCTAACTGCACTAATTACACTGGAACTAGCTACGACGGACCGGACCTCAGCTTGGGTCCCGGTCCATGTGTTGGTGACTCTTGTAGGACGTAGAACGTAGATTCTTGAGGATGAACAACAGCAGCCGGTCCCTGTCAGGGACCCGGCTTACGTCCTCTGTGGCGGGGCTTGCTCCGCCCTTAGCCACCCCCACCTTCTCGAACCCTCGAGCAGAATCTCGACCCCAACACGTGACCACCCCTCGCCCCCACTTGGGGCCTCTTTGTAGATTTTACCGGTCACGTGTCCTCTAGGTTCAACCAGAGTATCATGGCCTATAGTAACCCCAATCCCTCGGCCGGCACCCTGACACCCCATCCTATAGGGGTCGGCACTGTAAGTGTAAGCAGAGCGTGGTGCCATCCAGCACTGTCGGTCAGCGCTCACCGAGCCCCTCTAGAGCCGGTACTGCACCCACATATACGCAGAGGTGGGACAAAGTCATTGTTATGCAAGTCCAAGTCGAGTCGCAAGTCATCAAATTCATGACTCGAGTCTGACTCGAGTCCAAGTCACATGACTCGAGTCCACATCTCATAGGTGGGACAAAGTCATTGTTATGCAAGTCCAAGTCGAGTCGCAAGTCATCAAATTCATGACTCGAGTCTGACTCGAGTCCAAGTCACATGACTCGAGTCCACACCTCTGCATATACGTGGTGCCCGCGATGTCAATATATCACACGCCGCGCCTCTCTAGAGCCAGCATTACACAGTGACATCCGCGATGTCACTACACATACTTCACCTGGAATGGAACATTCTACAAACAAACTGAAGGCACCCCAATGGGTTCTCCCTTATTTCCGGTTGTAGCCAATTTTTTCATGTAGAACGTCCGTCCTTGTGGAAGAGGTACGTGGATGACACGTTTGTCATCTGGCCACATGGCCAGACGGCTCTGAACCAATTCCTCAACCACATCAATTCCATACACCCAGCCATCAAATTCACAATGGAGGTAGAAAGGGATGGCAAGTGACCTTTCTTGGATTCCCTAATCAAAAGAGACCAGATGGCTCAATGAGCCATTCTGTCTAAAGGAAAGAAACCCATACTGATGCCTACCTAAAACCTGACTCCCACCACCATCCATCCCAGAAGAATCCCCTCATCAAAACTTTACACCATAGAGCTCAATGTATCTCCGACCATGAACACCTAACCAGTGGACTCAAACACGTACACCAGGCTCTCAAGGCGAATGGATACTCTGACTACACAATCCGCAAAGCCATCACCCCAACCGTGAGAAAGGAGCCATCTGAGGATCCAATCAAAACCATCACCTTGCCATACATAGCAGGGGTAACCAAAAATATTTCCAAAATTATGAACAAACACCTACCTCGTCTGCTATATAGGAGTTCGTGGGTTCGATCCTGACCCTGACGCCTGCATATTTGGAATTTCTTCCCGTGGTCGCATGGATTTTTCTCCGGGTCCTCCAGTTTTCCCTTCCTATTTAGAAACGTGCGTTTAGAATATTTGGCTGCTATATATTTCGACTTGATAAACCACTTGAATGGGATATCATTTGTGGCCAGGTCGCTTCTGAAAACGAGCCATGTAGCTCAGTGGGCCTTATCTGGAAAAATAAAAATTGTTTTTAGTTTTTAAGAATGTATCAGCCACAAATGTTATTATTTAATCTTCCTGATATTTTCCCCACTCACTTCGGATCTGTGTCTTCCTGGACCAGACTCTCCACATGTACCTGTCCTGGACAATTTCTGCGTCCACTCCATCGCCCTTCATAATCTGTGTGTAGATTATTTAAAAAAAAATCACCGAATATAATCCAGGTCACCGTTAGAATGGAGTAGACATGTAAGCTCACAACCGCAGCCAGAGTGAGATGAATTGTAAATGTGGTCTGCCGGATGTGGTAGTATTTTCAAACCCGGCTGAAATAAAGCTCGTCTGGTCCACCACTTGAAACATCTATGTCTAGGCCTGCCTCTCGGTCTCAACCCATGCTCTTCCATGTTCATCACTTTTCTCCTGATGTGGTTTTCTTTTTTTCTTGCGACATGTCCCTCTGGCCATCTGAGCCGATTTTATTTCCACTGGTCTGAGATGGACACCACCACTGTCGCCTTATTCCTGATCTCTTCATATCTGGCCCATTCCAGTGTTGTGCCCCCTAATATCTATATCATCAATCCCATTCATGCAGTGCACAACAACTGCTCTTCCTTGAGTTTACAGCCAAAAATGCTCATTTGGCCATTTCATGTTTACTGGCCTTAGGCAGTGCGTGGCAAAAAAAAAAAAACTTGATCGGTTTTAGTCTAGGTCCGACTTTCATCAGGGACCAAATACGGAATGTCTGTTTGGTGGTCTGTTTGTCTGTCGGGTGGTTTGTCTATGTTTATCAAAGAATTACAGCACCACTGAGCTGCTGAATGTCCGTCTGAACACATGGTGGTGTGCAACCTTAAATTCCCCAACATTGCAGCCCACGAGGGGCTCCCCACATCATTTGGGTCGTGGGGGTTAATTGACCACACTTCACAACGATGGTCAGTGTGGGTTTCTATTGGCGGAAAGCATATAGACGTGGGGCCATAGAAGTACAGAGCAACATTGGATTTTGCTGAACTGACTTCTGCTTCCCGACACGTTAACCCTGTAGGTAAAACACATCCCCACATTAAACTTGGGACAGCCAACCTTTGGTCAAACTGCTAGCAGGGTTACAATTGACACACACACACAAAGACACAACAGCATGAATTGACGAATGAATGAGAACAAACGCCTATTATCCTCGATGGCCTCAGCTGTGCGTCTGCGTTTGTGTTATCTATATAGACGGCTTGGCTCAAGTGTCTATCTTCTGGTAGGCGATACGACGCTTGGGCTGTGTTCTGTATTGGTTAGGGCGTGTGTTCGTCCGCGTGGAAGAGCAAAAATAAATGTGTGGATGCCGTATTCGTGTGGCGACTGTGCTTTGCGCGTGCGCGTTGTGTGTTCAGCCTCAACGAGAGCAGCTCCTCGGCTTTCCGCCCCACATGAGAACCGTCTATCCCGTGTGCCACTCGTCCCGAAGCAAGGTGCACTTGAAGAGATATCGGTGACAAATTGAAGAAAAGAAGCACGGGGGAGTTGAGATGTATGTTTGGAATTACAGTGAGAACGACAGAGAGAGGGGGAGACGAAGGAACAGCATAGATTAGAGACGTAGGCAGGTTAATGACAAAATATAACCAAAATATAAAAGTGATTGGGGCAAGGGCAGGACACATCAATAGAATAGATGATGGCCGATGGTCAAGAATTCGAACGGAGTGGAAACCAAGGGATAGAAGCGGTCAAGAAGGTGTCTACTGGGTCTGTGTGCAGGTGTTGGGCCGATTATTACAAAGAATGATCGTAAGAGGTGATGGTGGTGGCTTGGGGAGGCCTTCATGCAGCAGTGGATTGACCATTGATGATGATGATGATGACAAATTGTCAGTTTCTGACTTGAAACATTGCACGTTATATAACCGGCATCAAAGCATAACGCTTTGATGCCGGTTGTGTAAAAGTGAAGAGACCTTGAATGCATGATTGAGGCATGAGGGAGGGTGGGTAGGTCGATGGGTTGTTGAGTATAGGGAGCGGTAGTGTAGCGGTTATCACATTGCGCTACGAATCCGGGGACTCGAGTTTGGTTCCCATTCACGGCCACCACATGTGACGATTATCTGAACCGGTCCTAGGCTTCTCCTAGGTCGACTAAACCTCAAATGAGTACCTGGTGGGGTGTGTAAACATCGCCACTAGGGAGACAAAGACGGCCGGGCGTGGCGCTGGCCACCCACCCCCTCGTGTGCCGTGCCGGCCTTCAAAGGTGCTCACTTACAGCACTTGTCCAAACAGTCTGTTAAGACTATACGGGGGATTTGTTTGGGTTGTTGGGTAAATGGTTGAGTATGTATGTCGGTAGGCGGATAAGTTGACTCGTTAGGTCGGTATTTCAGCAGCAGGTAGGCAGTGGCGTCACTGTTAAGTGTGCAGGCGGTGCAACTGCACCTGGGCCCATGCATTGGGCTATGGAGAGAGGGGGGGGGGGTAGTAAGGGGCCCAGTTCCATTCCTTGTACCAGGGCTCATGCCAACCACGCTACGCCACTGTAAGTAGCTAAGAAGGCTTTTAGGTAGGTATGTATTTATTTGGGTAAGTGCATACATGAAGTAGGTCGTCTGTTTGGTTTGTAGTTAGATATGTACGTGGGTCGATAGGTTGGTCGGCATATAGGTAGGTGGCTGGTTTGGTTGGTAGGTAAAGAGACGTAGGTAGGTAATTATGTATTTGGGTAATTGCATCAATAGGTTATGAGGTAGGTTGTTTGGTCGGTGGTTAAGTAGGTAGGTTTGTGCTGATTAGAAAGTAGCTGGTTAAATCTTGATTTGAAGCTTTCGTGACTGCAGGAATCCATACTCGTTGGTCCTTTCGGTAAAATCACGTAGTTAGAAATAAAATCACGACGTTTCGTCACCGCTTGTGTTGCGATCGAAACGTCGTGATTTACTTTATTTTATGTCTAGCTGGTTAAGTTGGTAGGTAAATGGACATAGGTGTGTATGTTGAACGTCTTTCGTATTATAAGTAGCCAACCGTGCAAATTGGAGCTGCGACATGAAGGTAGGCATGTCGGTATTTGGGTAAGTGGATAAATATTAGGTATTTTTTAATGGGTGATTAGGAAGGTTGGTCGATTGATAGGTAGGCGTGGTTGTTTTAGATAGGTAAGTTGGTGCATATTTGCATAGGTGGAAAGGTAAGTGTACGACCCCTTGTTAATCCACTGCTGGATGAAGGCCTCTCCACGCCATACGGGTCGTCAAGGTCTTTTTGACCATACTTCACCTGGTCAGTGCAGGTTGGTGAAGGTAGCGGGCAAAGTTGCGGTGGCACAGAAGTGTAACGGACACTCTCCTCGCCGACACGCTGAGACAGGTGACGGTTCCAGTTCGTGTATTCCACCTTCGTCAAACACAGCTCCCTCCGTCATCCATAGCTCCCCCTTCAACCACAGCTTTCTCCTCGCGTCCCTCCTCATAATGCGGGGCTACTCCCGGTAAAGTAGGTGCGGGGATTGATGTCACCATGCTGATGTTGTGGGGACCATTATGGAAGACCGTTACAGAAGAGCAGAACAATGGCTTTTGCGGCAATGCCCTCTGCTGCCCGATATAGTTAGATGACGATATCAGAACGGTCATCCATGAGTGCACAACGCAAAATTTAGTTCTGCGCTTAACTGAGCTAAATACCAACTCTTAACAATTAAAAACATTGATTTGTTCGTCGTCTTGCGCATCAATAATACCTCTTTCCTCCGCCGCTTGTGCTCTGTGCCGGGCTTTTGTTTACTAAAAAAATATATCCAATAAAAAACACATTGATTCGACTGCCGTGCACTATTAGTCGAGAGCAAAGTTGGCAATTAGAATGCTGCAACCGCCTGTGCGAACCAGCGATCACTTTAAAGGATCCGTAAGTAGTTCTGTGTTGATATTCGCCTCCGTGGGCCGTTCTCGAACATCAAGTGATGCATGCATTGCTCTGCTAGAGACTTTACCCCAATAGCAGGCCCTTGATACAATTGTTAAAAAGGACACAATTTGCAGAAAAAGTCAGCGTCTCGCTGCTCAAACGAGCGTCGGTCGACATATATCTCGGCAGCTCTTAGGCCAGAGTCGTGGAAATTCCACATTATTATGGCTGGTGGTAGTCTATCCAGAGAACAACCACTCGTCGATGGTCCACAAAGTGGTGTTCATTGTTTATCAACCAACAGAGGGATGATGGGCTGAGCTGATATCAAGCAGAGATTTTTTTGAACTCTCAACCTTAATATTGTGAGTCGAGTGCTGCATGGGTGCAGAACCGGCCCTAGACCTTTGGGGGCCCAAAGCAAAATTTGGTTGGAGGCCCCTTTGATGTATGATTTTTTTTCACCCACTAGCTAGCAGTGACTCTAGGGGGCCCTCTGCTGGCCACGGGGCCCTTTGCAATTGCAAGGGTCGCTTAGTGGCTGGGCCGGCTCTGCATGGGTGGATCATTAACGGCGAGCTCTGTGACCCCTAGAATTGGGATGCCGCTTGTTGGCAGTTGCCATAAAATACCGTAGATAGAATTTCTACATTGTATTTTATATCAAAGCGGTACTGTGCAAATTAAGATTTAGCGAGTTTTATGCAATTGACCACATCACTGTAGCTGTACGAGTCCGTGACTTGGATGATGGCATTGTTGCTGTACTGCTTGGAACGGGCCCCATGGTGTTTTCCTATAACACCCAGCAACGCGTCAGACTTTGTAAAAAAGACGACACATTGCTGATGAGGCCTAGAAAAGTTGGCACCCATTTCTAGATTCGCTGCTTACACATACGCTGCTGGAAATCATTGGCACTTGAAGTAATGTAGACAGATGGACTAACTCATCCGTGCGTTATTTTATTACCTCGAAATGCACAGTGACGAAATTAAAACACTGCGCGTTGTTGCTGCACTACATTGCAAAGGCCCTGTTGTATTCATAGCTCATTTTCAGAAGCGGTCTGGCCACAAATTAGAGCCCAATGACGTGGCTTGTGTAGAAAAACTGGGGGACCTGGAGAAATATCCACGCGACCACGGGGAGAGAGACATGCAAACTCCAAATATGCAGGCGTCAAGGTCGGGATCGAACCCACGACCTCCTGTATACCAGACCACCGTAATTGTCTCATTCACGCCGGCATGGTGATGATGGTGCATTCAGTTTCGTGTACGCACCAATCCCCTGTTAAGGTCTTCCATGAAGCAAGCTCTCTACTCTAAACCTGGACCGGTGGCGCAGTGATTAGCACAATGCACTATTCATCTAGGGATCTCAGTTTGATTTCCAGTCACTGCTAATATCAGTGGCGAGTTATATCTGACCTCCCCCTCTCCTCTTCAACCTGCAGCGCCAGCGTAGTCACACAATCATTGGGATGACTTAATCCAGCAGTTGGCTGACAAAGGAATGCACATTACATTGACTCACCCCACAGATAACTTGCCTTCAAAATGGCACCACGTACGCTTTATTAGGATGATTGGAACACTGGCTGAGGGGGGCCTAATTGGAGGAACGTCCCGTTCTGTAGTACAGGTGGTAGACAGCAGGGGTCCGTGTTGGTCCAGGAGAGGTAGAGCTGCATTGTGCTGTGGTGCCCTGGCTGGACCGTGTGTGTGAGATAAGATTGTGTGAATGTGTGATATGAACGGGGATCCAACACCAATGACGATTATCTGAACCGGTCCAGGCACCCACCCCCCCCCATAGGTCGACTCAGCCTCAAATGAATTCCTGGCACGTTGTGTAAAAATCGCCACTATAGGGAGACAAAGGCGGCCAGGCGTGGTGCTGGCTACCCACCCCCTCGTGTGCCGTGCCGGTCTTCATTTGATTTGCCCCATTTGGGGGGGGGGATTTGTCTTGTTTTTGCATGGGGAGCTGATTTATCTTGAATGTAGAGGTCTTCTCCCGAGCCCTCAATCGCTGAGGCCTCTACACCAGAAGCAGCGTGAGCAGTGGCTAGGGCCCCACCTGGACCAATATTGTATTTACCTGAATGCACGCACACGAGATTAGGCTGGGGGGCGCTGTGGTTAAGGCGTTTGACTCGCAAATGTCTCAAAGTCCTGGAACAGGGTTCCAATCAGCCCATCTGGGACCAATCGTGAGCAACCACTTTGTAGACAAAGCAGTGTTAATGATTGTCCCATGGATATACATGATCACGCCATATGAATGAGGAATTTCCACAACTGGCTCAGGTCTGCCAGGATGAGTACCTGCCAGCACTCGCTTGAGATTGCAAATATGTTGACCTTTGTTCTCGTCTTGTTGCCAAGCAAGCAATACTGGTCTTTGTTTACTTACGTGTGCGCATGTACACACCTTTATCAATCCACTGCTGGATGAAGGCCTCACAACGCCATGGAGGTTATTTGTCAACACTTCACCATGCTGGTGAGTGCAGGTCGCTGAAGGTGTGTGGAGCATATTCATGCGGGCATAGGAGTATAGTACAACAATTAATTTCGAGGCACTGCTCTCTGCTACCTGCAACCACTCAGCCTATAACACCTGTGGACAAATATGATGATGGAGAATATTAAAATACTGCGTAGAGCGACGTCAAATATTACATACTGGATCAAGTGGGTGAGAGAAGCCATTGTCAGCAGATGTCGAGTATCATAACCCGAGTTACTTTGGCCGCATGTGAACCGATGATAAAACATCTCTAGAGACGAGTGGCCACGTGAGTCAGGGGTCAGAGCGCTGAGCCGGCACTGCTGAGATCCTGGGTTCAAATCCCAGGTTTCAGCCAGCCGTGAATAAACAGGGTTAAGTGTAGCGAGTTGATGGTCTCAGCCAGGTCGTCAATGACTGAAAGGAAACCCTTCATATTCAGTTTAGTTTGTCACGTATTCATTTACAGCCCCTTGTCAATCCACCACTGGGTAAAGGAGTTGCCATGCTGTGTCAGTGTGGGTGTATGTATGTTGCACTTCTTTCTCACCGTACGTGGCCAAACGTGCGAATCGGAAAGTGCATAGCTACAGTAACTTTGTAATATCGGCAGGCAGTGCGTTCCAGACGGCCGCAGAAGCACGTCTGAAAGCGCAGCGCGATGCAGTGACCGTCTGTTTTGGGTGGCTAGCTTAAAGCTGCTGCTGCGGCGAGGAAAGTTGTGGTCGGGAATCAAACTCAAGCGTGCCAGTTCGTAGTGTTGCAAGCGAAACAAAACACAACCTTGTGGGCTTAGCTCGTCCGGGATTTGAACCCCGGACCTCTCGCACACAGAGCGAGATTTAAACCACCTCGGGCAGTGGACCACGGGTGGTGTGTGACAGTCCTCTTGGTGATCGTCCGCATGTGGCTGTGATGCAAACGCACGTTGATCCGGAAATAATGACGTTTTTTATCCCCTTTGTTTCAGTCGTTAATTAATATTTTACTCATGATATTTAATTTTAAAATAAAGTGAGGTAAACTCTCCTGATGAAACTACCCTAACCCTAAGATCTAAATGCCACCCATAAAAAAACAACCTCATAGCTGCGTTTTAAAATGTGTTCCTATAATATGAATCATTTTGTAAGTACTGGTATTCACAGAGAGAAGTGAATGCGTTTTGTCACCAGTGGCGGGGGCTGTGTGGTCCGCGGAAATGTTAGCATCGTCCGAGTGTTCTGCGGGCCAAGAGATTTGAATAAACAACGGGCTGGATGAACCCAGCAACCCAAGTTTGTTCCCTGCTCACGGCCAATGACACCGGAGAAACACATTGTCCTGCGGAGGGAGCTGGTAGGAACGTTGGGTTGCTCGGTCAATGGCCAGGGTCAACGGCGGCGTGGTGTATTCCGCAAATATGCCCGACTGTGAGGGCGGGCACAAGCCGACGTGAGTAGGTTAAACGTTGAGTTTTATAAGGGCACCACGGGGTGACCAGCCCCTACCCACCCAGCCCCACCCCTCCCATCCCCCACCCAGCCCCACCCTCCCCACCCAGCCCCTCCCCACCCTCCCCACCCAGCCCCTCCCCACCCAGCCCCACCCTCGCCACCCAGCCACTCCTATCCCCATCCAGCCCCTCCCTCCCCACCCAGCCCCTCCCTGCACGACGGACGGACACAATAATCCCCAGTGGGCTGGTGTAACCTGGCGGTTCCTACCAGTAAATGTGAACCTGTCCTTGGCCTCTCCGAGGTCAACTTCGCAAATTAAGTGAGTCCAGTGTGGTGCAGAGTGGTATCATCAGCACTGGGCAGACACATGTCCTACTGGACATCGGTGAAAAATGCCAATGGGATTCTTCCAGGAGAAATAAATATTCTGAAAAATATATATTCTGAAATGCGGCCGGGCGTGGTGCTGGTTTTTTACCCCCTCGTGTGCTGTGTCGGCCAGCATAGGTGCTACTCACTTAGATCGCTTTCTCCAACTCGCACACACACACGGAGTTTAATAAACATAATTTCAATGACAAAAGTTATTTTACTAGCGTTGAGAAATGAAAGGATGGAGATTTCTGCTCCGTGTGTTGACGCCCCTCGGACATGTGCTTACCGTTGTGCCTGGGATTCCGCATTAATTACCAAGTGACCATCATTTGGCATCCATCATAATCTGCAAGCTTGGATGTCTAGCTTTGCTTAATTGATAAGTCACGATATGTACCGTAGTTGATGGTCAACCAATATGATTCCTTCACCATTGACTTGAGTGTTCCGCGAGCCTCTGTTTTGTTTCTAACAGTGTTGCTTCTCTTTATTGATGATGTATTATTTTCCACTCACAATGTGTGTCCACTTCTTTAGAGACGACAGTACCTAACCCTTCACGCACCACACTCATTTTAATCACACGGCGGAAAGTCATAGACATTTAGCTGGCCAACATCCAGATATCTCACTCGCGATCACCACTGCCACGAATTCAATTGTTGATCGGGGTAACAAAAACCTGGTCCATGTTAACAAACAAAAAAAGCCTGGACAATAATAATATCACTTAAGACTGGCAATGTCAGGGTTCATCCTATTATAATGATATTCTTATTCGCAGTAAAACCCTTCATCTGCGTTGCACAACAATCTTATCTGACCTGTCATGGAACAGCAGGTCACTCATTCACTCACTCAACTCACTCACCCATTGAATTCACTTACTCACCCATTCAACTCACCCACTCAACTCAATCACTCACCCACTCAATCGCTCATGCATTCAACTCACTAACTCCCCATCCATTCAACTCACTTACTCACCCACTCAACTCACTCACCCACTCAACTCACTCACCCATTCACCTCACTTACCCACTCAATCGCTCATGCATTCAGATCACTAACTCCCCACCCATTCAACTCACTTATTCACCCACTCAACTCACTCATCCATTCAATTCAAACACCCATTAAACTCACCCACTCAACTCAATCACTCACCCACTCAATCGCTCATGCATTCAACTCACTCACACACCCATTCAACTCACTTACTCACCCACTCAACTCACTCACCCACTCAACTCATTCACCCATTCACCTCACCCACTCAATCACCCACCCACTCAATCACTCATCAACTCAACTCACTCACCGATTCAACTCACCCACCCACTCAACTCACTCACCTACTCAACTCACTCACTCAACTCACCCACTCAATCACTCATCCACTCACTCACCACACAATAGGTCACAACGCGTCTCGTTCCTCTTCTTCCCTCGCACTGTTCCACTTTGGAATTTTCATCCCATCGTTTCTCCCGCCCCCCCCCCTCAAATAATAACCTCGCTCAATTAAAGGAGTGTGTGCACACTTAGCTCTTAAAACTTTGATAAGTGCTGAGCCTGTTGCTGTATTATGGATGTTCTGGGCCTTTGGGCCTGTGCTCAGAAATTGTGTAACAGATGTACACTATATCGAGTACACGTGGCATTCTCCCAGCTGGCTACTGCCGTGATATAATTGTTTATTGAAGGGGGCGGCGTATGTATTTATTTATAAATTAAATGTGTTTGTAATTACGTTGAAACTATGCCGCGCCTCCGATTAGCAGTTGGCTACGTACGATGCGAAATACGTCCAACATACATAAATACGTACGAGTGTGTTGCAAACCTGAATGCAATTGCGCGCACACACAAGCGTGTGTGAGCGTGGCTCGTTGCTTTAGGCCGCAGGGGTGGGGAACGTCCGGCCCGCAGGCCGTGTAAGGCCCGCGAAATCATTTGGTGTGGCCCTGCCAAGGCAACCGCAGGCGGGACTCGAAATTCAATAAATCTAGGAGCAAACCTGGAAAAGCAGTTGCGAGTAGCAACATCATCAATACCGGCTAACATCACACGCCTCGCCAAAGAGAAGCAGTTCCAGCCATCACATTAGGAGTGAGTTAATTAAATGTTTGACCAAATATAACAGGCTAATTTTTATGTTGATAATTTTGTATGGCCGCGAATGATGTTATAAATATCCAAATGGCCCTTGGCAGGTAAAAGGTTCCCCACCCCTGCAGTTTAGGTGTACCATTTTCTCGTACGCTCTGAGATGTTCCCGGGTTCAAATCCCAGGTTGAACCCAAGTTTTGTTTTAGGGATCTGTGGTTCACAAGTGGTTCGCTCGCCTCGCCACCACCAACACAGCGACCCGAGTTCAATTCCCGGCCACGACTTCGTGCGACCCCGCTCCACCCCCCACCCCCAACCCCCCATAACAAACTGACAATGCAGCAGCGGAGTTTGACAGAGGGCTGCAAAGGTATAAACGTGCACATCTCATTTCACCATTTACGGTATTTACACGTCAGGCCCAAGCGGGCGCTTATTATCGTCGCTCCGTCATCTCTGCACGCCGTGTTCACCCGCGCCGCGCACGCGCGTATCCATCCAGAAGCAGATGGAAATCTGCGGAAACGATAGCGGCCCCCTTTTCGGGCGAGAGATGCGCGCAGTCGAAGCGTGCCGCGCGGGGGGAGGGAGGGTGGGGGGGTTGAGCCCGTGGCGACGCACGTTGATGGACGTGCTTTGAAAATGAGCCCTCAGCTGCCGCGGATTTCTTCCGCGCTGGTCGCTGTGAAGGTAAGTTACCTGTGCTAAGTACGCGTTTAGAGCGACGGACGATCACGCCTCTATTTGAGCCAGGTGTGTGTGTCTGTGTGCGTGAACACTGACACATGTTTCTGTTGCAAAGGAGACCAGTGGGGTAAAGCAGGTACTTTTGCCATGAGACCTATATCTCAAGTCACAGGAATTACATAAGATCATTGTGGTTTTAAGTCAGATGAGAGTGCATTCCAATACTGTAACGCGACGGGGCCATTGCAGAGATGGAGCGATGCGATCAGCTTGTGTGCAGCAACGAGACGACTTAGGAAGTCCTTCATCTAGCAGCGGAAAGACGATGCCAGATTGATGATGATGAGAGTGCATTAAGCCATCGTGTTTATGCAATGGTGATCGTGACACGTAAGCAGGAACTCTGTAACTTTCCCCAGATAGAGTAGCACTTGAGAGTAGTTTAAGGACGATGTAACAGTTATCTCTGGCCGTGAAGATACACAGGTCGACTGTAATGTATGGGCTGCCTGCCATAAGTTTTGATGATTCGTTAATGATAAAAAACAAAAATACTTGGAGGCTGTGGTATTATTCTAAACAAGAAGTCCTCCTATTGAGGGTGCCGTGGTGCCGTGGTGTTAACTCTCTCGCCTGGTATGGAGAAAGTCGTGGGTTCGATCCCGACCCTGACGCCTGCTGTATATTTGGAGTTTGCGTGTCTCTCTCCCCGTGGTCGCGTGGATTTTTCTTTGGATTATCCGGTTTTTCCCTCCAAATACAAAAACGTGCATTTAGAGTATTTGGCCGCTGCTATACATTTCCACGTGATACGCCACTTCGTTGAGCTATCATTTGTGGCCAGGTCGCTTCTGAAAAAAGAGATGCATAGCTTAGTGGGCCTTACCTGTTCCTCTGTTTATTTTCTGAGTTGCTGAGGGTTTGTATTTGGGTCGCGGATACCTAAAACGCAAGCAATATTATTTCACGAATGCTGCCCTGTTCAATTCTGAGTTGTTGGGTGTTGTCTTGGGTCGTGGTGGTTCTGTAACGATTGCGCGGTGGTGCTTCCGCGGATATCTAATACTCGCTGCGTGTGTGACCCTGGGATGCCCTCATCCCGCGTTCGTTCCTCTTCTCGGTCCCCTCCTTTCCCCAATGCCCCTGCACGGTGGCACAGCACACACACACAACACGGCTATTGCTATTGCAGCCCCTATAGCTATGTACTGGGGGTACAAATACCTGGGTCGCTCTCAGTCTGGCCAATTCTCTGTGACTGCGGGTGGCGGCAGAGCTTGAGCCAGCGTCTGAGAGAAGTCTTAATAACCACAGTCACACACGTGACTTATACAGGCACTGTATACAAAGACAAAGATCCCTCCCGTATAGCCTTAGCAGATGTGTTGGGGCAAGAGCTGTTAGCGAGTAGCAGCCCCCTTTGAAGGCCGGTACGGCACACGAGGGGGTGGCCCGATCGCCTCTGTCTCCCCAATAGCAATGTTTACACACCACACTCATTTGAGGCTGAGTCGACCTAGGGGAGGTCCATGACCGGTTGAGATAATCGTCACTGGTGTGGCTGTGAGCGGGAATCAAACTCGGGTTGCCGGGTTCGTGGCGCAACGTGCTAACCACTATACTACCGATCCCTACTATCACCCAGTCACACACACATGCACACACGTATGCTCTCACACAATCATGTGCCAGGCTATGTGCACTTTGAGGCCACGTGAAGTGTCGAAGGCCCACTGGCAGGAGGTCGAGGAACAAACCCAGGTGCCATGGGTTGACTGACTGAGATGGTTGGCAGATGCACCAACTGTGTTCCTCACTGTGCCAACTCTCTGCGCTTTAGCCACCCGGTGCTCTGCTCGTTGTTGTGAGCGTCGCTTCTCTGCTCTCTGTTGTTGCTGGAGGGCGACTGCCTCTAACACCCTCATACACATACACTCTCATACAGTCTCATATACCCTCATACACTCTCATATGTTCTCATACATGCACAACATTCACTCTGAAACACAAAGTACACATTTACAAATATAAAAAAATACCCCCCCCTTGGGTAAATTCGGGTATACGCTGTTAGCAAGCGCCTGTCAAGATTCTGATGATGTGTGGCCAGATCACACATGCCCTACCGCCTTTATCCCCCGCCAAGGTGATCATATTAAGCTGAGCTAACCTAGGCGGGAGGGAGCACTGGCGGTGTTCTGGAAAGCGATTGCCATTGAGGTACACGGTCAGGAATTAAAACTAAACTTTTTAAAATTAGTATTATTTTACCATACTCTTTGGTTCTTTCGGTAAAGTCACGGAGGTATCAAATAAAACAAGTGGATTCTATTTTTTCCGCCTGAGGACGACCACTTGTGTTATGATCGAAACGTCGTGATTTATTTTATTTTATACCTACGTGACTTTACCGAAAGAACCAAAGAGTATGGATTCCTGCAGTCACGAAAGCTTCAAATCAAGATCACTTTACCATTTAAGGCCCACTGACTTATATAGCCCTTTTTCAGAAGCAACATGGCCACAATTGATAGCTCAACCAAGTGCCTTATCACGTGGAAATCTATAGCAGCAGCCAATAGAGCTTGGCTTTCTAGGGATGCAGTGCTGTCCTTCCCACCACGTGCCGTGTTTAAGAGGAGAACCCACCTGGAAAGAAGGAAGAGTAAAGTGATGAATGTGGGAGCACGAGGGTGGACACCGAGAGGCAGGGCCTAGATCAGGGGTTGGCCACCTGCGTCTCTGGAGCTGCATGCGGCTCTTTAAGGATTGTGTTGAGACTTTTGAAATATTGAGGTTTTGTTTTACTGAATTAGAAAGAAAGAAAAAATACTCTTCTTGTCATTTTGGTTGCGGGCCCCTGACTGTGGGAGTCTAGTTTACCATGTGAGTCTAGTTTACCACGGGAGTCCAGTTTCCCATGGGAGTCCAGTTTACCATGAAAGTCGAGTTTCCCATGGAAATACAGTTTCAAGAGCGATTCCCGCTCGTGAAATATTGAGTTGTTTTGCCGAATTCGAAAAAAAAATGGCTCTTCTTGTTATCTTGGTTGCCGGCCCCTGGCCTCAAAGAGAGAGAGGCGGCTCCAGGTGGTGAACCATCGACGTGAAGGACTGTGGAGTGGATAAAGTGGAGACAATGGGCCAGGGCAGGAGTGAGTGGAGAGCGAGGAGCAGGGAGGGAGGAGGTATCAGACCCCACATGGAGTGGGAAAAATGCAAGGAAGATGAAGTGCACGTTGACTATCTCTAGACCAAGGCTCTGTAAACACACACACACACACACAGATGCTCACACACGTTGTAAACCATAAGCACAACACACACATACAATGTCAACGGAGCGTGCAGTGAGATAACGACCAAAAAAAACCCCACAGGTTTAGACAAAATATGTAAACTTTGAAACATGTACAGCTTTACCACCTTCACTGAAACTATACAGGTGAATGAAATAATGAATTTTAATTTAGTTACGAATTGGATGGCGGGAACAATTTGACATTTCAGCCATTTCCTGTGTCCGTTGAGGCGTTATAATTGACGCTAGCTTGGCTCCTCGGGCATTTGTTTCCGTTGAGACTCAGATATCGTCTGTGTATGTCTGAGATTGTTGCCTCTGGCATGAAGGTGTAGCCACACGTACATATTGGTACTCTTATTATGAATATGGTTACTTGTGTGTGTGTGTGTATGGGGAGCGGTGGCGCAGTGGTTAGCGTGCAACGAAGCCGGTGAAGCCGAGTTCGATTCCCGCTCGCGATAATATCACAGTGGCGAATATTTTAACGTGTTCTGGGCCTCTCCTAGGTTGACTCAGCCTTGAAATGGCCATCTGATCCGGCGTGTAAGTAACAGCATTGGGGAGACAAATGCGACCGGGCGCGGTGTTGGCCACCCACCACATCGTGTACCGTGCAGGCCTTATTAATAGGTGCTCGCTAACTGCACTTGCTCCAATGGTCTGTTAAGGGCTGGACGGGGATCTTTGTCTTTATATACAAATGCGAGTCTGTGCTTTCAGCAGAGGTTCGTGAGAGTTGTGCGACTTTAATTTGCTCGGTAATCAAATGTGATTAGCATCGGTTGCGTGAGTGCGCTGGCGAAGCTGGTTGTGACTCATCTGTCAGAATCAATTTCCAGAAGCTCCTCTGGGTTATTCACGTGTGTGCGTGTGTGTATATATATACAGCACATCAGTGTGTGGAAATATATATAAATAACTGCGCACGCGATTATTGCACGTTTTGTCACCTGCATTACATAAAATAAATACTGTGACATGTTCACAGGTCTGACACCGAGCTTAAGCCGCGGGGTGATGGGTTTGACATCTGTTCTGGGTTTTTAAGGTGGCAGGTTCAATGGATCTTGCGAATGGGAAATGCATTGCACACGATGCTCCGTCTGTCACCCCTGCCACATTTCATAAAACGTCTGCATTAAGCAAAGGTGCAGCCCTGCAATTGCCTGCCCACCCCACTGCTGGACAGAAAGGGCCTCCAATTAAAGCGACCTCTGGAGAGCCCAATTTGGAAGGATATTGTTTGGCCTACTCTTCCGCCACCACCTGTAGGGCGGTTGCGGAAGAGTAGGTGGTGCCTTCTTGATTTGAAGCTTTCGTGACTGCAGGAATCCATACTCTTTGGTTCTTTCGGTAAAGTCACGCGGGTATAAAATAAAAGAAATCACGACGTTTCGATCACAACACAAGCGGTCGTCCTCAGGCTGAACCAGCGAGAGAGCAGAGGAATTCCTTTCCAGCTCAGACCCCGCTTGCTTGCCCATCGCCACGTATATAACCTCTTGTTGTAACAGCTCTCTCGCTGGTTCAGCAGTTCTACTGCTGGATTGTATTTTTTCCGCCTGAGGATGACCGCTTGTGTTGCGATCGAAACGTCGTGATTTATTTTATTTTATACCTACGTGACTTTACCGAAAGAACCAACGAGTATAGGTGGTGCCTGTTATGCGTGCAGCACAACAAGTCGGTTTGCTGATTGGCTTTTGTGTGAATTGGATCGCAGTAAGCTTTAGTTGTCCTTCCCCCGCAACTCCGTATGGTGCTCAAGAAGTTCAAAACACATACGTATATGCCAGCGTTCTTTTGTCAAATCATGCGTGTGGGATTCCTCCAGACACTGCAGCCTCCTCTCGCGTGAAATATAAATAACTCAAAGGAACCATACTGTTTGGTTCTTTCGGTAAAGTCACGTAGATTTAAATTTATATACATGTAATAAAATGAAAATAACTCAAAGGAAGGCGCTGGTTACACGTTGGTGAGCTGTTAACTACCTCGCCTGGCGTGCAGGAGGTCGTGGGTTCAATCCTCACCCTGACGCCTGCTGCTGCTGTATATTTGGAGTTTGCGTGTCTCTCCCCCCGTGGTCGCGTGGATTTTTCTCCGTCTCCTCCGGTTTTCCCTTCCACGTTTTAGAAATTACACGCGTTAGAGTGTTTGGCTGCTATACATTTCTACACGATAAGCCACTTTGTTGAGCTATAATTTGTGTCCAGATCGCTTCTGAAAAAGAGCGACATAGCCCAGCGGGCGGGCCTTACCTGGTAAAATAAAAAGTAGTATAAAAAGTAAATTTTTATCGTCAGCCAAACAGAGCAGTCTTCTCCACGAAGCTTTTGAACCATTCCCCTGTAGCTCATCGCCATGGTTATTGCTTGCCGTGTTTGTGTTTACGTCATTATTTTTCCAATTATTGTTTTTAAAATGTATTATCAGGTCGCTGTGATATCAGCCTTGGTGAGAGAGCATCTCTCCTTGTCTGACTCCTCTCACGCTTGCTTTTGCTACTTTAAACAACCTCATTGCGGATATTAAGTACATAGTTTAATTGGTGGGTTAACTGCATTTCAACTGTGGATTATTTAGTGAATTAATTAATTGTTGCAAGAGTCTGTCGGATGAGGATATGGAGCGATGCAATCAGCTCATGCGCAAGGTGCTGCGTGAATTGTCATTTCGCAGAACCGTGGGGTATGGCGACGGCTTGGGGTGGCCTTTATCCAGCAGTGGATGATCATGGCTGATAGTGTATGTATGTTGAGTTTCTTTCGTTCCGTACGTAGCCAACCCTGCTAATCGGAGGTGCGGGGGAAGGACGACAAACTAAACACAATAAGCAGTTCTAATTAAATGAGTTTTTTTCGATCTAGATTTAAAAGTGCATAGCTCCGGTGGCTTCCTAATATCGGAAGAGCGTTCCAGACGGCTGCAGACGGGCATCTGAAAGCGTGCGGCGTGGTGACCATCTTTGTTCAATGGCCAGCCAAAAGCCGCTACTGCGAGGATGAACGCAGTTCGCGTGATGGTTTATGCTCATCATAATGGTTAAGCGAGGACTAATCGTATTCCGGGAATGTTTGTAATTATACGTGATGTTTACGAATCACAAGTGCCCAACCCGTCAAGGGGCGCGTTTCGAAATCACGATGTGACACGCAACGGCATGCAACGACACGCGCAGAGTCGATCGCTTGCTGTCAAGCGGAGCCATTAAGAGTACTGATGGCGTTGAATGAGAGCGGTTTATGAATGGTCTATTTTGATGGTTATGTAACAGAATGGGTGTTTTTTAAGCAGGGGAGAAGATGATGAGAGCGATTATTGTTGTTATTGGGGATGTTCTTTCAGACCTGGGAATGCGTAGTAGTTTTGTGAAGTAGAATTTGTTTTTGTCTCAGTTAAATCAGATGGCGGGCCGCACGATAAACCCATCTTAACTTCCAACAAAATTGGTCCTAATTTTTCCAATTTATCTGAAAACTAATTTAATTGTTGGAAATTTGGTATTCACACAGCCAGATCTTGTAATTGAGATGTTACATGACCTTCAGTATCAACCGTACAGCGGAGAGTGTTTTAAGTTCATTATGCAATTATTTGTTCATGCAACTGAAACATTTCAATTGGTTGCTTGGATAAGAATTTAACACTCAACTCCGTGCAATGTCTATACGACTTGGGCCATTATGTGTCAGTGATGTGGCTAAGGTTGGAGTAAAAAAAATGCCGTATGGCATCATCATTATCATGACCATCGTCAATCCATTATCTATCAATTAAACTGTATAACCATTCAACATCATCCATTATTCCATAATGTATCATCCGCACCATCACCACATTTCATTCATTGCAGCACGTGCAATGCACGAAGTCAACCAAACATCAACCAAATGCAGAGAAACCTCGTCAGCGCAAAAGAACGTGGTGATGTTCACATACATACAATAACCATTCATTGTGTATCCAGGAAAAAGTGCCACTCATTCTCAGTTTCATTTTATCGCGGGATTCTGCATTTAGTTTGGCAAAATCATTTTTAATGAGTGTTACAATCTCAGATGAGCATTGGCGCCACTAATTCGTTCTTTCGCCCGCGCAATTCTTTTAACAAGTCACATTTTAGCACCTATTAAAACATTGCCAACATTGTCAGCGATCTAACACAAAAAGAGTACGGCAGTTGTGCGTGGTGTTCTCAGAGAACCACCGGGGCCCGAGTTGTGACTTTGTGGCTAAAGATGCAGCGGCGTTAACCCCTCTCCGGCAGCGTTCTCTGAAAAACGTCGTTGAGAAATAGCGACGATGCTACTGTGATGCCAAGGCCGTAGCCATGGAGTCAGCATTGGGGGGGAGCAAATCTTCCTGGGGGTCTGGGGTCCCCCCCCCAGAAAAAAAATCTAAATTTGAAAACTAATTTCCTGACATTTCCTGCCTAAAATATAAAAAAATTCACTAACACATTGGATGGACTTTTTATTTATTTTTTACAATAATGTCGAATAGTGTATTGTATTACATTGCTCTGTTTTTTTCTTTTTTACCTCTTCTTGTTTCATTGTAAGTAATGGCAGAGATTAGTGATTAATAAAAGTACAACCATAACCACTATCGTTTAAACAGAAATCTATTTTATAGCAATATATTGGGGGGGGGACATTTTGAGCATATTTGAATATTATAATTACGGCCTTGCTGTGATGTCAACATTACCCAAGCTGAAGCCACGATCCGTTGCTGGTGGCTCGCAGCAATGTGACGAGATGGCATGGCCATGGGCCCACGGTAGAAGGTGCGGAGAGTAAAAGTTCAGGTGGCGATGCGTGAGGTTGAGAACATGCTTCGGGCAAAAGACGAGAAGCAAAGATGGTGACATGAGAGGAGAGATGCGGGTTGAGGACATCCAAGGCTAGAGTGAGAAGGACGAAATTGAATTCGTGTGGACACGTGGAGAGAATGGAGAAGAGTGCGCTGCAGAGAGAGTGGTCATAGTCGTCGTCATCATCACCACCATTATCATCATTATCACCATCTTCACCATCATTGTCACCATCATCACCATCATCACCATCATTATCACCATCATCACCACCACCGTCACCATCACCATCATCATCACCATCATCACCATCATTACCACCATCATCATCATCATCACCATCTTCACCATCATCATCACCATCATCACCATCATCAGCACCATCATCACCATCATCATCACCACCACCATCACCATCATCACCATCATTATCACCATCATCACCACCACCGTCACCATCATCATCACTATCATCACCATCATCATCACCATCATCACCACCATTATCATCACCATCTTTACCATCATTATCATCATCACCATCATCACCATCTTTACCATCATTATCATCATCACCATCATCACCATCATCACCATGATTATCACCATCATCACCACCACCGTCACCATCATCATCACCATTATCACCATCATCATCACCATCAACATCGTCATCATCACCATCGTCATCATCATCACCATCGTCACCATCATAACCAGGAAGCCACTGGAGCTATGCACTTTTAAATCTAGATTGAAAAGTTATTTCTTCTTTAGAACTGATTTTTGCGATTAGTTTGTTGTGCTTCCCACGCACCTCCGATTATCACGGTTGGCTACGTACGGTGCGAAAGAAGTGCAACCTACATCCACTGTTGGGTGAAAGCCTCTCCACACTGCCCACGTAGTAGGTGATGCAAATATAATCGCGCGGGGAATAGACAGAGGGACCGTCCAAGAAAGAGTTGCGGCGACACGCGGAGGCCGTGGAAGGCGGAGATCACGGCCTGGATGCTGCCGGAGGATGATGAGGGAGATGGGAGGCTAATAAGAGAATGTGGAGAAGTCGCCTACATCGACCGACCTGGTGACACGCTGAAGTGGACGAGGATGATGATGATGATGGCGTTTAACCATTTGATGCCTTCGCTACCATGAGGGTATGTTTATACTCCTTCAGTGAAGGTGTCTGAGTTCCTTAACGTTTGTTTTCCACTCTCAACTATTCATGATCAGCGCACCCTCTGCTCTTTCGAATATTTAACCTCAAGCACCCGTGAACTAGAAACTTCTGACCGGACTTGGTTGGGAGAGAGCCCCTTGCATTAACGACCACAGGGCAATACGTAAAGTGAAAGGGTGCAGCAGCTATAAGGCAGGACATTATAGCAGCACATTATACAGGAGAGGAGGAGGAGGGGGGGGGGCTGATGTTGTGAAGCACAGAAATGAGGCTGTCGAGATGGATCACGTCGATCACGAGACGGGATCGGCTCAGAAATTAAGAGACGGGAAAGAAGGCAAGAGTTTGTGGTGCCCACGTGAGAGCTGCTGAGAGAAAGTCGGTTTCTCGCGGGCTGGAGGGGGACACGGTTGTCGGAAGAGAGGGAAACTGCATCGGAAGCAAGGCGATGAACACGTACGCACGTACGTAGGTATGTTGAACTTCTTTCGTGTAATGCTTGGGGGCTGGAGACTGAGAGGACGGCCACCGGACGCCACATCGATCGTCAGGGTTGTTTGACCAAACTTCGTCGCGCTGTTCGCCGCGTCTTGGGGAAGAGGGTGGAAGTCCACGACTGGTTCACAAGTCACTCGCCGCCGATGTTCGCTGTGGCCGCGAATTTGACCTTTTTATGTTTGGTGTTACCAACCAGGTAGGGCCCACTGAGCTATGTAGCTCTTCTTCAGGAGTGACCTGGTTATCACAAATGATAGCTCAACTATGAATGTATTAATTATTTTACCAGGTAAGGCCCACTGAGCTATACAGATGTTTTTTTCCAGATGTGAGCTGGCAATCACTAATGACAGCTCACACAAAGAGCGCAGTGCGCGAACCGCTGCAACATGTTTTTTGTTGTTCTTGTATCGTTCTGACTCCGCGCCCCTACTGGACAATCTGTGAAAAAGCCTTATAGCTGATCAAATTCCACCACTATGAATACATTGAAGTTTAGGGAAATTAATTGCGGAACCAAATTGATTCTGAAGGTTGTGTGTGTGTGTGTGCTTTGGCGTGTGTGCAGTCATTGTTGACTGAGCTGAGACCATAAACTCACTCCACGTGGAAACTCGGTTCAATCACCGGCAGCTGCCCAGGCTTGAACTCGGGACAGGCGCAGGCTCAACGCTCTGACCTCTGAGCCGCCCGGCTGCCTCTGCCAGGCTGCATTTGAGCGAAAACCCCAAATTATATGCGAAGGCTTTATTTTTGGCACAGTCACTGGGGTGACCAGGTAATGCAAAAAAACGTCAGTCCTCTTTCTGCGAATTTCTGCATTGAAAAAGCCACGGCTCTTGGCTGTATAAACAACATCTCAGATATGTGCTGTGTTTCGCTAAATGCTGCGGTTTCTCACTGATCTGCAGGAGGCAGTCACACCGCGACTTATCTTTATATAGTATCGCTATGAAATGCCCACACTTGGCAGATTAGAAGTGTGATCCGCCCAGCAGCCGAGCGTGCAAGCTGTTTTGACATCTTGGAATGCTGTTAAGTGGGAAAGAATGTTCAGAGGGGAGACCGTCTTAGCTGTCAGTTTATAAGAGCACGGTGGACAGGACGGGAATGACAGTTTAAGCGCGCATGGCTGGAATGATTTATTTGTTTAATTCGTATACACGGCCTGCATGTTCACCATTAACGCTGGGTGCGTGTTTTCTAATGCAAAAATCGTGTCATCTTCATTGCAAACGCATGGCCGGTCAATTCACTACTGGATGAAGGCTTCCCCAAGCCGTCGCCGCCTCTCACGAGCCTGCGATGTAATGATCCATCGAACACCTGCACACAGACTGATTTAATCGCTCAATCTCCTGGGTAGAAGTAATAATAATCGTATGTATTTAGTTATTTACCCAATTAGCCTCATTGAGGCTCAAGGCTCTTTCAGAAACATCCTGCGTGGGATGTTTGGCTCAATAGAGTGTTGGTAACTGTGAAGGTGGCTCACCGGATGGCTCAGAGATCAGAGAGCTGAGTCGGCAGCTCCTGAGAGCCTGGCTTCCAATCGGGGCAGCTGCCCGTGATTCAGCTTGGCTCTCGTGCGTCGTGAGTTGGTGGGCTCGGTTCGGTCACCAATGACTGCACGCAAAAAACATCACCGTTAGATTTTGATCTGCACTCATTTCTTGAGAACTGTTTTCTTTTGCGTCGTTTAGTTTGTTGTCCTTCCCACGCACCTCCGATTATGACGGTTGGCTACGTACGGTGCGAAAGGAGTTCAACATACATGCATAATTTGGCCCAATTGCAGCTCTGAGAATTGAAAATTTGGAATTTTACTGTTATGCGATGGACATTCCTCTTGGTGGCAAAGTGGACCAGACGTTACTTGCAGGAATTTCACAAGTAGCTCTGTTTTTTCCACCTGCTGTTTTGTATATTTGCAACGCGTTGCACCACTGCCCGAGAGATCTGATTGGATACTTTGTTTCATGACGTGACAACGACGGCACAAATCAGGATACAAACGGCGGGGGGGCGGGCGGGCGGGGGGGGTTGAAGCTTGGTCACGGTGTCATTTAATTTTGAAATAAAACTCGAATCTACATTTGTCACTCGTGAAAACCCTTACCCTCGCAACAAGAGATTCGCCATCGTCACGGGTTCTCACCCGGCGACATCAACGTTGAAACGTGACGAAATAAAATGCCAATTATTTTACGTAATTCAAGTCAAATTGTCTCTATACTCAAGCGATTATTGCCAAGTATTCTTTCCCTCGGTGCTTTTGAACAGTGGTGGAAATCCAAAACTCCTGTCCTCCACAGAACCATTGTTAATTTGCTGCACAGTATTTGAAACTGGCAATATTTGGACACACGCGTAGGATGGACAACAACAGCGACATGAAAAGTATGTTGTTGTTCGGAAAAATGGAAGGAGCTGGAAAGAACTGGAAAGAGAGGGAAACGTAGAGAATGGCTTGACGAGGACATAGGAGATTGGTGGCACAAAGATTTGCACTAATTGAGCGGATTGACACAAGACAGAGGAAAGTGGAAACAAATGAGGAAATGTGCAGTGGACAGCTACGGGCTATCTGCCCATGGGTCGTGATGATGATGGTGACGATGATGATAAAAATTATTTTATTGGCCACAGAGAGAGCTTGTGAGCTGGGTATTCCCTGTGACCGGGAACTGAACGCTCAGCCTTTAGGTTTTGAGTCAGATTCTATAACCGCAGAGCCACTCAGCTGGATCAACATGTGATTTACAGATTTATAACTCAGGCCGTGAATCAACTTGAAGTGCCTGCTGATGGTTTTTTGTCATATTTTTTGTGGGATAAAAACAAATAAATGTTTTAAGTTCAGTTATTGGTTAACAATCTTAGAGTTGAAATGATTGTTTGCTTCATTTCTTACAGTTTTGAGTTTGTATTTCTATGAATAGTTATTTAAACGTTATTTTCAATGAAATGGGTATTATCCTCCAGCCATGGCTGAGTGAGCAATGAGTGGTATCTGAATGGGGCTTGGGCCCCCTCTCTTCACCAACCCATCCTGACCAGCCTGGTGAAGTATAGTCAAACGACCCCCAAGATAGAGACGACCTTCACCCGGCAGTGCATTGACAATGGGAGCTGTTAGCGAGAGGGAGAGATTAAACCGTGATGTAGATTCCAATAGTCTGGTGTCAACAGACAGTGCTGATGATACGTAGATTTCTGTATATATATATTTTGTATTTAATTAAGAGCAAACCACTCGACCTCCTTGCGTGCTATGCTGGCCTTAATATGTGCTCACTCATAACGCTGGGCCCCGCAATAGGAATATACATGTGTATGTATGTTCAATGTGTCGCGCCGTACATAACCAACCGTGATAATCGGAGGTGCGGGGGAAGGTCAACAAGCTAAACACATAAGCACTTCTAAAGAAATCAGCTTTCCATCTACATTTAAAAGTGCATAGCTCCAGTGGCTTCCTAATATTGGAAGGAAGAGCGTTCCAGACGGCGCGCAGAAGTGCATCTAAAGCGCGCAATGCAGTAACCATATTTTTTTGATGGTTAGCCAAAAGCCGCTGCGAGGGTGACCGGAGTTCGAGTGATGGTTTACGCTCCTTGACGAGAAAATCTAGAATACTTAGCGCCTATCCAGGCCCAACAGCAATGATAATCCCACTGCTTGAGAGAAAATGAAGACGGTGAGTGGGATGGCACTCATCCCCATTGGCGGCGCTGAGCCAGTGATGGAAATTCCACATTCCTATCACACATTCCGATTACAACTGTTCCATCCATAGCACAGTCAGTTCTGACATCGCACAAAGTGCCACCTACTTCATGAATCCCAGTGTGGTTATGGGCCAAGTCAAAAAACCCAAATCGGGATTTTAACTCACAGCCTTCTTCTGCTTGTGAGTTGAGTGCTCTAACCAGGACAGCACCACATTTAATCCCAATCACTTACAATAGTGCTCATGTTATGAAGTCTGGCCTGCACAATAGGAATGTGGGATTTCCACCCACTGTGCTTAGGACCACTGATGGAATATGAGATCCGACCTATTGCTTGTTTGTGGACAGAGACTCTGAAGGTGTTTTAAATGCCTGGGGAAGAAATGCCAGATAAGCCCCCCACCCGACTCTCGCACCCCCCTCCCCATGAGTCCCTCGGCCCCTTAGATCGGAGGACTCGGGGAGAGAGAGACGCAAACTCCAAATATACAGCAGGCGTCAGGGTCGGAATCGAACAGACGACCTCCTGTACACCAGGCGAGGCAGTTAACATCTCGCCACCGCAGTGCCCCACTGTGGTGGCGTGGTGGAGAGGGCTCACCGAGCTCAGGCCCCTCAACTCTCTTCAGGTCAGCCGAGCGAGCAAAGCCTCTGAGAGACGGAGCCGGTGAAAGAAGAAGGTCACCACTGGCCGAGCGCGTGGCACACCATTGCGGTTGGTGAACTCGTGCCCGTGTCTATCCGCCACGTGATGTGCCTGTTGCAACCTCGCACGCTGACTCGTGCAAGGCTGCAACTTCGTCATTAAACATCGATTTCTTCAAGGGAATTGCTTAATTTACGTGAAAACCCTCCACACAAATAAACACTCATCAAATACATTTTCACCTGCTACTTATACCACAACAATGTGAAATCTTCCAACTGACCGACCCACGAACCCACCCACCCACCCTTCATCTCACCTCTACCCACCCCTCCACCCTCCTCCTCCCCCTGGTCTCCCCAGTCTCACCCCTAGCACCCTTCACCCTCCACCTCCCGCCGCCGCCGCCACCACCACCACCAGCAGCAGCGGCGGCAGCCCCCGTCGCAGCCAAGCGGCTCACCGAATGAGATCAGACGACAAGTTAACTGTAGCACCTGTCCCGCTCGCACGCAGCGATAGCGACATTTACATTCCTGGCGCGCTGCTGGGAGCGGGCGGTGTGGCGCGGAGAGACGACGCGGAGAGGAGGAGAGGAGACGACGCTGCGACACAACGGCATGGGGGGGGGGGGACCTGCTGGCTGAAACTCTTGCAATGTCAGGGGCACTTTGGAGACGCCGCGCACCGTGTGTGGGTTGGGGTTTTGTATCTTCCTCCTCCTCCCGCTGCTCGAGCAGGTTTAACGTTAAGGTAAATGCGCAGGCCCATTTAAAAAGACAAAAACGACGTTCAAAGAAGACTGGCAGAGATAAAGACATCGGCGCTCGAAATGTCTTTGCTATAGAAAGATTACCGCTGCATCGAAGCTAGAGCCAAAGAGTGTCCGACGTAGAGGCAAGACACAAAGGTTGCACACAGAAGAAGACAACCTGATGATGCAGGCCGTGATGAGAAGGAAACTGGCACTATTTAGCCACATGTGTAGGTTGGACAACAACAGGAAAATTACACGCGTGTTGTTCTGGGGAAAATGTCAGGAAGCGGAAAGAGAGGAAGACCTAACAGAGGATGGCTTGACGTCGTAAAAGATTAGTGCCAGTAAGATGTGGACACTGCTTGAGCACATTGGCACAAGACGGAGGGAAGTGAAATTACGAAATGTGCAGTGGACACCTACGGCCTACGTGCCCCATGGATCCTGATTACGATGATGATGATGATGAAAGGCGCGGGCGCTGTGCTTTCTCAGCTCGCGCATCTGCTGGCCAAAAGGCTCCCTGTGCAGGCGGGTTTCTACAGAGGCCTCTCTTTGAGGGCGTTTGGCCTTTTGTCTCGCACTGGCCAAACGCCTTGGAAGAGGCAGGAGTGGCCACGCTTTAACCTGCCAATCAACCGTGGCCAACCCATTTATATTGGGTGGATAGAGGCGGACGGGGGGGGGGGGTATTTAAACTAATAACAAAATAAAATAAAGTAACTATTTTTATTTTACCAGGTAATGCTCACTGAGCTATGCAGTTATTTTTCAGAAGCGAACTGGCAATCACAAATTATAGCTCGACGAAGTGGCTCATCAACATCATCATCACGTGGACATTTATAGCAGACAAATACTCTAATCGCGTCATGTCGATTATAAACGTGGAGGGGAAAGCCGGAGGAGCCGGAGAAAAATCCACGCGACCACGGTGGGAAAGAGACACGCAAACTCCAAATATACAGGCGTCAAGGTCGGGATTGGGATCGAATCCACGACCTCCTGTATACAAGGCGAGGTAGTTAACATATTTCCACCGTGGCGATCAGGAAACATGAACAATTGCTGTGACGGGAAAATGGACCAGGAACCTCTGATTTGGAAGTGCGATGTGCTAGTCATCACGACAGGACAGCATAATTTGAATGAATCTCTTTTAATTCCTTTTTCAAACATGATACCGATGGTACTACCGGCGTCGTTTTATGAGATGAAGAATCCATTCGGAACTCCCGCAGAGCAGTGCAAACATTCGCGTTAGAGGATGGCTCCGCAGAAGCGGATACAGCAGAACTACCTCTGAGATCCCCCTTCACGTCAACTCTGGCCGATGCAGAGAAATTGGTCAGCAATTTACCACCCACTCTGCCGATGGGAGTAATGTTCATCGCGTGACAGTCAAACCAACCAAAATGTTTGGTTCTCAGAGCTGGGATTTATCCAAATTAAGATGTGGAACAAATGCATTGTGATGGGTTTCATTGTGCAAAGAATCCGCTTTACCCATGGGCAGCTGAAACCTGGATGTAGATCAGGAGACTGGTATGTAATAGTAAGATCACTTCACATCCCTTTGCCAATCCGCTTCGGGATTAGTCATAATCAGAATCAGAACATTTATACTGGAAGAATCCGATGAGCTACAAAGATGCTTTTCACAGATGTCCAGTCGGGATGAAAGCCTCCCACCGAATTCATCCAATCGTGGGGAAATGTATGACCATACTTCATCATGCGTGGGTCAGTGTGGGTTGGTCGAGGTGAGGTCAACAGGTCTGGTTTGCTGATGCTAGCCGTGGCCAGGCATAAAGCTTGGGTTCGTTTAGTTCAAAGCGCACTTGGACGAACCGCTGCGTCAACATAATGACCCGGAGGTGGAGCAATGCCATCAGCTGTTGTGCAGGGGTTGAGAATGGTTGTGGGATCGCAGGACCACGAGAGATAGCGACAGCGGGCAGGTGAGGGGGGGGGGGCCTTCATCTAGCAGTGGATAGACCATGGCTAAAAAACCAAGACCATTTGGAGCAGAAGTATATTTTTGAAGGGAGACCTGGACCTCCGCGATGCCATCCCTGTAAGCTACGTCGACGCACTGCGCTACGATTCGCCGATTCCCCCCTCCCCCAAATCTGACGCATCGAATACGTCCCCAACTTTTCTGGCCCACGTATCATGTCACCTCCAGGGGCAGCGACTGCGCCGAGCACGCGCCCGCGTGAAATGTTGAACCGCTCCCGTCGTCCCGTCGCAGACGGGAAGAGCGTCGCCCGTGGCGGCAGCGGCACACGACGGCGGCAGGAGCGACGACGTCGCCCCGTCGAGTTTCACAACATTGCTTGTAATTTGGCCAATTACCAGGGGCAGAGCGTTGGGCTCCCTGCACACGCAGGCCAGATGGCAGCTGGGTAATTGGCGTAATGATTTGTTTACTGCGAGGATGTGAAAAAGGGGTTCCTCCCCTTCAGTTTTTTGTCTGTAATCGAGGACTTGTTTTGGGCCGATGCCGTAATTGGGCGCTGGTGGCTCTGCCTCTGTTCCCAAGAGAAGGGGTTGAGCTGGGGGAGGAGGGGGGAGGGAGGGTGGTAGGGAAAGGGAGTCACTCTCAGAGAGATTGAGACAGACAAATTCAGAGAATGATGGAAGCGGCGACAGTAAAGCGGCGACAGTAATCGACTACTAGTTAATCGAGTGATTGACTGACACAGACACGTGTTGAGGAACGCACGGGATAACCCCAAAACACATCAGAGGGCTAGACAGCACCACTACCACCACCACCACAACCACCACGGAAACTCAGGTGCAGCGATAGTAAGTACTGCTCTGTTCGGTCACGTAGACAGTGGGGACAAGTACCTTAACCGAGCGTCTGTTAAGGCAGCTCCTGTGCTATTGTAGTGTTTATTGCGCTGCGCTACAAACCGGCGACCTGATTTCAGTTACCGAACAGGGCCAACACCAGTGACGATTATCTGAACCGGTCCTGGGCCTCACCTTGGTCGATTCAGTCTCAATTGAGTACCTGATGTGGTATTTAAACATCGTTCAGGGAGATAAAGGCGGCTGGGCGAGGTGCTAACCACCCATCCCCTCGTGTGCCGCACTGGCCTTCATAGGTGCTCCCTAACATTCAAGTGATGTTTGTGAGCACCTATGAAGGTCGGCATGGTACACGAGGGGATGGGTGGCTAGCACCAAGCCTGACCACCTTTGTGTCCCCAGTCGCGATGTGTACACACCGCACTCATTTGAGGCTGAGTCGACCTAGGGGGGTTATAACTGATCCAGATAATATTCACTCGTGTTGGCTTGGAATCGAATTCGGGTTGCCGGGTTCGTAGCGGAGCACGCCAAACGCAACACCACCAGCACACACAAACATACACTCATTGCACGCACGCACACACACGAACGCACTCACTCTCTCTCTCGCGCACACGCACGCAGAGGTGTGAACAACCTTGCAAGCCATTACTGGAGCCACATTGAGGATGCACACCGCTGAGCCCTGAAGGCAATGATTAATTTAATTGCCACCTGCCAAGCGACGGGGCCCCGTTTTATTTAAGGGTCAGAGGCATCACTTACAGCGATTACAAAAACAAAGTGAGACATCTGTCTCCAAACATTGTCTAAACGGCGGCGGGTAATTGACGGCCGATAATTGCGTTGTATCTTGCGCCGACGCCCGCGATGCGCTTCTGTTGAACAAAGCCGCCGACTTGGCACCGATTCGGAAAATGCGGAAATCAACCACATTGAGCAATGACCTTCGTGCGTTCCCGTGTGGTTATTGTTTTGCGTGTGCGCGTGCGCGCGCGTGCGTTCGTACGACAAAGACGTGGGGAGCGGTCGTGATTTGAAGCTTTCGTGACTGCAGGAATCCATACTCTGCGTTTCTTTCGGTAAAGGAGTTTTTCTACCTACGTGACTTTACCGAAAAAAACCAAAGAGTATGTGGGGAGTGGTCGTGCAATAACGGTTAGCGCGCTGCTCAAGGAACTGGGCCACCCGAGTTCGATTCCCGCTTGCGCATGGTTCACACCGGTGACTATTATCTCAACTAGTCCGGGGCCTCTCCTCAGGCTACTCAGCCTCAAAATGAGTACCTGGTGCGGTGCGTAAACATCGCAACTGGGGAGACAAAAGCTGCCGGGCGTGGTGCTGGCCACCCACCCCCTCGTGTGCCGTGCCGGCCTTCAAAGGTGCTCGCTAGCAGCACTTGCCCCAACAGTGTGTGCAGGTTATACGGTGGATCATTGTCCATTTTGTTTTATATATAAGAAGACGCCACTCGTAATGGGCCGTCCATAAATGACGTCACGCGATTTTGGACGATTTTTTACCTCCCCCCCTCGTCATACGGCGTCACAAAAAGTCAGACCCCCCTCAAATATGACGTCACAAAAAAATAAAACATGCTTCAAATCGCTTTAAACTATTGTCATTGTAGTCCGTATTTAATGTGACGCTGCACTCTGATGTTGTAGGATAAACATGTATTACAAAGTCTATTTAATTAAGTAGAACGTGTTGTCTATATTTATTTAAAGTTGCGCATTTTGATGTGACGTCACATTTCTCAAACCCCTCGTCACACATCGTTACAAATGTCTGACCCCCCCCCCCCTAGGTGCGTGACGTCATTTATGGACGGCCCCTAAGGAAATAATCGCTGTTCGGCGATTGTTACTGGAGCTCGCTTCGATGTCTCGCCGAGGCTTCTGGGTTCCTCGGCGTTGCGCATCGCAGACGGGAGGAGGAGGGGGGGGGGAGTTGCGGAGCCCCCCAGGAGATGGAGTTCGAGGCCACTTGGTGGCTCGGCCGCCCGCGTAAACGGCTCCTTGGGTGCGCAGCGATATCTCTGGCCTCGGCACGGTCGCCGATTGCGGTCGACAAAACGTAAAACAAACAAACAAAAAGCCTCAAATGAGTCTGCGTTGTGCTCCTCTGTCTTTTAAAATGTCGTCGAGTAATTTCGTCTGTTCAAGGTGATTAGGATGTGATTTACGATTGGGTCAGCTCATGTGCACAGGACAGCTCGGTGGAGTGTTACGTTGTACAACTCCGAGATATCGTGGCTGTGGTGTCTTGACAAGAAACTTACTGACCGGTCCGCTGATCGGGTCTAGAGACAATCGAGACAGACCAGTTTTTGATGGGGTCTGTAGACAATAAAGTGACCCGTCTCTCATGGGGTATAAAGACAATAGACAAACCAGTCTCCGATGGGGCCTGCAGACAATAGACTGACAGACTGGTCTCTGATAGTGTATATAGACAATAGACCCACCAGGCTCTGATTGGAGTCTGCAGACAATAGACTGACCTGTCTCTGATGGGGTCCCTATATTATAATTACAGATCTGTAATATTTATTAAGCCTCGGGCAGCGAGGTGTCTGTATACTGCAGCGCAACAAGTAGGTCCCTGCGAGGGCTGCGCCTGGAGAGTTCTCGGGATGTGGGTGACCACAATGCACAACAGGCTGCCGTGGGCTTCTGAAGAGCTACGTGGTGGGCAGCAAAGGGCACTGCAGAAAAATCCATTGTTGTACTGCACTTCTATGCACCCACATTTATGCTCGCTAGCTTCACCAACGTGTACTGCGTGGTGAAGTATAGTCAAATAATTATCACGACACGCATGGCTTGGAAAGGCCCTCATCCAGCAGCGAATTAACAAATGGGCTGTATGTAGATGTAAACATGATTCAGTGTTATCCCGTTTGTATTGTCTGGGTTTTATCCAGGCACTGCAGTTTCCTCTCATTCATCTCTAATTGTACAACACAATGTCCATTTATATAGGGCGCAAACGTGACTGCATCTCCAGGCGCCCTACAAGAACAGTGAGTATGTGTTAGAGCGAGGATAAAGGTCAGTCATTGGCAGAGGAAAACAGGGTTGTTCTAACAAATGTTAGCAAATAAAACCCAGTACTGGAGATCACATCAGACATCATCAGCACAAATCTCCAGGAATTCAGAATAAAAACCCAGATAGTCGGACGTCGTATCTCATCGTTCAAACTGGGCTGGGAGTGCAAGATGTCAGCCTTCACAGGGCCCACTGTTGAGCGATAAATCACGACGAATGCCATCAACGTGGCGACCGAACATTGATAATCGACCTCCCGGTCTCCAGAGCAACAACACAAGCCTCGCCATTGGCCCTCTTCAAGGTCAAACAACGACGCCAGATAGGCCCTGGGATAAGGATCCTCCAACTGAACATTTTCCCGGGCGAAGTATGAGTATTTCATTAACATATTGAACAAATAATAGAGTTTTTTCGGGTTAGATCGCATATATATGTGTCGTTAAACCCACCACCACCCAACAGCCAATTAGTAAGGGTTGTCACGTAAACAAGACATGCCAATTAGTTACTCGTTCAGCACACCGGTGTGGTGGAGAGTAAACCCACAACATTTACAAAGTACTCGAATTGTAAATGTGGGTTTACTCTCCGACACATAGGTGTGCCGAACTAATAAGTAATTGACATGTTTTGTTTAGTGACAGACCTTACTGATTGGTTGTGTCGGGTGGTGGCGGGTTTAACCACACATTCATATTTACGCGATCTAACACCAAAATACCTCTTTTGGATAATATTGTTTGCAAAGTCAACGTGCTAAATAATGACCGCCCTTAACATTGATGTCCGGACACTCAAAGAAACCCACGTCTCGGATGCCAACACAATGCCTGTTGCTACCACATCCATGAATATACAACCTCGCGACTGTAGCCACTACCACCCGCAATATAGCTTGGCGATATACGTGAAGTGTGAACTTTGCTGAAAGAAGTGTACACCCGAGTGATGGGTTCATTCGTTTGGCTACGTTGGGTGGTGGAGGGTCTTGATGACACAAATTTGTGCTCGATTGTCACGACGTGGCCTCGTCCCAAAAAAATCACCGACAAATTAATTTTCGTGAGGCGTGGAATATTGTGCTATCCGTACCGTCATAACCTTGCATCCGCCCTGGAGAACAAGCGAGCTGCCACCAACTCCCTACCACCCCCAGCAGCATCACACAACTTACGGACGACCTTTGTCCGCGAAGGGGCTAAACCACCGAAGAGCGGCTCTACACCAATAGAGCGAGACCAGCTGCGCTTGGTCCGCGATTGGAAAATGCTAGCTGACATTGGCCGGCAACTTGTGTTTCCTCCAGAGATCGCAACCACCACCCTAAGACCTGACATGGTGCTCTGGTCCCGTTCGCTCAAGAAGGTCTTCATCATTGAGCTCACAGTACCCTGGGAGGACTCAGTAGATGAGGCTTATGAGCGAAAACATCTGCGCTATGCCGATCTAGCTGCCGAAGCACGGCATCATGGCTGGAACACAGAAGTCCGACCAGTGGAGGTGGGCTGCAGAGGTTTTGTGGCAACATCTACAACCAGACTGCTTAGAGACCTGGGAATTAAGGGCCAGAGCCAGCGTTCGGCAATCAGAGCTGTATCGGAGGCAGCAGAAGGCAGCAGTCAGTGGCTCTGGATGAAGAGGAAAGACCCCAGCTGGGCCCCGAAGTGAGAGGGCCAGGAGGTATGCGGTCAACAATGCTTGATTCAGGGAGGAGGACGCCCCTGCCATGCATAGACCCATGGGATGTTGGCTATCAACAACAAGGCAACTCCTATGACTAATTGGGAATGGGACGCAAGCGTAGGATTGATCACCCTGTCGCTGGCCGCCTTTGGGGAGGGTGTATAGTGTGAAAGGCCAAAACACCCTAGGAACCAAAGGTACACTACTGACGATGCGCTCCCCAAATTTCACCAGGCTCGCTGTTCATGAACTCTTGGAAGTGCTTGCACAAAGGATAGTAACATCTCATCCTGTGTTCTTGGAATCACCACCCAACAGCCAATAAGTAAGGGTTGTCACGTAAACAAGACATGCCAATTAGTTACTCGTTCAGCACACCGGTGTGGTGGAGAGTAAATCCTCAACAAGTACTCGAATTGTAAATGTGGGTTTACTCTCCGACACATAGGTGTGCCGAACTAATAACTAATTGACATGTTTTGTTTAGTGACAAACCTTACTGATTGGTTGTGTCGGGTGGTGGCGGGTTTAACCACACATTTATATTTACGCGATCTAACACCAAAATACCTCTTTTGGATAATATTGTTTGCAAAAGTCAACGTGTTAAATAATGACCGCCCTTAACATTGATGTCCGGACACTCAAAGAAACCCACGTCTCGGTTGCCAACACAATGCCTGTTGCTACCACATCCATGAATATACAACCTCGCGACTAGCCACTACCACCCGCAATATAGCTTGGCGATATACGTGAAGTGTGAACTTTGCTGAAAGCAGTGTACACCCGAGTGATGGGTTCATTCGTTTGGCTACGTTGGGTGGTGGAGGGTCTTGATGACACAAATTTGTGCTCGATTGTCACGACGTGGCCTCGTCCCAAAAAAATCACCGACAAATTAATTTTCGTGAGGCGTGGAATATTGTGGTATCCGTACCGTCATAACTTTCTAATTGTATGCCACATTGTTTTTATTGCTACCAGTGCGACTAAAACATACAAGTTATTCAACTGCATTTCACTCAACTTGTATGCACGTTGAACTTCTTTCGCACCGTACGTAGCCAACCTTGCTCATCGGAGGTGCGGATATACGACAAATGGTATCGTGTAATGCGATTTCATATGGTATCGCAGCGACTGTACTTTTGACTTCATACATGCCAAGCGACGCCGCTCAGTTTTGTTGGTTTCACCGTAGTAGTTTTTTTTCTTCTTCTTCACAGAAACAGTCTGTTGATCCATTCCTGTAGAGACTGACAGAGAGTGAGGGGTGGGGGCGGTGGGTGGGGGATTAGGAGAGTGTGGGCTGGGGCCACTGTGACTCCACCACAGCCTTTCCTCATTTATATTTCATTCATTCTCTCCCACCGGCTTTGCTTTAGCCTCTCCAAATATTACACCAGGAATGACAGAATCTGAAATGCGGAATCAAAACTCTTTTATTTTTTTGGTTGGTATTTTGTTTATTCTAACTGTTTTTTTTTATACCACCCCTTCGTTTCATCTTTTATTGTTAACGCTACAGACCCGCTCTGTGTGTGCGCGCGTGCGTAGCCAGTGCGCGTGCGCGTGTGTGTGGACTGGCTTTATACATTGCTTATTTCTGTTTGGGAGAAGCGAATGAAGGGACAAGGGAAATGAACGGCTGATCCGCGTCCCTGCATGCGGACCGCGAGCAGTTGCCCGGCAGAGAATCTCGATACAGAATTAGAATTGGCTTTGGGATCGAGATTCTGAACCCAATTTTCGATGGCTTCGCTGTGTCCCCGCGATACCGCGCCGAACAACGGATGCGCGTCGACGGCCCATTTAGCAATCTACTGCATGGAGGCCTCCCGTGTATGTTGAACTTCATTCGCGCAGTACGTAGACAACCTTGCCAATTGGAGGTGCGGGAGTGTTATATGACTATACTTCACCGCACCGGTCGGGGGCCGGTTGCTGAAGGTGGATGGGGAAGGATTGTACAGCACCGGTTCAAATATCACTCGCCACTTGGCGTGGCCGTCGCCATGCCCGGCCGCCTTTGTCTTCCCAGTACTCGAGTCTCGGGCAACGAGTCAGATCTGCCTTCAAAACACGGAGCCAGTCATCATCAGGCTGGGAGCGATATGGCAACAAATCAGAAGATTTTTCTGACCGATGGTTGCGAATCGCGAAAAAAATAATCATTTAAATTATTGCTTATTTTTAATAAACCGCGCACCACCGGTGTACCGCTAATGCGTTCAAATGACTGTGATTTTGTGCTATCGCTGATTTGCGTTTTCCGAGTCTCGCTGCCGACACTCGCATTGAAGCCCTCCCCGCCCTGCGCGGCGGCTCTCAGTCGGCCCTCGGCCGGCTCGCGCACACAGCACGGCGCTTCCCTCCGTCCGTCGGCGAACTCCAGGAACGAGGCGTTCGACGGCACTAAGCGAAACTGGCACACGTGCCGGATTAGACGGTGGGGAATATTGACAAATTAACAAAGTGTTTTTGTTGTTGTATTAGCACGTATTTATTTTGGTGCCCATTCCCCCCTCTCCCCTCCTCCTCCTCTGTGTACGCGTGCGGGGTGTTTGTGTCCCTGCGCCCGATGTTGTGGCTGCTGGGCTCCTCGCATCTGCTTTTGTCTGGGTCTAAATGAGGCGGCGCTTTCCACCACCACCACCACCCGCCTACCCACCACCCGCCTACCCACCACCCGCCTACCCACCACCACCACGCAACGGCTCTGCTCGCGAGCCAACACTCTCGCATTTGCTGGCCGCTCGTGGGCGCGCCGTCTAATTAGCGGCAGTCGAGTTGGTTCATGAAAGCCGGCACGCACCCAAAACGCGAACGTGCGCCGCGTACACACACAAAGACAAAGATCCCCCGTGTAGCCTTAACAGACTGTAGGGGCAAGTGCTGTTAGCGAGCACCTATAAAAGCTGGCACGGCACACGAGGGGGTGGGTGGCCAACACCACGCCCGGCCGCCTTTGTCTCCCCAGTGGCGATGTTTACACATCGCAGCGGGTACTCATTTGAGGCTGAGTCGACCTAGGGGAGGCCCAGGTCCGTTCAGATAATTGTCACTGGTGTTGGCCATGAGGGGGAATCGAACTCGGGTCGCTATGGTTCGTACCGAGGTGCGCTAACCGCTACACTACCGCTCTCCACACATACACACACATGCACGTGCGTGCTTGCACGTATTCGGCGTACACACGCAGACAGCGAGCCATCGTCCGCTCGTTGGCCTCACGAGATGTTGCTCCTCGGCAGGTGCCGTGGTATTTTGTACGATGCCGCCACTGTGTTACTGTCAACGTGAACACAGTATTCGGTGGTGGCGCTGCTGCTGCTGCGTTGGGCAGAGGTCAAACGGAGCACAATAAACAACATCAACTCAACACGTTCGCAAATAACAGTGTGTGGCCTTAACGAGATAATAAATAGGTGACGTGGCTCGTCTTCATAGCACCACTTATGTGTTATATAAAAAATATATATAATTATATATATATGTTGATGTAACATCAATGGCTATACCGGTGCGTGGGATGTCCATAGATGTATGTGAATTCGTAAGGATCGCGAGACACTCATCCAATTGCACGTGCAATAATCGTAGATGTATGCTAATTGCATGCAAATGAGATGCTGTAATGTGTCGCTTAAGTGGGTGAACATATCTTATTGGTTCTTTCGGTAAAGTCACGTAGAAGGGAAATAATAAAATAATAAAAATAAAACAATAAAATACAATTCTCACGACGTTTCCACCACAACGCAAACAGCCGTCCTCAGGTGAAGAACAGGGCTGTCGGAAAGACAGCGTCCGAACGAACACCACCAAGCTTGGCAGCGTATATTTAAGCAGGGGTTAGAGGAGGAAGGGCGCCTTGACAAAATAATTAACATATCAACAGAGGAATTTAGCATATTTATGGAAAATGCAGATATGGGATTAGTCACTACTTGTGGAATGTGTAGGTGGTGGGGGGTGGTCTGAAAGTCATATTATGCTCGTGTATTATGTAGGATTAGCAGTAATAAAGTGAGGAAGTAGGGTGAACATACATGTACAAACGATACGGGATAGAAAAACATACAAACGAGTCGATGTCGCAATTCGCGCGGCAGGTGAGGTCTCGGCTCTGTACGGAGAATCCATCCAACACACATCGCGTCCTCAGCATCGTGTGCCGCATAGCAGCAGTGGGGCACACCCGTCTTCTTAATTAAACCGCGTTATTGTGCAGTCTGTTAATATTATTTTAGTATAGACATATGGAAAAAAATATTTTAAAAGGGAGTATAAAATATAACACTTTTGAAACCAACAAAAACTTAAAGTCAATTCTAAACCATCCAACGGCACCGCAGTCATCGCTATTTATTTTAATATTTTTGATCTCCGCAAACTATTTATGACATAAATAATAAACACATCTCTTTGTCAATCAATCCACTGCTGGATGAACGCCTCCTATACCATGTCAGTACGAGAGTTACTTGACCATACTTCACCACGTTGGTGAGTATAGGGTGGTGAAGGATGGGCCGAGATCTGGTTCAGATGCTACTTGCCACTGACTCTTAGCTGTGACTGGACATTGCACTCAATGATGCTGAGTTCATAGAGTAAAACAATTTTGTACGATTGGCCTGTATTTATGATTTTGAATGGGCATTCAATTCAGTTGAAATTATAGCAGTCATTTAGGCTCTCACAAATCAAGGGCTAACATAATTTTTTTAAAATCATCAAAACCATTTACACAGAAGGAACCGACACATTGAGACTGCATAGAAGAGTGTGACGATCGATGTGAGAAGAGTCAGCAATGTATGTGTCTATGTTGAACTTCTTTCGCACCGTATGTAGCAAACCGTGCTAATCAGAGGTTCTGCGGAAGGTAAAGTAAAACCCTCGAGCCAATACTATTCACAATAAACATGAGAAGATACTTGAAAACAACTGAGATTGGAGAAATATAGACTTGAACGTGCATTGAAAAAGTACTTACCATCTCAGATTTGCTGATGACGTCAAACGTTTACCGACCAATGGAACTGAGCTCAAGGAAACGTGCGAAAACCTTAACGCAGAAGGCTGCAAAGTTGCGTTCGAGGTCAACACGAACAAATAAAAAGTGCCGTGCAGCAAGCTTTCTAAACACATTAACGTGATTGTTAAAGGGGACAGAGATGGAAAATACGGCAAATGAACGTACACATGAAGGGGTATTGCGATCGCAATCATGACATCAATGCATCTACGCACGATCTATTTGGTAACGAATGTGCATTTCTTTATTATATGCCCTCCAGTTTCACCAGCTCGCTACTGACCAGCGTTGCGAAATATGGCCCGTGAACTTTCACGACCTGCATGGCATGGGGAAGCCCTCATGATTCAGCAGTGGACTGACAGAAGGGCCGTTACAAGTCCTTAATAATTGGAAGCTTGTTTCGGTGTTGCTATAGCAACTCGAGAAAACATAGCGCTAATCCAGACAGTGGCTGCAATGGCGAAAGTGCAAGAGGGAGGTTGTGGGCAGGAATTCAAATTTTTTTTAAATAGTTTTTTTTTAACATAAGCATAGTTCCCCCCGTGTGTGAATAGGAAACAGCAGCGTTCACCGGCAGCGTTCGTTCTGCTGAGGTCAGTTCTCTTCCAGGTTGACCCTGAGAGGGCAAACTTTGCACTGACACCATGACTCCTCCCCAACGTATATATGTGTATGAATGTCGAACTTTTTTCGCGCCGTACGTAACTAACCGTGCTCAACGTGGGGACAATCCCTCCCATATTTATCCAGCACTCTACGACTGATTATACCAAACCTGATTTGGGGGTTACAAATGAAAGAACAATTCCTGAGATATTAAAACATTCCTGGGGGTCTAGATTTGAAGTTTTCGTGACTGCAAGGATCCATACTCTTTGTTTTTTTCAATAAAGTCACGTAGGTAAAAAAGAAAACAAATAAATCAAATCACGATGTTTCGGAAGCAACACGGTTGCTTGTATTTTTTCCGAAACGTGATTTAATTTATTTGTTTTCTTTTTTACCTACGTGACTTTACCGAAAAAACCAAAGAGTACATTCCTGGGGTGTTCTTGGTGTGAAACTAGGAGTTGAATGGAAGCTTGTTGAGGGGGCAGTAGGAGGTGTTGGAAGCCTGGGCCTTGTCGATTTGCATTCAAAAAGTAAATGTTAACGAGTAAAAATGCTGAACCAAAGAGCTCCCGTTATTCCGATAATAACCTGCAATAACTTGACCTTATTGATCAGCAATTATGTGTTCATTAGTTGTTGTCCTTGTATCGGATATCATAGTTTAGGTCCAAGCTGTGAACACGTGCACCACGACAAGACAGGGGACCACGACATTGAGAGCCTCCCCTGTGGTGGTGTGAGCGCGTTTCTCGTGTTGAGTGGCGTTCACTCAACACGAGTCTAAAACCCCGTGTGAATCCAAACCTATTAGACTGATCACCAGCAGCTGCACAGGAGCACAATTTGCTTTTTATGTTTAGATTAATTCGCCATAGCTCAGCAAAGAGGGCTAATGCTTACCAATATCTCGCATTCCTGAAATACGGCGAACCTCCTCTTACAGACCGCCAAGGAGCACTCTCAGCGTTGGTTTCGGAGAGGTCGAATCGAAGGGGTGACAGCAGTGGGTCTGTAATGTCGCTTTCGGGAGATTGTCTCTGGTATGTCAGGGTCTGCTGACTCTGGAGTTTCACAAAGACATTATGAGCACTGTGACATGACCGCAATGATCGCATTACGGTAGGACTCATACACGAGCCACGCTTTATTCGTGTTACACCACGGTAACTCGGTAAGGGAGCAGAGTCAAGGATGCAATGAATAGAAACACAACAACGAATGGGAAAGAGAAGGGAAAGACATGGTAAATACTGTAAGAGTAAAAGGATTGAAAGGCATTCTAGATTTCAAGCTTTCGTGACTGCAAGGATTCATACTCTTAGGTTTTTTCGGTAAAGTCACGTAGGTAAAAATAAAAATAAATAATCAAAATAATAGAAATAATAATAGAAATAAAATAGATTGAAAGGGAGTGGAGTATGGGGAGGAGGAGGCTACACAAGGCCATCGACGCTGCTGCTGCTGCTACACGGAGCCGGGAGAGGCGGAGGGGTTTAGAGTGCGGGGTAGCCACACAGAAGTCATGTGATTTACGCGAGGCTTCAGTTCCTTTCGATAGATCGACGGATGGATACAATAAAAACAGATGTGGAAAGTCACAGCTTCTAAAAGGTCAAGATATTTTGGTAAATAAATAATGTAAATAATGTCATGGCAACATGCCCCGAAACAAAGAATCCGTTTGGAAATCTCCCCGAGCAGTGCGATCCCGCGTGTCAGATAATGTCCACGTAAGAGACTTTCACAGAACTGCTTCTGAGATATACCCTGCTAGTGGCCTTGTTATTATCCACACAACATCGGGAGCACTATCCCGCATGCTCCGCTAAGAGATGGTTGCATGACATTCGAAGCCAATATTTTTTTTGCTCAAAGTGGGAATTTAGTTAAATTAAGCGAAAGAATCAAACATAAATAGCTTTTTTGTGTCTGCATTTTGCGACCGGGCTGAGACTTTCGACTGGCTCTACTTGAGAACCGAATTTCATCAGGGGCAGCTGAACCCTGGATTCATTAACCCCAGAATCTCAGGAGGTGTCTGCTCAACGTGATGACCTCTGAAGCCACCTGTAAAGTGATATTTGCTTTAACAGATTGTTCCCTTCTATAGTAACCCAAGCACAGGCATTAAAGGTACACCTTTGCTCCCATCTCTCTCTCTCGAGATATATATAAATCAGCTCAAGCCTCCTCTAAACCACGTGACTCATGTGTGGCCACCCCCACTCTCGCTTTCTCCCCTTATCCCCGCCCCCTGCGAAAACAGACGCTGCTCCTGTGTGCAGCTCACTTCTGCTCGCTCCTTCTCCCCGCTCCCTCTCATCATCTCTGACATCTCGGCCTTTCCTGCACCGACGCTCCTCCTTCTCCTGTCTGCCCGCTGCTCATCTCGAGCCATGACCTCCTCGTTGTCCGTCTTGGGGACTTCTGTCCGGGCCTCCCTTCCCTCTCTCCCGTTCATTTCGAATCAACGTCCACGCGTTTAGAGTGTTTGGCTGCTGATGTCAATTTGCACGGCAGAAGCCACTTCGTTGAGCTATCATTTGTGGCCAGGTCGCTTCTGAAAAAGAAGCTATATAGCTCAGTGGGCCATATCTGGTAAAATAAAAATAAAAAGTTTAAATCGTTTAATAGTTTAAATAGTAGTATTTCCCCCCACCCCGTATGCTGCCTTTTGCACAACTCACGTCAATTCCCTTGCCGTGCTGCATAGTCGCGGGTAAAACATTGTATTTTATTGATATTTAAAAACATTAATTTTTTTATAAAACATCGAATTACCAACTTTCACACAATTATTATCCATGCGCTGTGTGATAATTGAAAAACACGTTATCATGAACAATTTTGCGCACTGAATACAGTTTTCAGTCCAGGTATATTATATATATTCTGAAGTTATAAATTCAAAGGCTGTCTGACACAAAGCGATGCTCCTCTGCTTTCTGCGAGAGTTGCAAAATGAGAGTGTAAATTGTCTCGTCACGTGACAATGTTATCCGTGGTGCTCCTGCCCCTCACCGACCCCCCTTGTCTTCTCAATGCAATGATGCCTGATTACTTTTCACCCCCCCCCCAATCAAGCTTTCTGTCGCCCCCCCCGCCCAGCTACGACCAGGCCTATCCCAACCGCTCCTTATCAATTCCCCCTTGTTCTACCCTCATCAACACTACACCGCCACTTACATTCACCAAATTCTTCATTTGAAATCATTATCAGCCTATGTACAATTTCATAATTGCCGCAAAGCACATTGGCAAAGGCGCTACATAAATCTTGATAATATACGATAAAACCACTGATGGAATGAAATCCACGAATCGATTACTTACACGGTTGCAGGCCGACAAGTCGCAACCATGAGCAAGATGTTTTGAGTCTGCTCAGCTGAATAACAGGGCAAGTAAAACCAACGCGACGCGCGTGGCATATGCAGCTCGTGATTGATAACATCGTTAATAAGCTTCGGCTTGTCGACTGAAATGAAGGAAAAAATAACATTCTCCCAACTGTTTTCTTTTCAAACGAACCTCGCATTCCTGGGCCGACTGTCAGTACCAGCGTGGTGTAATTTCTGTAACAATGAGACAGAAAGAAACAAAAAGAAAAGAGAAAAAGAAGAAGAAAAAAACCAGCAACTGTTTACCAAACGCAGCGCTCCAGACAGACGCAAACTACCCGTGAAATTTTTGTTTAACTTGACAAAAAAAACCACACACAGCTTACCCCATGCATGTTGCGTGTGTGCGTGCGTGTATGTGTGTGTGTCTGAGCTATTTTATGGGTGCGGCACGGGCTAAAGAAGAGATGGACTGATCTCGGAGCTAGAGCTGGAGCTAAGTAGATTTCTTCACCGGCTGGTACCAGAGGCATCTGGATTAGAGTGTGTGGGTGTGGAGGAGGCTTTCACTGGCGCGGTGGCTGGGTGAGGCCACTCTTTGGTAATGGCAGATGGTGGAGGAGCGATGGTCACAAAACTTAATTTTTTTTTAATTTTACCAGGTAAGGCCCACTGAGCTACGTAGATATTTTTTTAGAAGCGACCTGGCCATAAATGATAACCCAAAGAAGTGGCTTATTGCGTGGAAATGTATAGCAGCCAAATACTCTAAACGCATGTTTAGAAATGTGGAGGAAAAACCGGAGGACCCAGAGAAAAATCCACACAACCACGGGGAGAACATGCAAACTCCAAATGTACAGCAGGCATCAGCGTCGGGATCGAACCCATGACCTCCTGTATACCAGGCGAGGTAGTTAACATCTTGCCACTGTGGCACAACAATGATAACAGGATGTTAGATGGCTACAGCAAGTTTGCACAGTGGAGAATGCAACCCAATATTTGAACCGGTAACACCAGCGTCTATACGATGACCTCCTAGATTGAAAACTCATTTATTTAGAACCGTTTTTGTGTTGAGTTTGTTGGCCTTCTGCCGCACATCCGATTAGCGTGGTTGGCTACGTACGGTGCGAAATACGTTCAACATACATACGAGACCAAGCCATAAAAGAAGGCCGTCTCTGGTGTCGGCCAATTAGTTTAAAAGACAATAGATATATTATCAGAGCATGCGTGTTTGCATGTTTTACCACAAGCATGATGTGAGGTGAATGCAGACTTGGTGCCTTGCAATAGGTTGTCACTGTAGCTACATACTGCCAGTGAGCCAGCCATCACCACTCTGAAATTGCACCGAGGGGCCGTCCATAAATGACGTCACGCACCTAGAGGGGGGGGGGCAGACATTTGAGACGATGTGTGACGAGGGGGGCGGGTTTGAGATATGTGACGTCACATCAAAATGCGCAACTTTAAATAAATATAGACAACACGTTCGACTTAATAAAATTTACTTTTTAATACATCTTTCTCCTACAACATCAGAGTGCAGCGGCACATTAAATACGCAATACAATGACAATAGTTTAAAGCGATTTGAATCATGTTTAAAAAAAAATTGGGGGGGGGGCAGAGCTTTGTAACGTCATATTTGAGGGGGGGTCTGACTTTTTGTGACGCCGTTTGGGGGGGAGATCAAAAATCGTCCAAAATCGCGTGACGTCATTTATGGATAGCCCGCTATTTTTTGCAGAGATGTGATGGTGATATCATCACTCACATATAGGCGAATACGAGTTTTATTGGACGGTGGCTCAAAGGTCAGAACAGTGGAGGTGTCGCCGCTGAGAACCTGCTCTCAAATCTGTGTCAACAGCCGCGAATCAAAGCTCATTCTCAAGTGTCGTGAGTTGACAGTTTCAGCTCGATCACTGATGACTGCAGAAGAAAAAAAACATTCCCATCATATTACATTCGCTTTTGCACTTAATTTGACTAGGTCCCAACTCTGAGACTGACCAGTTTGTGACCAATATGCACTTGCAAGCATTTGAAATGAGTCCCCAGTGCGGATACAACATTAATTTCTTTATTTATCCAGGAAAGCCACACTCCGTCGGAGGACTCTTTTTCAGGAGGGTCCTGCATTGGGTTTTTAATCTAAGATATTTTGTATGTGTATTTATGTTTAACTTCTTTATCACCATACGTCGCTAACCACACTAATCGGAGAAGCCCATGAATGAGTGTTTATACGTTTTTTCAGTTGCATTTACTAGGTATAACTCTGTGAGCCATGCGGCTCTTGACTCGGGTGCAACCGCAACAAACAAAAACATGAACAAGAAACATCTTAAAGTGACTACACGCAACAGAAAAATCCAGGAAAAAACAGCAAAGACTTCCAGAAAAAACACCGTATTTCAACGCTGTGTGCAAAAATCACAGTGGGATGCAAGTGTGGGAGAAAACCGGAGCCCACTGAGCCCATGCGTGCGAGGGGGAAACACCATATTCCATTACACGTGGAAACAGACGGCGATTCGTTCCATCGCGAAACCAATCTATATTTATTTAAACTAGGTATAGACCACTTAGCAATTAACTTATTTTTCAGAAGCGACCTGGCCACGAATGATAACTCAACAAAGTGTATCATCATGTGGAAACTTAAAGCAGCAAAATAATCGAAATAATCTAAATGCATGTGTCTAAACTATATGCCTATTGAAGAGAGCAGTTCTGTGGTATCATCGTCAGCTCTCTGGCAGAGTGCGGTGCACAACTAGCTGCATAGTCCTCAATGAAAGCGAAATTCATCTCATAACCTGATACAAAAATTACAACTGGAGTGTAGGACATACAAAATGAAAAATATAATAAAGAGATGGCGTGTGTTTTTATTTGCCGTGGCACTGGTTCGTTCGCGTTACCTGGGTTCAATTCCTGGCTGTGCATAACAGCAAAACACAATTTGCAAACGGTATCTTAACCTGCCATGGGGCCTGAACTAGTTCAGCTCAACCTTAACTGAGTATTTAGTGCCTTGTGACGACATTGGCTCCGGACAGGCATGTGCATTGCTAGCCACAACCATCACCCCGTCGACTGTTCTGGCCCTTGTAGGTCCATCGCGAGAAACACTTGCCCCAACATTCCATTCCTTTGTTGTTGTTTTAGAGCGTGAATCTCTGTGTCTGGCAGGAGAGGGGTTGAGGGTTGGTGGCCCAGTTGAGGGAGTCGAGGGACTTTGCCGCGCGATGTCGTCGAGGCTCGGGAGGGGTGGCTGGGGGGCTTCTCCCAGGAGGTGAGATTGCTGCGGGCAGGCCCAGCTAATCATCATCCGCGGTGCCTGCCACCCCGATCGGTGGAATTTAAATTGGCTCCCAAAAGTCCAGACGTCTACTCCTGCCGCTGCCCAACAACTGGTGGAGAGTCACTTGAAGATAATAATGATAATTATTATTATCACGACTACAGTGGAGGTGTTTATCTCGTGTGTGTGTGTGAGAGAGAGGGAAGGTCTGCGTGTGTACACTGTGGTGAGCGCTGCGCTTACGAGCCCGAGGAACCGAGTTCGATTCCCACTCCCGGCCATCATCGGTGACGGATATCCGTACCGGTTTTGGTGCTCCCCATGCTCAACTAGGCCTTGAACGAGTACCTAGTATGGTGTGTAGACATCTGGTATTTGGGAGACAAAGGTCGTGGTGTTGGCCACCCACTCTCTCATAGGTGTACCGTGACAGCGTTAATAGGCAATTGCTAAGGGCGCTTGTCTCAACAGTCTGTTAAGAGCTATATGGGGGATCTTTGTCCTTGTGTACATCACATGGTTGATCTACTCGTCATTCGAGGGAGGCTGGGTAGTAGGAGCAAGGACCCGGCCATACGAGTTAGATTCCTGGCCACAGCTACTGTAACACCAGTGGCGAGTCATATCTGAACTGGTTTTGGATCTCACCTGGGTCGACTCAGCCTTAAATGAGTACCTGCTGTAGCCGTCTCGGTCAAGAGAGTTGAAGACAAAAAGGGGGGGAAAATCGTCGGCATCACCAGCAGCAGCAGCAGCAACGACACAACACGAATCGCAGCCAGCAGACGAGCAGCAACTCTTGCCCACTGCGGCCGATGATTGTGCTCAAGGGCTGGGCTCTCATCCCACCGGCGCGCAGGGAAATGCTCCTGCTGCTAGCCGATCTCCACGGTTCTCATCGCTCGCGATGGACAGCTGAAAAAGAGGGAATGAGTACCTGGTGCAGTGCGTAAACATCAGCACCGGGGATACAAATGCGGCCGGGCATGGTGCTGGTCAAGCCGCCTTGTGCGTCGTGATGACCTTAATAGGTGCTAGTTAACAGCACTGCAGGGTTATCAGGGGGTTGTTGTAGGGAGTAGTGGCACAGTGTTCAGTGCACTGACCTATGATTTTAGCCTACTTTGAGTTCAATTCTAGACCGGGGTGTAATGAAATGTAAACCTGTGAAAAGGTGTACATTCAGATAACATTACTCATGGCAACTAGAATCTGTTACGTGACCCGTCCAAGGTGAATGCTTCCAGCCTGTAATAATGACTTCATTGCAATGTGTAATCATCAATGGGGATAGAAAGTCGGCTGGGTGTGTTGTTGGCCAAACCGCCTCCTTGAGCGGCATGCTGACCTTCAGCTTTAATTGCTTGCTTAACATTACTTGCCACATTAGCCGAAAGGCTATATGGGCCTCTTTGTACACATATATAGAACATATATACACATATGCAGACCATTTATGAAGGTTCATTGTGAAGGGATCAAGGTGTCTGTACCATTATAATATTTTACGAATGATACCAGTTTTGCTAATAATTCAGATTGTGTGGGACTCCTCTCATACTATTTAAACTGAGCTGTAGAGCTCTTTTTCAAATGATAGCTCAACCAAGTGGCTTATCACGTGGAAATGTATAGCAGTCAAACACTCTAAACGTGGAGGGTAAAACCCTCTAACGAACACAACTTTGGAAGTGTTACTCCAGTAACAACTCTAGAAGTTGATTGCTGTAAATGGTTCAATCTTACATAGTATGCTATCATGGTTATAGACATTATAACCCGTCCAAGTCTGGTAAGTAATTTCAAATCATTATTAGAAGCTTTTGACTGTGCTTACATTTTTACAATTCCCATCATCATTAGCATCACTACCGGTAACATAATAAGCATCAGTGACAATCTTAACATCATCAGCAGCAGTGAGCCACCAACATTGATATTGCCATCAGAATGTTCGTATCATCGTCACGATTTGGGCTTCGTATCGTTTTAGTGGCACAACTGATTTTCATTTAATACTAATAAGAATGACACTTTGCAACTATATGGCATTGCTCGAATGCTCAAAACGAATCCAAGAATACTTTCCTCCGTGCATCTTCGCACACTTCTTTGTTAACGACCGGGAATTTCGTGACGAACGCGGCACAGCAAAGCCGAAAATCCCCGCCTCTGGTGGCAGCGGCGGCGGCGACTTCACGTCGAGTCGCGCCACGTGGATGTTGACACGGCTCCGTTACTGTGACAGCTCTAATTATCCCCAACATGTCTTAATGCACCTCCAATATTCTTTTTTTAAATATATCACCGACTAAACCAAATGACTTTGGCCCAAGTAAATATAACATATTTAAACGGAGGGATTTTCGGAGAGCCAAACGCAATGTTTGATTGTTTAATTGCGGCAATTGTACGCTCGTTAGCGATAATGAACGCGCCGATGGAAGGGGCGAGGAGGGGTTTCGCATTTGTTGGAGCTGAGTGGGGGGTGAGTGGGGGCTGGGAGTGGTGTGGGGGGGGCAAGTCAGGGAGTGAGTTAAAAGCGAAGGTAGGGGGATGGTTGGTGGTGGGGGCGGCGTTAGGTATGGAGGGAGAGATATTCAGAAGGTGACATCGGAAGCACGGGGAGGATTGGAGGGTAGGGGTTTTGGCTAATCAGAGGCTTAACAAGCCGTGTGCAAGCCGGGACATTTCATTGAGCTTCGAGCAGCGCGATTCATTATTTAGGAGCTCATTTTTCGCTAAACAGGATGCGCGGAGGATGGGTCTCTGACTTTAATTAAACCACGCGAGTCCAGGGTCAAAGGCCTGTAATGAAACGAAATCCGGAGGTGTGGGGGGGGGGAAGTCAATTTTATCTCCGGTGATTGAGTGTAGAGACGAGACGACGAGGAAGATATAGACAGAAAGAAAGAAGAAAACTAAATAGGAATATTAAAATAACCCCCCACTCCCCCAGGCATGGCCACAAACGCGGACTTGGCGAGAGAAATCTCGCGTGTGTTTTTGAATACTTTAATTAAAATTAAATCTTTCGCAAACGTGGGACAAGCAGGCAGATGAATCTGTCAATCTGAGTGAAATGTATGTACTTTTTTTTTGTTCTGGGAGGAAAGAAGAAGAAATATTGACGGAAGATGTGAGCAGAATTTCCATACTAGGTGACTGTAAAATATACAAAGGCGATCCATGTATTCATTATATCGTGGAAATATTATAGAGGGAAAAATGTGTTTCAAAGCCACCAATTTTAATTCACTTTGTTTAACCTTCTAACGCTCTCCGCTAAGGTGCGGAGCCTTCGCTTCAAAGCATTCAGTCACCTCTTGACAAAGACGGTAATTCAAATCTGTGGATTATCCGGAACTCAATTACTGTGCGTATCGTATGTATCGTTTCATCTTTGTTGTTTGCATTTCCTAAGTATCGTAACGTCGTGACACATTTTTGTCTCTATTTAAACATTTGCATGGCTTAGTCGCAGTCAATAAAAAAAAATAGTTACGAGGTAAGGACAATAAGCCAAACAAAAAATTCCGCCAAACTTTAAAGAAATTATTCCACCGGTTTGACTCTAACAACGCCACACGGCAAAAAAAGGCCCTCCATATGCTGACCAACATCTCAATTCCAATTTTTATTATTTATGTGCCACTTCATCGCGAATCATCAACCGAATTGCCCTTTCGATAATAATTTCATCTGCAGCAGCGGCAGCAGCAGCATATCATCATTATTATCGTGGGGCTGACGAGGCTGGGTTCGAACTGGTGACCTCTGTACCGCGGTGTGGGCGCTCTAACCACCGGGCCACCCAGCATAGAACACATCAGGTATTCGCTTTCAGTGAAAAGCAATTTTTGCTTGACAAGGCCGGGGTTATAATGAATTTGCCGACGAAAATAACTCTCGGGGCTCCGAGGCTTTATTCAATAATTGAAGGGCCACACGGATAGAGCCGCTTCTTGACACGCTATAACTTAAGGCTTACGCTAAAAACGTAATGACTGCTTTCTAGAATCAACTTTAGCATTTTTGGAATGCCTCGGGGCTCCTGCCAGCAGCGTTTGACCCCTCGCAAGAGTTCACGAGCTGCCTTAAGTGTCCCCCACCCCGCTCGTTGGAATTCACCTGAAAGTAATCGCACGCGCACGCAAACGCGCGCTCTGCCCCACAGCTCACCTGGGCCATTCATTTGTTCGTTACAATGTCTGCCTGTCTGTCTGCCTGTCTCTGCCGCCGCCTGTCTGTGCGACTGTTGACAATGGTGTATTTTGAATTGCCCGTGTTGTTTATTACAATTGTGTAAATGTAAACGTAACTTTAGTTTTTTTTGTTTTACCACGTAAAGCCCACTGAACTATGTAGGTCTTTTTCAGAAGTGACCTGGCCAAAAATGATAGCCCAACGATGTGGCTTATCGCGTGCAAATGTATAGCAGCCAACTCCTCTCAGGGAATGTTTCTAAATGTGGAGAACGTGCAAACTCGAAATACACAGCAGGCATCAGGGTGGGGATGGAACCCACGACCTTCTGCATACCAGGCAAGGTAGTTAACATCTCGCCACCTGTGTGACAGAGTTGTCAATCAGCCTTTCCGAGGCTGCGTTAGGATCATTGAGCGCGATCGTTTTTTCAGCCGCTGGTCATCCAAGTACGGTTATTTCAAGGTCGGGTCTGCGTGTTGAGCACTTCAAGCTTTTGCCACGCACTACTATGGGCATCGTCATTCAACTCGTGAAAGTGGCCACAGGAGTGCGTGGCGAAAGTGCTGGGAGTAAGAATATTTGTACAATGTTCAAATGTACGACAGTTCATATATTTAGCCGGTCATGCGTGGTTAGGTAAAGTGTAGCTACTCCCACCTCTCCCAAGACGTCTCGCAAGAGTCGGCTAAGATATTAGGGGGGGGGGGGGGTCTCTAGATCTCTCTCTAGAGGGGGCCCTTCCAGCAGTGACGTGATCAATATATTGCATGTAGGGCTGCACTTTCATCTTTCTACTTGTATGAGAAACAATATGCTTGAATAACACAAGTTTTTCTATGCAACAATTATAAAATAACAACGTATAGCCCCGCGTCACTCCACTGCTGGATAAAGAGCCGCCACACACTTTTTGTTCATGGGGGTTGTTTGATCATCCTTCACCACGTGGGTCGGTGCGGGTTTGTGAAGGGGGGGGGGGGGTCCAAGACCAGTTCAGACATTTTTTGTTTCACTTTGAGGCGCCACGGTGGCGAGATGTTAACTACCTCGCCTGGTATGCAGGAGGTCGTGGGTTCAATCCCGACCCTGACGCCTGCTGCTGTATATTTGGAGTTTGCTTGTTCTCCCCGTAGTCACGTGGAGTTATATCTGGGTCCTCTGGATTTTCCCCTCCACAATTAAAAACGTGTGTTTACGGTTTTTGTCTGCTATACATTTCCATATGATAGGCCGCTCAGTTGAGCTATCATTTGTGGCCAGGTCACGTCTGAAAAATAGTTATATAGCTCAGTGGGCCTTACCTGGTAAAATAAAAAAAAAAGTTTATTTTGCTTATTTTCTTCTCTGCCGTTCTCCACGTTTCTGATCCGTGTGTCACCGTTGCCTGATACGCAGCTGATGGAAAGGGTCTTACCTTAAATGGCCGTATCAGAATAATGACACGGTTAGAGCAAGAACTTGTGCAAAATAGATGTATTACGTAATGTCCCTTCACGATGTGTGCGCACCACAAAAGGAAAATCGTACAAAGCCGTCCGCCGATAAATCGGTAAAAATGTTAAATAATTCTAAAGCACACGCAGATAAATTAACGGATTAATAGAGAAACAAACCAACACATCGATAAATACGCGGGCAAACAGGCAGGACTGCGTGTGTGAGGATTATGACGACCAAATAAGAGATAATCCGCGTAGATGATGTTTAAACAAATTGATACATTGACGGGTGAATGAATTAAGAACGATCGCGCGAGGAACAGAGATGACGGCACCTGCAGGTGGTGTGACCCTTTTATAGGAAAGCTAACGATAGCAATAATTAATATTTACATAGGAATTAACCACGCTGAGTCCTAAGGCTCTTTTTTAGGATGGTCCTGTGTTAGGATATTTGGCTAACGCCAGTGACACTATGTATGTGTGCGTGTTTTAGCTCGGAATCAGAATTATAATTTCTACTGGAGGAATCGGACGAGCTATGAAGCTCTTCTACACAGATGTCCAGCTAGGGGAAGACACTAGAGCACCTAGGGTGGTGGCGGGGGAGATGGTACAAACTTCATGCAGAAATGTCGCCCGGGTAGGAATCGAACCCAGTCAATTCTTGTCGCCCTGCTGCAATAAAGCTAATGTTTACGATTACCAAGGGTGAATGGATCACACCGGATGTGATCTATAATGTCCACGATACATCCACCTTGTAGAGCGAGAGTGTTGCGCCTGTATGCGTGCAGTTCAGAAAGTAGGTTGGCTCGTCTGTGAATTTTGGTGCAGTAGTTTAACCCGGAGGTTTTCGCGACCGATATTATCCATAATTACGTTTTTTTAGGTTAGATCGCGTAAATATAAATGCGTCGTTTATATTTATATGTTTAGATATTAGATAGAAAGCGATATTAACTCTCCAACATACCGGTGTGCTAAAGTAGTAACTAATTGACACGTTGTGTTTACGTGACAAAACTTACTATTTGGCTATGTAGGGTGGTGGTGGATTTGACGACACATTTTTAATTTTGCAATCTAACCCAAAAAAAATTACTTTCGAGAGTGCAGGCAGTCCAACTGCGTGGGACTTCTAAAGATGGGGTAGAAATGGACAAGGTGGGCCTCATTAATCGTCTCACACCAGGGCCATGCCACCCAAACGGACGCTCCCTGACTCGAACACCAGACGACTGCCCGTAATATTTCACGAGTACAGCTCATCTTTCAGCCACCTCGCCCAAATGATACTCCAGCTCCTCTGACTTTCGACGTCGATGAAACTTTTTTTTGTATACGCGGCGAAACAAATGGGAAGTAAATATTTCGTTTAAACCTTTTGAGTACCGCCGACGCAAAGAGAGAGAGCTACCCGCGGCAAGATTGTTTGCGATCGACTGGTTCTCAGGTTATATGCGTAGCGCCGTACTCCTGATTCCCACCGCGCTCACCCCACCAGCATGAGCCACTCCACGCAATACCAATCGATCAATCTTCATTTTACGTGCCAATATCGCCCTCAATAAAGTAGAGATCGGGCGCATTATAGGGGAAAGGGGATGGTGCAGGGGTCACATAGCAACAGAAAAAAAAACGTGTCGTGCCCTCAGCGCGGTAATAACGTCGCCGCGGTCATTCTCCATCCACTGCTCGGTGGGCACGGCGCCTGCAGTAAGGATGTGCCTGTTTGCGTGCAGTGAAATATTATGAGAAGTTCTCTGGTGTTCAATCCTCGAGTAAAGGGGGGCATTCGTGTGGTTTGCAACGGCCCTGGTGGGAGGAATTAAATGGGGCCCACCTTGTCCATTTCCACCCCTAGCTTTAGAAGCACCACGCTTGGGCCTCTCCCTCAGGTCCGTGGGCCCCCGGTGCAGTTGGACCGCCTGCACACTCGGGAGAACGATCACTGCACTCCAATTCACAGACGAGCCTCTCAGCAACCTATTTGCTGAACTGCAATTTCCCCTCCATCGCCCGCCCTCCTCCCGGGCTCGCCCGTTCGCCGCTCGGACGCGGCGCGCGCGTGTCCCTTCCTGAGGTCGCGGCCGCGACGCTTGCGAGCGTGGAACGCTGGAATGGAGTGAAGGGGGGAGGGAGCTCATTGTGTGTGCGGAGTCCGCTGGATTACCCCTCGCCGACATCCGAGACCGTTGGCCCAACCTTCATGGCTCACGCTTGCAGGGGCTTGCGCTTGGTTTTCATTTATTTATTTGCCTCCTCCACTTTCGGTCTATAAGCATCATTATATCGCAATCAATGTAATGGCGGCTTTTATTTACCGACCTAACTTTTTTTCGCTGTCTCTTTTTCCAGCCTGGTACAAATACATTTTACTCCCTTCTCTCGGTGAGCGTGTGTCTGTGTCGCAGCGCTTGAGTTTGGTTTTCGGAAATTCCCACTCACAGATACCGATCGTGGATTGTATTGACTTTATTTCTCTTGCAGTGGATCGTGTGTTTCTTTACGCTGAGACCTGTCTGCTTTCTTAAGCCCACTCCGCTTTTTCAATTTAACCCGAGGAATCAAAGTCTTACCGCAGAATTCACTTCTTTCATTAACTTTAGTGTCCATCAGGTTTAATAAATGGAGTGGTGGTGCAGCGGTGGGCCCACCACTGCCATGGTCTAGCAACTGCTGGATGAAGCTTTCCCCATGCTGCCACAATCACTCGTGCCCCCGCGATGCCGAAATCCATCCTGCACACATGCTGAGCTCATCGCTGCATCTCCGCGTTGGTCTCGCGTTAATTCCCTCCTTTAGCTACCATTCCACGAGCAGTTTTGTCGATCAGGGTTCCAAAAATATTTGTTTTCTCTTTACATCGTTTCAATAGGAAAAGCAAACAAACAAATGAACTCACAACCCCAGTGTCTCCCTCCTCAGGTGAACAATTGGGTGCCCTTGAATCTGTGGTGGGAATTCCACATTCCTATGACAGGGGCAAGTCCGTCCAGGGTTCAAACAATGTCTGCGTTTTACAAAACGGTACTGATTTTATTGTCCCCGATGAGGGTTATCGGCTCAGTCGCCCACCGCAACCATCCGATTGTGAGTCAAGCTCTCTACCCACAAGGGTTGCCTGTCCAGATTGCAAGAAAACAATTCAGGTATATGTTGTTATATAGATAAATTACTTTATAGTTCCCAGATTTTGCACACAATTTGGATGAAAATCATTTAATGTCGCTGCGCAAAAGTTTTGGAATCACCTCGTTTCATTTTTTGGGCATCTCTATCATTCTGCAATATCTGTCCTCATTCAAACTGACTCAATTGAAATCACGAATGTCTAAGTGTGAACGGAAATTTAAAAAAATCTGTAATTGTGGAATGCTTTGATGTCGTCTGCCGTCCAAGTCGCCCTGAAAGGAAAGATCTTAAAATAAACTTTTTTTTAACTAAACTATTTTTATTTCACCAGGTACGACTCACTGAGCTATATAGCTGATTTTCAGACGTGTCCTGGTCACAAATGATAGCTCAACGAAGTGGCTTAACATGTGGACATTTCCAGCAGGCAAATACTCTAAACGCCTGATTCTTAATGTGGAGGGAAAAACCGGAGGACCCAGAGAAAATCCACGCGACCACGGGGAGAACATGCAAACTCCACATATACAGCACGTGTCGGGGTTGGGATTGAGCCCACGGCCTCCTGTATACCAGGCGAGGTAGTTAACATCTCGCCAGCGTGGCACCATTTCTTAGCTCAATGAGCTTTAGTCAGTGGGAAATACACTCCTGATTCTAATTATAATCAACAAAAAGAGCTGACTTAAACCGCAGCATCATATATAGATGGATATAATGATATACATATGGACATTTTCGAAAGCATTTCGCCATTAAAAACAATGAACGAATAAGACAAGCAAGTGCAGAATGGAATGCGTTTGACAGACCGGATTTGTGAATGAGAAGCAGCGTGCCAATGCGCCTGTCGAAGACATCTTCCAATCAGTGCAGCACGTGGACTACTTCTTTGTTGTTGTTATTCTTCTTTTGTACGGCGTTTAAAACACAAAAAGCAACGTGCTACAATGTTGATGTTGTAAGCTATTTCATGGCATCCGGAGAGGTAGCTGAGTGGAGCCCACTTGTTCCTCCAGAACGCACGTGCTTTATTGGGGCACCTGAGTGGACAAGTCGGATTATTTTATTGGGGCAGTCAACAGCGATGTGCACCTGATGGTTCACCCCTCACCGCATAGGTAGTTTTGCCAGAGTCCCTGATCGTTCCATTCACAGGAGGAAATATCCCCACGCCATTTTCTCCATCGACGCGGTGGTGGTGGTGATTGTGACGTGGCTGTTGAGAGCAGTCCCCCACTGTCGTCGGGGCAGCAGAGAGGAACCGGCGCTGTTCCTGGATGCGGTTCTTGTTCGGGACGCCACCCGCCACGCCCCCCCCCCCCGTGTTCGGCGCCGTTGGATGGCGCTGGGGTTCTTTTCGGCCCACAGAGGAGTCGAGGCGTGCGTCCGAAGTGGACGTCTCGATTTCAGACGGGAGGGTTACCTACGATGACGTAAGGATCGGAAACGTGGCCACTGACAAAAGGGAACGGAACAAAGGCTGAAGAGTGTACAACGGAGCGTGAAGGGATGCATGCTGGGAATTAAAATGCACGAGAAAGGGGAACGCATGGATGAGAGAGCAAACACAATTCAGAGACATCGACTGTTAAGGAATATACGTGGGCCTGTGGGGGGGGGGGGGGGGGGGAAACAACACACACACATTCCTGGAGGAGAAGATGGCTAAATAGGAGGTTTAATTTGCTCAGTGAACTTTTCCTGCGTGACGTTTGATTTGCTCTCATGCATCTACAACCAAGTAGATGAACAGACTCTACGTCTTTTTCACATGTCCGTCTCTCCACATGAAACAAATATAAAGGTATTTCTTACACGACCCCTGAGCCGCATGGCCTTCTGGGAGTGCATCACTTCAGCAGCATTGATTCAAGGCAAATAAAAAAGGTCTGGGCGGTTTCGATGCGTGGTGTCTCTTCTTGAATCAGTGCTGGTGACCTGCCGAGGAGGGGGGGAGAGAGATCCAAGTTGGGGTGGTAATTGGCAATACCTTTGTGTAAATTATTTATGGGCAATATTTATCGACTCCATTACGGATAGCTGGACTTGATACTGAAAAGGAACAACGTAGTATTGTACCAAAACAGGATAGTGTTTCTTTAATCGGTGTGAACTCCCCGCAACGAGACGGTTCAGAAACGTAACAGATAAGCGGATGGTACGTCTGCCTAATATGCCCGTCTCTCTCCAAATAAAACAAACGCAAGTATATTTGTTTACAGAACCATACGAACCCCCCCAGACCGCCATCTGGGAGCGCGTAATTTCAGCAGCGTCGGTTTGGTGCAAGCAAAATTCTGGGCCGGTTTCGACATTCGGAAACACGGCCGCAATGGGAAAATATAGACCAAAACTGAGAAAAGTGCGCAAAGAAGCGTAGAGAGAGAGAGAGATGCACGCTTGGGATTGCATTGGGCGACAGAAAGAAGAACACATGGATGAGAAAACACGCACAGGATGACAATGACGACATTACCCAAATTATGAACCCTTTCCTCTTGATGACGTACGTGAACGTGCCTAGTACGACATGCGAATGGAACCGGACAAATATCTAAAATTAAATAACTTTGTCGGTCCCGAGGCTCTCACAAGGCCATGCGGGAGGGCCTGTGGCACAGTTTGGCTCAAACTATCGTAGAGTGCGGTCGTGTCGCTACGGTTCTCTGCGGTGAGCAACAATGTCTTTAAAAACAGCGACGCTACGCCTCTCTAAATACAATTGACGCTGAGCCGTTGCACCTTCCGAGATTCAGCAGTGAACGGGACACCCACCCTGCAACTTGGCAGTCGCCTCAGAACGGGTAGAGTTAAGCGGGCTTGGGCAGGAAGAATCACGTCCAAAAAGGATGCCGGACAGTGACCAATAATAATAATGATGACGGAGTGGCAGCCGAGGACAGGAACGTGACATCCATCGCGGAGATGGAGGGGTGAGAGCAGCTGACGTGCAGTTTCGGGGATGGGGAGGCATTAATCGAGCAGCGGATTGACCATGGCTGGTGCTGCTGATGATGATGATCTTACCAGGTCTATTTCAAAGGAAGAACCCTGAGCTTCGAAGTCCACAAGGTGGGTTGAGTTACGAAAAACAACACCCAGAGTTTTATTCAGCGAATGCTTTTGTCCGTGACTTTCGCACAGTGAGAGCACCGGATACACTGGGAAATACTTAATTTCATAAGCGAACACCAAAGTGAGTCGATGAGACGCGTGGCGACCCTACTGTCGGTCCAGTTACCATCTGGCGCCCGTTTAAGCCGTCGCGAACTCTGCGCCGACCACTGAGCCACAGCACCCCACTGTTCAGCAATACAAACGCTAATTTTCTGTAGGGCACGTATATAATAAGAAATAATCTATATTTGTACCACGCATTTAATTCGTAGATCCCAATGTGCCGTGTATGGCAAGCAGGAAATAAACAGGAACTGCAGGGGTGAACGGCCGGAACTCGGCGCGTGGTAAAGGCTCATTTAAAAAGGTGCGTTTTAAAGATCGACTTAAATATATCGAAGGAATTGAAGCTTTCGTGACTGCAGGAATCCATACTTTTTGGTTCTTTCGGCAACACAAGCGGTCGTCATGATGACGACCGCTTGTGTTGCGATCGAAACGTCGTGATTTGTTTTATTTTATTTCAAATTACGTGACTTTACCGAAAGAACCAAAGAGGAAATATCGAAGGAGAACGATTGTCTTATTAGCAAAGGCAAAGCATTGCAAATCTTGGGAGCTGCACAGTGGCAACATCCCGATCACCCCCGGCAGGAACAAAGCCTTGACCTCGCAGTACTGAGAAGAGGGCAATCTGAAGATCGCAGGGACCGCTTTAGCCTTTCCGTGAATGTTGCCGTTCCCCCGCACCTCCAATGATCGTTGCTGGCTACTTACGGAGCGAAAGAAGTTGAACATACGTGCATGCATCAGTCGATCTTCATTTTGTGTGCCAATATCTGTGTTGTAAAGAAAGGTCATTGCCCGAAACGTCACCTACCTTATACTTCTTCCTTTTTGCACAATTGTTATTGATGAATGTGTTGAGTTTTTTTGTGGTTGCTGTTTGTGCTTGTGCACCACTGCCAAATGCAGCAGCGTCTGCCAAATAATATGGGTCAGTAGGTTGGTCGGTAGGTAGGTAGACATGTCGTTAGATAGGTAGGGTAGATAGGCTGATAGGTATTCAGGAAATTGGACTGATAGTCAAGTTGGTTGACAGGCAGGTTGATGTGTATGAGATAGGTAGGTGAATTGGTAGGTTGAACTTCTGTCGCACTGAATGGAGCCAACCGTGCTAAACGAAGGTGTATTTGATAGGTAGGTTGATAGGTAGGTTGATAGGTAGGTTGATGGGTAGGTTGATAGGTAAGTTGATAGGTATGTTGATAGGTAGGTATGTGCATCGCAGCGACCGTTCCTCCAGGCAGACATTTTATTCAATGGGACATTGAATAAAATGGAACATTGAATAAAATGAGACAGAAAATCGTTATGTCATATAAAACATCTGTATTTACATACAGGAACAAGTGAGGGTACTTAAGTAGCCAGGAGACTAACCAGGTGAGTAACCAGGAGACTAACCAGGTGAGTTCCCAGGTGAGAATTTGAGCTAACATGGCCTCCATTGCAAAGTCCACCGGGCCGCGATTGCCACTGGCAGTAAACTAGAGAGACAACACCAGCAAACAAGGTAGTTGGCTATCATGAACACAGATGTAAGGTAAACATTGAATTATTATTCCACTTGTTCAGCAAGGCAAGCCTTGCGACTCCTTTTCAGCAGGGTCCTGCCAGGTTTTCCGCAGTAAGAGGGGCAATGATCGCTGCTGTGTACATTCCAATCTAGTAATTTGCGGAGTAATTAAAAAAAGTTCAGACCATGACGCCGGCACACAGTGGCCTCCTCTTGCCAACGAACACCACCGAGGGATTTTTAAACAATCCACTGTGAAGAAAAAAAACGGCGCGCGGTTTTATTTTTATTTTTGCGGTCAAGCAATAACCGGGGCGGCCGCTTGAATCGAACCACGGAACCTCCGCCGGCAAGCGGTGGGAAACGCGCGCGCTACCGCCGGGGACCCTCGCCCGCTCCCCGGACTCGCGTCTTCAGAAAAATATAAACGCCGTGTCGCAGGACGAACGCACCGGGCACAACGAAGGCATCTTGACAACGGGGGGGGGGGGGGGGGCGGTCGATAGATTTCAGGGGACAAACTTTCAGAATGGCCGCGCATTTAGAACAGAGGCGCGAGAGGGCTGTGGATCACCAGGGGGTTATTAGTTATTTAAGAAAAGACAACTGTCTCGCGCAATCTCCTAGTCGCTGTTATTATTCGAGGCTTTCACATTTAGATTTTTTTCGATGATATTTTTTCTGCTGTATATTTCCACGTGACAAGCCACTTTGTTGAGCTATCGTTTGTGGCCAGGTCGTTTCTTAAAAATACGTTACCAGCTCAGTGGGCTTTACCTTCTAAGATAAAAACATATTTTAGCTTTCGTTCGTTCGTTCGTTTCTCAGTCCGCTTGTCCTGGTGAGGGTCGAGGCTAGATGCGTTTTATTTATATATATATTTAAGTGATGTGTTTATTTTTCCTACACTTTTCACTCCTGTCGTGTTTTTGTATTTGTTATTGTCACGTTCTGAACACCCGTGCTCCTCTTGGACATCTGTGAAAAAAGCTTTACAGCTCCTCGGATTCCGTGCAATATTAATAAATATTCTGATACTGTTTGGGTGTAGGACTGGAAGTGCCATGAATCTCTCCCTTCGCGCTTTCTCTCCCTCTCCTCTCTTTCCTCATTTCCATTCTCTCCTCTTGCTTCGGCGTGGAGTGATTAGGGGGTGCGAGCGAATCGTCGCGTGGGATGTGCGGAATACCGCAAGCACCTTCTGGCATTGTGATGGAATGTCCACAAATTCCAGCGCATGACGCGCGCGCGCTACGCACACACACACACGCGGACACAATCACCATGCGCACGCATATACGTGCGCGCATTAACACATGCACACGCACACGTACGTACACACGCGGTCACGCATACTTGCATACACAAAGACCCCCCCCGTCCCCGCACCACCCCCCACCACCCCCTATAGCCTTGACAGACTATTGGGGAAATTGCAATTAGCGAGCACCTATGAAGGCCGGTAGGCACACACAGGGGTAAGTGGCCAACACAACACCCGGCTGCCTTTACAGCATATCACCAGTGCTGATGTTTACACATTACAACAGGTACTCATTTGAGGCTGAGTTGACCCTAGGGGAGCACCCAGACATCCGTCACTGATGTTGACCAGTGAGCGGGAATTGAACTCGGCTCGCCGAGGTTGTTTCGCAGTGCACTAACCGCTCCCCACTAACACGCACGCACAACGCACGCACAACGCATGCAGTCACGCACTTGCACAGACCCACGTGCACACACACACACACAAACCACGCACTCAAAACAACACGCACGCTCACACAATTTGTCAAGCGCATGGACGGGAGCACTCGATGTAAAGGAGAGACTTGAGAAGGTCATTCAGGGCGGCGAGCTGGTGATTCGGGTGGAGAGGCCCCTCTTTGCCGGGGTGATGGGGGGGGGTTGACGAGGAGTAGGAAGGAGAAGGTTGGGGGGGGGCTCTTGCTAGAAGTTCGTTTCTTTACCCGAGCGCCCACTCCCCCCCTCCCCTCCACTCTCCCTCTCTCGCTCTCTTATCCCCGTGTTCAAATTGGTCTCGGACACTTTAGGCCTTTTGTGCTCGCCTCTCGTGCAGCCTTTACGAGGGATGTTGGGCCGCCACTCGAGAATTTGAATGGGATACGACAAAAAAAGAGGAGGAACACTTCTCACTAACCCTCTCTTCCCCCCGCGCGCCACCCAACCCCCATCGCGCTCTCAGTCACCAAACCTCGCCGAACGTCCGCGGCGCGGCCGCAAAAACCATCGCCGTAGGACCCCCCCCCCGCCGCCGCCTCGCCTCCGCTTTTGTCGTCGAAGCGCGCAAGCACGGCCGTGCTCGCTTGGCGGAATAAAAACAATTCGGGTGCATGCGCGCTCTTGAAAGGGAGAGAATGCGAATTACGCACACGTGCGCACGCACCGACAAAAAAAATTTAAAACGCGCGTGCGATTTTAGGAAATAAAAAATATATGGAAGGAGTTGGGGGGGCAGGCAAGCACGCGAAAAAGTGTGATTTTTTTTCTTCATTCTCTCTTGTTCGGTTTGAAATGTTGTTTTTGCATTCTCTCCCAATTGTATCCCAATTGTGTGACCAGATTTTTCTGGGGGACAGAGTGACGAGTGCTTTCTTTCATGAAAGCCCAAAACAGATGGAAGGGGAAACGCAACAGGGCGCCCAGACTCGAGTGTCCAGTGGACTAAACGCCAAATGTTGGCAAGAGGAGCACAGATTTGGGTTCTTTTTTGCAGAAATTGCCCTTCGCCGATGCGTAAAACAGGGTGTCTTGTCATGTTACATTCAACCGGACAGTCACATTGTGATCGGAGCTCCTGCTAACAACCTGACGATTCTGGATCTAATCTCAAGCGAAACGTCGTTGCCTATTTAAATAAACTATAAAGACTAAACTATTTTAGCTTTTAGCAGGTAAGGACCACTGAGCTATATAGCTCTTTTGCAGAAGCGACCTGGCCACAAATGATAGCTCAACGAAGTGACTTATCATCACGTGGGAATTTATTGCTGCCAAATACAATAAACGCGTAATGTTGATGATAAATGTGGAGGAGAAAACCGGAGGTCCCGGAGAACAATCCACACGATCACTGGGAGAGATGTGCAAACTCAAAATTTCCAGGCATCAGGGTTGGGATCGAACCCACGTCCTCCTGTATACCAGGCGAGGTAGTTAACATCTCGGATAAAGATATTCTTTCACTGCCTTCATTTGCGTTTTCATTAATATATTGTACGGGTGTTGGCGACCCGGCTGAGAGCGTCGCAGTTCACCGCACATTATCATCATCATCATCGTGATCATCATCATCGTCATCATCATCGTCACCATCATCGTCATCATGGTCATTATCATCGTCGCCGTAATCGCCCCGAATTCAGCAACGCCTCGCCGAGGCCCATGGCCTCCTCTCAATTGGATCCTGCTCAGAATTTTGAGCGCAATTTTTTGCTGTTGTGCGAGAGAACGGACCGAGGTGGTCTACCCGCGCACGCACAGGGGCAGCAGACAGCGGCGGCGGCCACCGCAGTTTGCTGCTACCGCGGTGATGGAGTGATCTGCGCCCTGGACTTTCGGTCCAGACGTCGCTGCTTTCTATCTCCCGGCGCGGCAACCGAAACATGTGGGGCGCGCTGCAGAAAATAATGCAATCGCGTACACGACGGTGAAATAGGTCAATGGGGCAGGTTGGGTGTGTACACCGGGAGTAAAGTGTGGGTACTCCCAAGGTCTTCCAGGATGTTTGGCCAGCGTGGAAAATTAGGCCAAGTGACCCTCTACAGTGACGATGTTTACACCGCACCAAGTACTCATTTAAGGCCGAGTCGACCTAGGGGAGGCCCAGGACCGGTTCAGATAATCGTCACTGGTGTTGGCCGTGAGCGGACATCGAACTCGGGTCGCAGGGTTCGTAGTGCAACACGCTAACCATTGCGCAACACGTACGTGTTGCACTACCAATGGCTTGCCACCTTATGGCCCCGGCAGATTGGGAGAGTGAAATTGCACGAGATTTGTGTTTGATCCACCAACCCCGCCTCTTGAAGCGCCGATATCAGAGCTACAATTCAGCTGCGTCCGCCCAATAAACATTACCGCACCCCGGCATACCACATCCAGGAGAATGATCCCTCCTACTGGGACGAGTCAAAAAATGTGTCGCGTGCAACCCACTGCAGTCTACGAGCGATCCTGGCAAATAATCAGCGAGGAGATTAAGCCACAGATATAATAAAGAAGCGTGATTTCAAGCCTCGGTAGGAGGAGGCTGGGATCTGAGCCCCAGGCGTCTGAGTCGCTCTGCCACAAGTACAGCGCATCACCAGCCGCCTCCTCTGGTTCGCGTTTCGCCTCCCCCACCCTCCCCTCTCTTAATGCCTCAGTGGCAGCGTTTAATTGAGGCGACCTGCGGTGTAGTGTTTGCAGACGCTTGGGGCGGCTGCTATAGTGGCCAGCAAGTGGCACGGCTTGTGCAGTGGGCGTAGGAGAGAGAGGAGGAGAGAGAGGGGAGAGAGAGAGAGAGCGAATGCGTAAGAGAGGAGAAGGCTTTTTGTTGTTGTTCGTGATGGGTGTGCTGATGGGTTGGTGGGGCGGGACGAGAGGGGCGGCCGTGCGCGCCGCTCTTTCATCGTCTGCGGGAGTGGGCCCTCGACGCCTGGGGGGGGGGGAGTAGGGGGCGATCGGCCAAGTACGAGATTAATGTAGCGCCACAGCACATGGAATGTGACCAGGGCCGTCCATAGGGGGGCGGGGGGGGGCCCAGGGCGAATCGCACCGTGTGCCCCCCCCCCCCCGCGACCCCCCCCCCCCCAGGACGCTTTCAAACTAAACCGGAAGTATTACATCTGACAGCGTGATGTCGAAAGGCGGGGCCCCCCAAAGCGCGGGGCCCGGGGCAGTCGCCCCGATTCGCCGTACCCCTAGGGACGGCTCTGAATGTGACTAATATCCGACCATTAACCCCCCGCTCCGCCGCCCGCCTGCAGAAAGTGTCGAGCGAGAGAACGGGTGGAAATCACTTAAATACCCCCTTATTTAACCTAGGGGGAGTCTATTTAGATCAGGCATTATCGGCCTATATTCACATAAAATATGTATACAGTAATACTCCGATTTACGTCGTTTCGCAAATGCGTCGTCACTTTATTGTGAACACCGCTGCCTGGTGTTGCGTCGCCTCAGCCCCACACTCACGTCGCTGACAGCATCGTCCGTCATTTATCGTTATCCGTCGCCTCTCAGCCTTCGTCTCCACCACCATTCTATCCTGTAAATCGCTTTGGATTTGACGTCGTTTCGATATTCGTCGTCGCACTTTTAAAGGAACGCATCCTTGACGTAAACCGGGGTATTCCGGTACGTGTGTGTACACACACACGTATATATATATGTGTGTGTGTGTACACACACACACGTATATATGTAGCACGTGTTGTCTTTCCCCCCGCACCTCAGATTAGCATGCCTGGCGATGTACGGTTTGAAACAAGTTCACCATGCATACATACACACATACACTCACTCCGCACCACAATCACAAAGGAGTACTCGATTTAGCAGCTCCCAGTGGTGGGTTGAGTTGACCCAGACGGGGAGTTGAACTCGCGACTTTCTCGTTGCACCGTCACCAGGCCACGCGATGATAACGATGATTTATAATTTACATCCCCCAGTAGATCCCCATGCGGATTGAAGATCTCAACCATGCCGTCTCGTTCATTGGAGCGGGTTGTTTTGACTATACCTCACCACGTCGATCAGTGTGAGATGGTGAAGCGGGGGGGCGGTCCAGGACCAGCTTAGATTATACTCGCCACTGATGATAGCCGTGGCCAACAATCGAACTTCAAGTTGATACTGAATGACTGGAATATTCGATATAACAGCACACTCACATTCATAATTTAAATAAAACAGAATTGCGTAATTGTGTACACCCCTCACACGCCCCTGATCTGGAATCGTGACACCGCGATCACTATACCCAATTCTTAATGTCAGCTGCAACAGGTCCGGAATTATCTTTGCACACCACATTCATCTTACCTTAACTGGTCCTCGTTTGTTCATATCACCATAAGAATATGGGGTACAATAAAACAGGATTGTTATGGATCGGCGTACCTTGCACTCTAGTGGTAGTGCCTTACGCCAGTCATTTCCATCGTTAAGCCAGCCGAGTGGCCTTCTGGAAAATTTTGAGTGATACATTATTAATCGCTGCCCCCAGGCTACTAGATCGCTAATCTTGGTATCGACGTAGACACTGAATACAGTATTCTCAGATATCACCAAACACTCATACATACGTGTGCACACAGACAAAGATGCTCCGTATAGTCTTTAACAGACTACTGCACACTATTTGGACAAGAGCTGTTAGCGAGCACCTACAGTATGAAGGCCACCATGGCAAACGAGGGCGTGGGTGGCCAGCATCACTCTCGGCCGCCGAAGTTTCCTCCGTGTGCTGTTAACACGAGGTAGTCATTTAAGGCTGAGTCTACCTAGGGGAAGCCCAGAACCGGTTAAAATATTCGCTACTCTTATTGGTCGTGAGCGGGAATCAAGCTCGGGTTGGGCGGGTCCGTACCGCAACACGATCACCGCTCCACTACCGCTCCACATTTAAACATATAACAAAGACAAAGATCCCCCGTATAGCTTTAACAGATAGGTGGGGTAAGTCCGGTTAGCGAGCACCAATGAAGGCTGGCACGGCATACGATGGGGTGGGTGGCCAGCACCACGCCCGCCTGCCTTTGTCTCCCTAGTAGCGATGTTTACTCACCGCACCAGGTACTCGTTTGAGGCTGAATCGACCTAGGGTAGGCCCATGACCGGTTCAGATAATCGTTACTGATGTTGGCCATGAGCGGGCATCGAACTCGGGTCGCCGGGGTTCGTAGTGCAACACGCTAAGCGTTGCGCAACACATCCGTGTACTCACACACGCAGATATCCGCGCGCACACACGGCGCGCGGGCGTGCGAGCGAGCGGGCTTGTGTTATTTTTAATTTTGACCGCGTGCGTGCGTCTCGGAACGAGAGTGGGACGGGCGGCCGCGCGCGCGCGCACTCTCTCCCCGCGCGCCTTCATTTGAAATGTCAGAGGAGCGCCTTCATTCGGAGAGACACAGACGCCGCGGACCATAGTAATAATGTCAAGTCTCGTCGTGCCAAACAGACGAGCGAATTTCATCTCGACAGTTTGTATAGCATTTATGCGCCAAAGCTATATAAATGCAAAGCCACATGCTGTCTTTACATTAAACGCGCTTTTTGTCGGCGGGGGGTACGGGAGGCGGAGGGGGGGCGTTGGAAATTGTGGAGGTGAACTTTCATATTAAGATTCAAATGAGCTTATATTTAACGTGATGATGATGTTATTGATCTCACCTTGATTGACCTATGTTAATTGGCATAAAGATCGGCGGTGATACTGCGTTTGGTAGCGATGCGCACGCTGCCAATAACAGCAACAAAATATCTGAACGCATTTGTCAATAACACTGCTCTCAAAGGAATAATATACATACCGTAGATGACGTTTTAGATAACGGCCCTCCTTCGCAGAAGAAAGATAATCCATTATATATATTTTTTTTTTACGGCGGTGTTTGAGTTTTTGTTATTTGCAGTATAAAGTTCTTAAACGATGGTCGTGCTGGTTTTGCGGATGAGCGATACCTTTCAATGGGATCGGTTTGTAAAGTCGGAGTTTGTTTACTGACGGAAAGAGCGTACGACAACAGCGGTCTCCAGTTTTACTGTACAGCTCTGAGCCAGCTGTGGAAATTCCATATTCCTATGGCCCGGGAAAGACTGCTCCTCCGATTAGCACGATCAGCTATATACGTTGTGAAATAATTTCAACACACATATGCACACATGCAAAACGACACACAGAACAGCCACTGGTGGCCTTACCACAGAAAAAGGAACTCTTATTTAATCCATTTCATATTATTAAAGGCCCAAGCCAATAACCCACGCTCTCAACCCTGACCTCTGACCTCTGAACCCCGACGTTCTTTCATGACCTCTTTTGCAAATCTGGTACATGTTGCGAAAAGATGATAACGATAATGATGGTGACGGTTTGTGAGTGAGCGGCGATGGGTTGTGATTGGTCATAAAATAATAATAACGGCAATGATGTTTGAAAATATTTATTCAATATTTTATTCCTTAATGGTTCATGAGTATAACTTGATGTGTAGGTAATTCATGATGGTGGTGACTTTAAATACATACATGACTGCGTGATCAATGCCCAGCCTGGTAAAGTATGGTAACAACAACAAATACCCCCACGACCTGCACAGGATGGGGAGGGAGGGATCAATGAGACACATTATTCGTAACTATGTTATCGTATACTTTAAGACGCTGAAAATGTTTCAAAACATGAATAGTCGTTCGCGTTGTAGATGTTTCCATGGTTATCGTGCAACATCCACTCCGTAACATTTTCAGTTTCATTTATTAGGTATAGCCCTGTGAGTCATTCGGCTCTTGAATCGGGTGCAACCGCAACATACAAAAACATGGGAGCAGCTGGCACTTGGAAATTTCGAGTCAACCAAAGGCGTTCGACACTTTGAGTCACAAAGACGCCATCACGAAACTGACAAACGGGCACGAGTTTACACAACGCACCCAGGCCAGACAGGACTCTCAACGATTCCAAACTATCAATAATGACAACACATTCCATCACCGAAACACGATGTGTGCTTCGAGGATTGGCCTTATCAACCACTGCGTACCCACAAACTCTGGACCATCATCGCTGGCCATGGAAGATCATCATACTCGACTTCGAGGGATCTCAGATGATGTTATAAAACCAGGCAGCCACAGCTTGCGCATTTCAAGGCCTATCTCTTTGTGTGTGGCGGTGGCTTAGCGTGGTCGGCATGGGCCCACCGTGCAAGGAGTGAACTGGGGGCTCCTCGTCAGATTTACCCTTCAGGAGCTCCTCGTAGCCTGGCTCCTGGCCCCCCTATGGCTCGTGCCGCACCCCCCCCCCCCCCTTGTTGTGCAGTTGTACCGCCTTCGCACTCGATAGCCACGCCACTGACGCGCGGATGATATTTAACACGTGGACTTTTGCGATCAAAATGATGAATCACGTGCGATTTTTGATCGCGTAAGTGAAATGTTTGTTCTACACCATCCTCCACCCGACATGGCCAATAGTTGAATGTTGTGGATAGCTCTCCAACACACCCCAGTGTGCTGACGCCGTAATAGATTGGGCACGTTTGTTCACGTGACAACTTGATTAATTGGCCATGTCGGGTGGAGGAAGGTGTACGACACACATTTTAATTGTGCGATCCGATCTAAAAATCTATTCTGAATTGTAGATAATATTGCAAAAATAAATTGTATTATTTAGTTCATTAGACTTTTTTGTACAAATTAGTATTTATCTTCGGCACTCGCCGCTGTCAATGTATATATAAAAAAAAACTCCATTACAATCGTCCGGAGAATATAAAACAAAAATGTTACGCGACAAAAAAAAACGATGGAAGAGGTGAAAAAAATATAATACGATCGTGTAAAAAGTTCAAGGTGTGGATGAATTTTATAGTTACATATTTGTCTTTCTTAACGAAAATAATATATATAAAATATCACATGAAGGCAGAATGTAAATCTACGAGCGGCTTCAGATATTGAGTTATGAGTTTGCGAGTAGCGCACGTAGCAGAATGCCATTATCCGGCCAAAACCGCTCAGTAATTGCACGGCTGTGTAAATACTTCCCCCCCCGCCCCCCCTAGATCCCAAGTCTCCTGCGCTCCCCCATCTCACGTTCCTCATGCTTGCCCACCTCGGTCATCCCAGCTCAAAATGTCGCCCCTTTGTGATTACCATAATTTTCCAATTAATATGGCCGGGGAATCTCGCGTGTCTATTGTGTGTGTGTGCATTATTCTCAATTCATCCTTCCCTCCCCGCCCCAACGCTCACCATCGCAACCACCACCATCGCCACCATCATCATCATTGTCCCTAGTAGTAGCTGCTCGCTGTCGATCTTACTCGCTCGAGTCCCACATTAAAAAAAATATATACTAGCAGAACAAAGGCTGTTGGGGCCAGTGCTGTTAGCGAGTACACCTATGAGGGCCGGCATGGCACACGAGGGCGTTGGGTGGCCAAAACCACGCCCGGCCACCTTTGTCTCCCGAGCGCCGATGTATCACAAACAGCATTTGGCACTTATTTAGGCTGAGCCTCTCCAGAGGAGGCCCAGGATCAGTTCAGAAAATCACCACTGTTATTGGTCATGAGCGGAAATCGACCTCGGGTCGCCGGTTTCGCAGCACAGTGCGTTCAACATTGCATACGCACACACAACAGCCGCCATTCGCTACTAAACGGTGGTGATGTCACCACTGGGCTAATGCCAGGCTAGGTGCACTTTGAAGAAGACGTGAGGTTTGGAAGGCTCTCGGTGCTGGCAGGAGGAAAGATTCACGACCTGTGACTCCCCAATATGTCACACACAAAGACAAAGATCCCCCTGATAGCCTTCAGATACTTTTCGGGCAAGTGCTGTTTGCGAGCACCTATGAAGGCTGACACAGCATACGACAGGAGTGGGTGGCCAACACCACGTCCGACTGCCTTTGTCTCTCAAATGGCGATGCTTACACTTCACGCCAGGTACTCATTTGAGGCTGAGTCGACCTAGGGGAAGTAGCGGTTCAAATGATCGTCACTGGTGTTGGCCGTGAGCGGGATTGGAACTGGGATCACTGGGTCCGTGGCGTAGTGCGCTTACCTCTCCACTACCGCTCCCCCACACACACACACGCACGCTCACACGATGCAAAGATCCCCCGTGTGGCCTTATCGACTGCTTGGGGCAGCCACCCCCATAGCTCACTGATAAAACAGTACTCAATGTGTGGGCCCCTAGTGGCAGTTTGTGTCAATCCAGACAGGGATTTGAAATATCAACCTTCTGATTGTTGAGCGCTTTGTCAATAATGTTATAAGGACAGACAACTCTAACTACGATAAAGACAATCAATATAATAATACAACTAGAATTCTATTTTAGTAGAGTCCCTTGTCAGCGTGAGGACGAATGTCTCTCCACACCGTGGCAGTTGTGGGGGGTGCTTGACCATACTTCACTGTGCTGGTCAGTGCGAGTTGGGGAATAGAGGGACGGGGGTGCAGGACCGGTTTGGATATCACTGGCCAATGGTATTGACTGTGGCCGGGAATCGAACTCAGGTTTCCAGGTTTAGAGTGCGGGCTACTTGAACACTCTGTGCTACCATTCCACCGCTTGTGCTATTTGCGAGCACCTATTATCTTTTTATTTTACCAAGTAAGGCCCACTGAGCTATATAGCTCTTTTTCAGAAGCGACCTGGCCACAAATGATAGCTCAACGAATTGGCTTACCACGTGGAAATGCATAGCAGCCAAATACCCTAAACGCGTGAAGTTGATTATAATTGTGGAGGGAAAAACCGGTGGACCTGGAGAAAAATCCAGAGAGACACGCAGACTCCAAATATAAAGCAGCAGGCGTCAGGATCGGGATCGACTCCACAACCTCCTGCATACCAGGCAACGGAGTTACCACCTCGCAGGGCACGTCCAGGACTCCTGTGGACAAGCACAACGCCCGGTCACCTTTTTGTTTGCGGTGCCTATTTTGACGCGAACACGCGCACGTACACGCGCGCCTGCGAACAGCGGCGCAGCGGTTAGCGGCGAGCGCACTGCGCCACGAACCCAGCCACCCGCATTTATTTCCTTGGCGATGTCTGAACCGGCCCTGGGGCACGTGAGTTTACAATTGAGTACCTGGTGAGGTTTGTCAACATCACGACTGGTGAGATAAAGGCGGTCTCCGCCACACCACCCACCCACCCCCTTTGACGAAACTCATTTTGTCAACACTCGCTCAAAAAATAATGAGGATATAATTAAACAGTTGTTTTTTATAGGTGACCTTTTGGGCAATGATCCTTCTTCGGAGCGTGTAAATAGAGAGGCCAGTAGAGAGGCAGAATGGATCATAAGCGTTGGGTACTGTGCTCGTTTACTCCATGGCACCTGATGAGACGCATCTATATATTTTTTTACATATTTTCATATTACCACGTTTTTTAATTGGCATAGGTGTATAATGACACTAATGGTAGCTATTGAGTAACACGCGACCCTTTCAGTTTAAATACATATATATTTCACGAGTACTGTAGCACCAATGGTCTGTGCCGGGCTTCAAAGATGCTCACTCACAGTGCTGACCCCATCGGGCTCTTCCAGGCTATAAGGGGATCTCACCGTGGATCCACGTGTTATCGTTTCGGTGATTCACGCACAACCGCGCTACGATCTCAGCCACCCAGGTTCAATTGGCGGCCATGTACACCATCAGTTCCAAGCAGAACCTGTCCTGGGATTCCCTGGGTCAGGACTCGGCAATTAAAATAACAAGGAGAGCAATTTTATTGGAATTCGGTAAAAAAAAACCCACAATATTTCAAGAGCCGCAACGCAATGCGAGTGACGTCACGAAGCAGTCTCCGGAGCCACAGGTTGCCGATCCCTACTCTCGCCTAGCTCAGCCATAATTTAGCACATGGCAGGGCATATCAATTTTAGTACTGGGGAGACAAACGTAGCTGGGCATTGAATTAGTCAAACAACTTCCCGCGTTAGCGCGTGCTAACGGTGCTTGCCTCTAGGGCTATAATGTGAAGGCCAAGATGGCAGAGTCCATGATCCACACGAATGATAAGCATGCGAGTTCTACATGTAATAAACACATAGTTCATAATACACTGCACCCTTGCATAAATCTCCCCTCTCATCTCCATCTAATCCCCTCCACACTCTCCCTCTTCAGTCTCATCGCATGATACTCCCATCCACGCACTCTCTTACTTCTCCCCTCATCGCCCTCTACTCCCCTCCACACGCTCTCCACTCCATCAACCAAGGCTTTCAGTCAAAGCCCCCAAGTCAACCTTCGTTCAGTGGGAGGTCGCTCATTCTCCTCTGCTGCCCCCATGGTCTGGAACTCCTTCCTCCAGTCACCCGTTCTTTTCACTCCCTATCCCAGGCTATGACCGGTGACTGCCTCTCTCCATTAAATAAGCCTGCTCGCTGTTTCTGTCCAGCATCTCGAGATGCGGCCAGATTGGGACGCTGCTATGTAGGTTCACACGTGTATTGTGCTGTGTATGACTGGTACCAGCGATGTCAAGATCGGCCTCACTGGAGGAGGCTCGTGAAGGACGCTACTGGGCAGTTGGATGCAACGAGCGGAGCGCCGGGTGGCTAAAGCACAGCAAGTTGGCACAGTAGGGGGCACAGGTGGTGCATCAGCCAGTCATATCAGTCAGTCGACCCGTGGCACCTGGGTCTGCCCCGTGACCTCCTGCCAGCGGGCGTTCGACACTCCGCGTGGCCTCAAGGTGCACATGGCCTGGCACAAGCGTCGTGGTGACGTCACCGCCACTTAGTGGCGAATGGCAAGTTGTTGTTGTTGTGCTGTGTATATACACATCATCAATCAAAGAGTCTCCTCCTAAACGAGCATTGGGGATAGTGCTAATCTCCTTTGGTCACTCTGAGCCAAGATGTGGAAACGCCACGTTCTCATGGCATAATCAGTTTATCTGCACAATGACCGAAATTGAGTTGCTAAAAATGGTAATTATTTCATGCACCCTGAAGCGATGAGAGTGATAAAGTCGACTGATTCCTTTATCTGAGCATTAAAAATGCTACATTTTTTTAATAGAGTCGAGTTTTTTTACAATCACAGAGCGACCCAGTGTGATGATATATTTATAATTGATATTATACATGTATGATTCATAATTCATATTTGGGTCAGACAGCCGTGTGAGTAAAATGCCAATTTGTGTCGTACACCCACCTCCACCCGACACGGACAATAAATAAAGTTGTCACGTGAACAAACGTGCCAATGCATTACAGCTTCAGCACACCGGTGTGTTGAGGAGCAATTTCACAACGTTCAACAATTTGGCATTCCGACGTTTCGCTGATATAGTCACAACCAGCACCATCATGCAGTTGCCAGAATTGTGCAAATGTCCTCCAGTCTAACCCCTTAGATATTTGGTGTGATATCATCAACGTTCGCCCGCATATTTACGCGTTACACGGAGTCCCGTATAATGCACGTGTGCGTTGGTATAGAGACGGTTACATTCACGAGGCAAAAAAAGTGTGCCAAGAAGCAGAGTGAGGCGCACGCTTAGAATGACACTGGGAGACAGGCAGAGCAACACCTGGATCGGAGACCATTGACGAGAGGCATCGTGTCGACCTGGGGTCGGCCAACTGCGGCTCCCCGAGCCGCGTGCGGCGCCTCTTCAAGGCCTGCTTCGTGACGTCATGCATTCAGGGCCGCCGTCTCGTATTCACCGCAGTGCATTGTGGCTCTTGAAACAATTGAGGGTTTTTTTTCTCGTACCGAATTTCCCACCCTACCACCTCCCTCCAAAAAAAAATGTCTCTTCTTGTTATGTTTGTTGCCGAGCTTTGGTGTGGACGGTGGAGAAGAATGAGCGGGCGTGGGACTGGGCACGGCGCGAGAAGGGACGCCGGCTGACCTGTGGTGGTCGAGACTCGCGACGGAGTGGACAGCCACAGCAGGGGAAACGCGTCCGAGAGGACCTCGGCCATGGAGACGGAGCGACGAAATCAGCTCGCGTGCGGGAAGCCGGAGGGATCGCTGCGTCATGCAAGATCGCGCGAGATGGTTCATCCAGCAGCGAAGAGATAATGGCCGATGACGACAACGATGATTTTATGTGTGTGTCACGTAGACTCTAACAAAACATATATATTGGCCATTCCCTCGTGCTCTCAAAATCTAAACGCCCATCGTCCCCCTCAGCCCCCCAAGCGCCCCCCCCCCCCACACCGCTGCCCCCTCCCCAGCGCCCTCTCCGCAGGACTAAGAGGGCACCGCAATGCAAACAGAAATGAGAGCTCCGTATGATGAGTGACCGGCAAAATGTCGCCTAACAAACATTGCTCCGGGAAATTGGAGCTTAAATGAGTAATTGTGTTAAAAACAAATTTCAGTCCCACCACCTCCCCCCGTTGCCCCCCCCCCCACCACGCCCCCACCCACGCTTGCCTGGCCCTCGCCGTGCGCAAGCGACAACGGACTGGACGCCCAAGCTCCTACGGTCGGATCGCATTTGTAATTTTAGTTGCAATTATCGAGTCTTAAGGGGAGCTTGCTCAGTTTTAACAAAGACTAGTCCGCTAATCTGTGCTTAAATAAAGTGGGTCTCCGGGACGGGCGTCTGCCGGCTATTTAATGTGCGTGCGAGCGTGCGAGTGACAGTGTTTTTTTTTTGTTTCACGTACAACAATAATAAAATATATCTTGGCCGTGTTTAAATTGCCGAACGCGAAACGGATATATTCTTTGCGAGAGATTTGCGGATCGAATCTCTGCCAGAGTTATCTCCCTGCGCTATACTAACGAGCGTGAACCGACGCGCAATAATAAGTAATGTTAATAACAAAACATGTAATGGCTCGTGCCTAGATATGTCTCTCCACGTAAAAAAAATTGCATGGAGTTTTTTTTTGCGGGATATCAACTGCCTTGCTTTAACGCAATCAACACTCTGGGTCAATTTCGACATTTCGTGTCTTTAACCCTATTAGACATCGGTGAAAAAGAGCTTCATAGCTCATCGGATTCCTCCAGTATGAATACATATTCTGATTCTGAACCCCAATCGATGCTGGTGAACATCGAGCAGTTCACCAGCATTGGTTCAAGTAACCATTGCTCTGCTGATGAGACAGAGAATGTGAAACCTGGGTCCAGAGTTTTGCTCGCGTTGAACAATCGTTGCTGATGAGATGCGCTCCCAGAAGGCCGTGGGGCCTATGGGATGTGTAAAAATACCTTTATATTTTTTTCATGCGGACTGAGAGATGTTGGGAGGAGGCGTTATTTATTCAATAATAATTCAGTGATCAGAAAAAAAGATCATTGTTGTGTTCGTTAAATCGTAGCAACTCTACAGCAGATGTGGACTGATTTCTGAACTTAGCACTCACCAGAAAGCCACATTTGGCATCACTCACATTCATCAATATAATAACAATGCCATCTGTAACGCGCGCAACACACTTCACGGACATAAATAATCGTGACTGAGGCATGGAGCCAGGCTTCGTGTCACCACAAAGCCCAAACGAGAGAGTTTGGGGCCTTCAAGTGTCTCTTGCAAGTCGGCGTGGATTGAATGCAGCTGCCAATGTGTGGCAAGCAGGGTGATGGCGTTCCAGACGGAGGGGGCTGCCACGGAGAAACGACGCCCGGTAGTGACGGTCCTGGGTCCTTCCTGACATCATCATCAGCCGTCATCAATCCACTGCTGGATGATGGCTTCTGCAAGCCATCACGATCTCTTACCGTTCTGTGGTAAAACTCACCTGAATAATTCGATGACTACCTCATAACGTTCGATATAAATTGTTAAACGATCAATGTTTTCAAATTGTTATTGAAGATCCATTGGAACAGAATAACGTAACATGTGGAGCCCAAATTGGTATATACACATGTGTATACCCATATATATACACACCAGAAAATACGTGTATAAAAAATAAAGTTTGAAATCAGTGCAAACTACTTGCTGTCTTATATGGATCAGGTGGTGCCACGGTGGTGAGATGTTAACTACCTCACGTAATATGCAGGAAGTCGTGGGTTCGATCCCGACCCTGATGCCTCTAAATTTGGAATTTGTATGTCCTCCCCGTGGTCATGTGGATTGTTATCCGGGTTCTTCGGTTTCACCCTCCACATTTAGAAACATGCGTTTCTAGTATTTAGCTGCGATACATGTCCAGATGATAAGCCACTTGGTTGAGCTATCGCGTGTGAACGGGTCGCTTCGGAAAAAGAGTTATATAGCTCAGTGGGTCTTACCTGGTAACATTTTTATATTTATAGTTTTAAAGAGTGCATAGAAATATTTGAATGCAATGGAACAAATCCGCAAATAAGCATTGTCATGTGCATGTTGGGAATTGCCATGAGAGACAGGAGAATGCATAGCGCAGGCAATGAGCACAATTAGGAGACATCACATTGACTGTTCGTCCGGAGAGGCGGTGGGTTTGGGCAGTGGACAAGGCTGCTGTTGGAATTGCAGCCAAAGGCAGAACGCGCCCGGCAGGACGACCACCGCGGAGACGAAGCGACGCGATCAGCACGAGCGACACGAATCGTTGCTTTGCAGTGCTGCAAGAGGAGGCGATGGCGATTCAGGGAGACCTTCATCCAGCAGTGGATATAACACTTCTTTCTTAATTCTAGATTTGAAGCTTTCGTGACTGCAATGATTCATATTCTCAGGTTTTTTCGGTAAAGTCACGTAGGTAAAACATTAAAAGTAATGAAAGTAAAATAAAACAAAACAAAAATAAAAATAAAATTCACGACGTTTCGGAGGCAACACAAGTCTCCGTCATCAGGTGGGACCGTCACAGCCAGATTAGCTGCATCAAGTGAAGCAATGATTCAAGATGTAATCCCTTATAAGCAAGTTGAAGGGGGGGAGGAGAGGGGGGGGGAGTTCATCAGAATGTGGTAGCCAATGAATGGAACGTATCGGGAGGGAGGGGGGGTGGGAGGGGGAGGGAGCCAACAAAACATTTGGCGACGGCTTGGACGCGGCTGCTGCGCACGCCAACACAATGGGCAGAGAGGGGGGAGGGGAGGTCTGATACACATGATAGAACAAAGGAACGAAAATGCCCATGTTTATACCAATGCAGGCTGAAAAATGAAGAGAGTACTGTTAAAAATAACTGGGGGTGTTAACACTCGGTGAAGTAAATTAAAATAGTGCCTGTCAGATAAGATGGTCCAAAAAGTGTAATTAAGTCTTTTTTGCGTGGTTAATAACATCTTTCCAGTGATTACTGAGTTTGTACCCATCATCACGGTTGAAATTATGTCTGTGTTTGTATATTTGTATGGCTTCGTGTACAAACCTTTGATGGTAGCCAGGAGGCTTGCAGAGAACCTTGGTCTCGGAAAAGACAATTTCATGAGAGCCCGCCGAGTTGTAGCAATGATCGGCAACGGCCGAAGAATCAGTTCTGCCGTGTTTCAGATCTGACTTGTGCTCGCGGACACGATCAGCAACATGACGTTTTGTTTCTCCAATGTAGCAATCACCACAAATGCAACTCAATTTGTAGACTCCAGGATACTGTAAGTCAGGAACGACATCCTTCACAGATGGAATCAGATCACGGATTTTATGCACTGTGCTGAATCGGACTTGGATCTTATGTTTGTTTAGAATTTTGGAGATCTTTTTGGTCACGCCTGCTATGTATGGTAACGTGATAGTTTTGGTCGGAGTTTCATGTGGTTGTTTCTGTGTGGTGGGAGAGACAGCTTGGCGGATAGTACGGTCAGAGTATCCGTTCATCCTGAGGGCCCGATGTACATGTCTTAATTCATCAGTCAGGTGGTGTTGGTCAGAAATGCCATGGGCTCTGTGGTATAGCGTTTTGATGAGAGAATTCTTTTGAGATGGGTGGTGGTGGGAATCCGGTTTCAGGTAGGAATCTGTGTGGGTGGCTTTCCTGTAGACAGAATGTCCCAAGGATCCGTCAAGCCTCCTCTTAAACAGAATATCCAAGAATGGTAGTTTACCGTCTTTCTCCACTTCCATGGTGAATCTGATAGATGGGTGTCTAGAATTGATGTGGTCCAAGAAGTGGTTCAATGCTGGGAGGCCATGTGGCCAGATGACGAAAGTGTCATCCACATATCTCTTCCACAGGAAAGGACGCAGGGTGGATGTCTGGATGGCGTCTGATTCAAACTTTTCCATGAAAATGTTGGCTATAACTGGTGACAAGGGGGAGCCCATAGGGGTACCCTCATTCTGTTTGTAGAAGGTGCCATTCCAGGTAAAATAGGTGTTGGTGAGGCAATGCCTAACCAGCGCAGGTACATCAGAATTCAATCCCTGTTGGACTAAGTCCTCAATTATTGTTAGGGTGTCCGGTACTGGGACTTTGGTAAACAAAGATACTACATCAAAGCTGACGAGAATGTCATCAGGAGATAGTACCATGTCCTTAACCATAGAGACTAATTGGGTTGAGTTGAGTACTGCCGAAGAGGTCTTGCCTGTGAAGGGGAGCAGAGTATCTGATAGAAAACGGGCTAGTTTGTACGTCGGAGAGTTTATCGTCGACACGATGGGTCGTAGCGGGGTGCCTTCTTTATGGATTTTAGGAAGACCATAGAGTCTGGGAGGTCTTGCCGCCGATGGTTTTAGAGAGGGACGTTTGCTTGGTTCGATTAGGGAAGTCGAACTCATGATGATACTGTTGGTTTTTGTCGTTAGGCTTTTAGTGGGATCGTTTTTAATTTTGGAGTAACTCCCATCATTAAGAAGGTCCAGGATTTTGTTGTTGTATGAATCTTTATCCATGATGACCGTGGCATTGCCCTTGTCTGCCGAGAGGATGACTATATCATCTCTCTTTTTTAAATTCGCGAGTTCAGAGCGTTCGTTTTTGCTGATGTTACTAGTGGGTTTCGTCAGCTTTGATGTAGTATCTTTGTTTACCAAAGTCCCAGTACCGGACACCCTAACAATAATTGAGGACTTAGTCCAACAGGGATTGAATTCTGATGTACCTGCGCTGGTTAGGCATTGCCTCACCAACACCTATTTTACCTGGAATGGCACCTTCTACAAACAGAATGAGGGTACCCCTATGGGCTCCCCCTTGTCACCAGTTATAGCCAACATTTTCATGGAAAAGTTTGAATCAGACGCCATCCAGACATCCACCCTGCGTCCTTTCCTGTGGAAGAGATATGTGGATGACACTTTCGTCATCTGGCCACATGGCCTCCCAGCATTGAACCACTTCTTGGACCACATCAATTCTAGACACCCATCTATCAGATTCACCATGGAAGTGGAGAAAGACGGTAAACTACCATTCTTGGATATTCTGTTTAAGAGGAGGCTTGACGGATCCTTGGGACATTCTGTCTACAGGAAAGCCACCCACAGATTCCTACCTGAAACCGGATTCCCACCACCACCCATCTCAAAATAATTCTCTCATCAAAACGCTATACCACAGAGCCCATGGCATTTCTGACCAACACCACCTGACTGATGAATTAAGACATGTACATCGGGCCCTCAGGATGAACGGATACTCTGACCGTACTATCCGCCAAGCTGTCTCTCCCACCACACAGAAACAACCACATGAAACTCCGACCAAAACTATCACGTTACCATACATAGCAGGCGTGACCAAAAAGATCTCCAAAATTCTAAACAAACATAAGATCCAAGTCCGATTCAGCACAGTGCATAAAATCCGTGATCTGATTCCATCTGTGAAGGATGTCGTTCCTGACTTACAGTATCCTGGAGTCTACAAATTGAGTTGCATTTGTGGTGATTGCTACATTGGAGAAACAAAACGTCATGTTGCTGATCGTGTCCGCGAGCACAAGTCAGATCTGAAACACGGCAGAACTGATTCTTCGGCCGTTGCCGATCATTGCTACAACTCGGCGGGCTCTCATGAAATTGTCTTTTCCGAGACCAAGGTTCTCTGCAAGCCTCCTGGCTACCATCAAAGGTTTGTACACGAAGCCATACAAATATACAAACACAGACATAATTTCAACCGTGATGATGGGTACAAACTCAGTAATCACTGGAAAGATGTTATTAACCACGCAAAAAAGACTTAATTACACTTTTTGGACCATCTTATCTGACAGGCACTATTTTAATTTACTTCACCGAGTGTTAACACCCCCAGTTATTTTTAACAGTACTCTCTTCATTTTTCAGCCTGCATTGGTATAAACATGGGCATTTTCGTTCCTTTGTTCTATCATGTGTATCAGACCTCCCCTCCCCCCTCTCTGCCCATTGTGTTGGCGTGCGCAGCAGCCGCGTCCAAGCCGTCGCCAAATGTTTTGTTGGCTCCCTCCCCCTCCCACCCCCCCTCCCTCCCGATACGTTCCATTCATTGGCTACCACATTCTGATGAACTCCCCCCCCCTCTCCTCCCCCCCTTCAACTTGCTTATAAGGGATTACATCTTGAATCATTGCTTCACTTGATGCAGCTAATCTGGCTGTGACGGTCCCACCTGATGACGGAGACTTGTGTTGCCTCCGAAACGTCGTGAATTTTATTTTTGTTTTGTTTTATTTTACTTTCATTACTTTTAATGTTTTACCTACGTGACTTTACCGAAAAAACCTGAGAATACTTCTTTCTTATTCTTTCTTCGCACGGCTGATATGAATGCAGAGCAACGACTACAATGTTACATTCAGGTGGTCAAGCCCAGATAACCGCGTCGGGAGCAGCGGAATGTATCATCGCTGTGATGTGCCCTTCGTATTCGTGGATCGGGGAATTGCGTCGTTGTACGTTGTACGAAGGTTCTGTTCTGGATGTCCGCAGTCGCACACTGCTGGAAAGTTTAACATTTTCCATTTGTGCATCAGGTATCCGCATCTGCCATGGTTTGTGCAGTGGATGCGATTCAGGGTGGACCATGAACTTCGTGAAAGATCAAACCCAGAGATCTCCGATGATGCAAACACCTATATTATGGATCATGGTGTTGATGATGATAACGATTCACACACCAGTGCAGTTGAATGCACTCACAACACAAGTCACATTTACACACAGAGCACCGTGAGCGCGCGCAATCACACGCGCGCAATCACACGTGCGCGCGTGTGCACACATCCGCACACGTTTGCCCGTCGTCGGAAATTACTCTAACAAGGTCCCTGTGCGTGACCACACGCAGCGCCACTGCTCTCTGGAACGCGTGGGGTGCTCATTACTTCGCTTTCTTCCACACGCGCCATCACACACAAACACACACGTCCACCACCACCACCACCACAACACCCGCCGCTCGACACGAAGTGGCAGTGATGTCACCACGGCGCTTTTGCCGTGCTGGGTGCTCTGTGAGGCTCGCTAACTACACTTGCTCCAACAGCCTGTTGAGGCTACACGGGGGATATTTGTATGTTTTTTTGCACTCTGATGCAACGTGAAGTGACGAAGGCCAAACGCACCGCCACACACACACTACTACACACGTCCAGAAGGGAATACAAAGATCCGCCATATATTATTTCACAGACTGTTGGGGCAAGTGCTGTTAGCGAGAGCCTATGAAGGTCGACACGGCATATAGGGGGTGGGTGGCCATAACTACGCCCAACCGCCTTTGTCTCCCCTGTGTTCACACACTCGACATGGGGAAGGCTCAGGACCGGTCGAGATATGCGTCAATGATTTTGGTCGTGAGCGGGAATCGAACTCGGCTCACCGGTTCCGCTAACCAGCACGCTACCGCTCCCCCACCAACTATCACAACCCACAATCCATTCCACCGCATGAGCCTTCACCCCCCGCGCCCCCACCCTCGGCACCCCCGCTCTTGACGCCTCTACGGACCTCGTTAGAGGGCGACCTCGCGGTGGGGGGGGGGGACGTCGTGGGGATTCAGCTGGGGTTGCCACCTCCAGGGTGCAGACAAAACTGGGGGAAGAATATCTCGCAATACCACACGAGGAGGGGAGCGCACGCGTTGTCTTGAGTGGCGATTCATCACCGTCGTGATTATTTTTATTATTACGCTACTGACCAAAAAGATTGGGGACTTGTAATGGCGATCTTCTGTTAGGTAGGCAGCGCAGGTGGCAACATGCTAGATTCTTCATCGGTTGGTTTACATCACAAACGGCGCGCTGAACTGTCCCACCGTGTTTATGGACAAGATATCGCTCCACCTTGCAACCCCCCCATCTCTCTCTCACTTCCACCTCGCAATCCATTACTCTCTCTCTTCCACCTTGCCAGACCTCTCTCCCTCTCGCGTCCTCCGTCAGGTCGTCAGAAGTCGGCTGATGATGACTCCTTCCCTTCTCTTGGTCAAGGCGATCGCTCCCCGCGGGTTCCCGTCTCTCTCCCTCCCTCCAGTCATGTCTGTGCCGTCCATCCACACCTGGCATGGATGGCTTCCACCTGCTCCTCCTGCATGGCAGTGCACAGCCACCGGTAGTGATTTGACAGCTGCCATTCTGTTCACGTTCCCAAGCCTAATAAGTTTGCACCAAATGCTCCTGCGTGATACGATTTGAGTCACTCGTTTTTGTTGTATTCCCAAATATTGAAATACACCAAAGGACAAGTTCACCAAAGAGTGATACACCATATATATGTACTCTAGATGTGCTATGAGGTAAGACAATTGCCTGAAACGTCCCCGTTATATATATATAAATATTTGTTTTTAAGGCCACGGTGTTGTTATTGTCGAACGTGCTGATAATTTTCGTTCATTGTGCTCGTGCACCACTGCCGACGCAGCGTCACCAAATAATTTGCATGGCACACTGTATATGTGTGTCTGTACATAGGTATATATAAGGAGTTCCGATCAAAGTAACGCCTCCTATTTGTTCACTCAAATAACTGTATATTGGACTGATAACACATTTTAGACATCCGTCGATGGGAATGTCGTGGACGTGTGGTTGTGTTTTGATTTGTTTCACTTTACTATTCCATGATCTCCACCCTTATTTGATTCAGTTGTGCCAAGGTGGCACCTGGCGCCAGCAATTCATCACGGCAAATCTATCCGCCAGTGATCAGCAGCAGCAGTAGCAGCACTCCTAGAGAGACAGTGGTGGCGTTGGCAAGATGTGGCCCACGTAGACCCCATCGTGTTTACAGCGGCCGAACGGGATAAAAAAAAATTGAGAGCGCCAGACTTGGGCCGCACGGCGGGGGTGGAGGCGGTGCAAACACAGGTCACCTGATGTCGAATCGCGTCTGGTGAATCGTGTTGGGGTCTGTTGTCAAGTCAGAGGATGAAGGATGTCTGAACTACCTTCATGAACCGAACTACCTTCATTTTACCAGGAAAGGCGCACTGAGCTCTACAGCTTTTTTTCAGATTCGACCTGCCCACAAATTATAGCCTCACGAAGTGGCTTATCGTGCCGGAATTTATAGCAGCCAAATATTCGAAACGCGTGTTTTATTCTAAATGTGTGTGTGTGTGAGGGGTGGGGGGTGGACCGGAGGACCCGGAGAAAAACCCAAGCGACCACGGGGAGAGAGACACGCAAACTCCAAATATACAGCAGCAGACGTCAGGGCCGAGATCGAACCCACGCCCTCCTGCATACCAGGCGAGGTAGTTAACATCTCCTAGCCACCGCGGCGCCAGTTGCCCTCGTCCTGCAGCTCGCTGCGCCCCGCGCGCTGCCACGGAGTGCGGTGTTCCGTGTGACGATCGGGGTGGCGGCGTTTGACGGGCGCGGGTGTGAGACGTCGGGCACCGGGAGGGCTCCACCCCACCACACCCCCCCCCCGGGGGTGATGACGCTTGCAGTTTGTGTCGCTTTGCATCGGTCGTGCGTGCGTGCCCGCGGTGAGCACCCATCGAGGCGTTACTAAGGACACAGAGGCAATGTGCAACAAGAGAATGTTGTACACAGTGCACGACTGTGGGTTACACAGCAGCGACGGCGATGACAACACGTACGCACGCACACACACGCGTGATTCATAACATCCGTGCGTGCTCCTCTCTCTAATTCAATACATCGCGATCAGGGATTGCAGATGAATATTGCTCACTTTCTTGCTCTCACACTACTGCACGCATTGTTTACTGAAACGCCTAAAGTCAAATACATTTAGCAAATAAAATAATGTATGTTGAACTTCTTTTGCACCGTACGTAGCCAATCGTGCTTGCCGGCCTGCATACATACCCATCCAATCATGCACCCACCTACCTATCGACCTGTGTACAGTATAGACCCATGTGGTCGCGCAGGACACACCGATGTACGTTCACTGTGGGGTATTGATCTTGTTAATGCTATATTCTTGGTTATTTCGGTAAAGTCACGTAGAAGGGAAATAATAAAATAATAAATATTAAACAATACAATTTGATAAAATATTACTGTTAATACAATTTGTTTTATTTTTATTATTTTATTATTTCCCTTCTACGTGACTTTACTGAAAGAACCAAGAATATGAATCGCTGCAGTCACGAAAGCTTTAAATCGAAACTTGTTAATGCTGTAAAGTAAAGAGCGGTGGTGAAGTGATTAACACAATGTGCTACGAATCCTACTTTACCAATCCACCTTACCTGGCTGTTCACCCAGTCTCCACCTACCTATCTACGAGGGATGAGTTTGGCGTTTTTAAAAATAAAAACATTGATATATTTTTGGGGGATTTTTAAGGAAAACTACAGATCTGGATCATATTCATAGTTTCAATGCAGCATGTGACGGTGCCTTCATGCTAATAACAGCGATCTCACCTGATTGCCACGTGATGCCCACTTTTGGCGAGAAAAGCGTGGAAGTGACATTTTAGGATGAAATGAAACAAATCTGGATCTTCCGAAATTTCGTGTCTCGTATTCTTATTTGCAGGGGCGCCTGCGGCGCCTGCGGCACCCCCGCACAACAACAGCCTGCGACGTCCCCGAGCAACCACAGCGTGCAGCGGCCCCCAACAACCACAGCCTGCGGCGGCCCCCAACAGACTGGTCAAGTAAATCCTTACGATTCACTCGCACAGTGTGCGGTCGGCCTTCATCCAGCAGCGGATTCAAGCACCAAAAAAACTCGAGTACTAATGTAATGGACAGAGCACGGCTCTCCCTCAGGGCAGCAGTAGACAGAGCACGGCTCTCCCTCAGGGCAGCAGTGGACAGAGCGCGTCTGGCTCCCTCACGGCAGCAGTGGAGACAGCGCGGCTCTGCCTCAGGGCAGCAGCGGAGAGCACGGGGGTCCCTCAGGGCAGCAGTGGACGGAGCACGGCTCTGCCTCACTCTGATTCACCCGTCTCCTCTGAGCTGCATGCGATTGTGTGTGAGTGAGTGAGCTGTGTATATGAGTGAGCCGTGTGTGAGTGGATCGACAGCTTTCCGTGGCTTGCGTCTCCGGCGCTGTGGCCTTGATCTTACTGCTTCTCGGGCCTCCGAGGTGCGGGGTGCACCACAACACGAAGTGGGCAGCTCGCGGTCACGTGACGCACTTCAACCAATCCAGGGGCGCGCGGTCACGTGATGCACTTCAACCAATCCGTGGCGCGTTAATCACAGTCACAGAATGACAGAGGGACAGATCTGGGCTATTATATATGTGTATTCCCGAAATCTCGAAGAACATCCCTCCTCCGTCTACCTATTCAAACGCAGACATGATGATTCACCCACCCAAAGTCACAAGTCAATGTGATTTTCTGCTCAAATGGCTGTTGAAGTGGTGCTCATATCCGGTCTAGAGCGCTGGGACAATGGTGGACATTCCGCATTCATTTGACAGGGACGAGGATATCCGAAGGATAAACTAAAACTATTTTTTACCAGGTAAGACCAACTGAGCTATTTAGCCATAGATTATAGCTGCTTTACAAAAGGTATAGCAGACAAATGCTCGAAACGCGTGCTCTTAAATGCGGAGTGGAAACCCGGAGGACCCGAAGAAAAATCCACGCGACCACTGGGAGAGACACCCAAACTCCAATATACAGCAGGTGTCAGGGTTGGGATCGAACCCACGACCTCCAATATACCAGGCAAGGTAGTTAACTTCTCGCCACCAATGATTTTACATCACCCGACCTGTATGCCAATTTACACATTCCCTCACCCACCCATTCCCCTTACCCAACCCACCAAACCCACCCAGCCACTCACCCACTCGCCCACCCCACGCGCGCTAACGCACCAGCATCCTACAGCCCTTAAGAGCCCTTTGGCTCCTCGATACAACACGCGGCAGCTTAGCCAAAGCAATGTCGCGCCTGTGTCAAGGGGGAGATTTGGATGATTTTTTTTCGTTGTGTTTCTTTTATTTTGTTTCGCGTTCTTACCGCGGTGTCCCTGTGAGCACGAAGCCTCGGGCGTCAAAGAGGAGGCGTCGGGGGTGAGGGTATAGGCGTTACACGCACCGTACGTACAAAGACAAAATACCTGGCGTGTAACATTTAAGAGGCTGTTGGGGCAAGTCCTGATACTGTTAGCGAGCTCCTATGAAGGCCGGCTCGGCAGACGGGAGGTTGGGTTTTGACCAACACACATCTGGCCACCTTTGTCTCCCAAGTGCTGATGTTTAACACACCGCAGCGGGTACTCGCGTAAGGCTGAGTCGACCTAGGAGAGGCCCCAGAATATTCGCCAACTGATATTGGTCGTGACCGGGGGGGTCAACCGGGTTTGTAGTGCAGTGCGTTAGTCACTATACCAAAGATACAACGATCTCCCCGTATAGCCTCAACAGACTGTCGGGACAAGTGATGCTAGCGAGCACCTATCAAGGCCGACAGGGCACACGAAGGGGTGGGTGGCCAGCACCACGCCCGACCGCCTTTGTCCCCCCAGTGACGATATTTTTACACACCACACCAGGTACCTATTTGAGGCTGACCTAGATGATGCCCAGGACCGGTTTAGATAATCGTCACTGGTGTCGGCAGGACCCTCCTGTATATACGGGGGATCTTTGTGTGGGGGGAGAGGTGGCAGGTGGATGAGCGCAATGCACCATGAGTGGGAATCGAACTCGTGTCTCTAGGCGCTAACCGCTACACCACCGCTCCCCACCACCCGCATAGCCACACACACCCCACACATAGCCACACACACACCCCACACATAGCCACACACACACCTCACACATAGCCACACACACCCCACACATAGCCACACACACACACCCCACACATAGCCACACATAGCCACCAACCCTCTCTTCCCGCGGGGTCTCACCCGTACTCTTCCCGCATGCTCCCCCCCCGTGTTTAGTCTGCCCCAGGGCTGTGGTCGATGGTGGCAGCAGATTTGTTGTGTCAAGTGTGGCGCTCGGCCCGGACACCCCCGGCGAGAGAGAGACGCGGAGATGAACATTGTGACCACACAGCCAGCAGCTGTGTGCAGTTGATGCACCAAGCGTGTGAGAGTGTTAGTGTGTGTGTGTGAGAGTGTGTGTGTGAGAGAGTGTGTGTGTGAGAGAGTGTGTGTGTGTGTGTGAGAGTGTGTGTGTGAGAGAGTGTGTGTGTGAGAGAGTGTGTGTGTGTGAGAGTGTGTGTGTGAGAGAGAGTGTTAGTGTGTGTGTGAGAGTGTGTGGGTGTGTGAGAGAGTGTGTGTGTGAGAGAGAGTGCTAGTGTGTGTGTGTTAGTCGCTGTGTGTGTGTGGCTCCATGTTAGTCAGTGTAAGTCAATTTCTTTGCGTGCCTGTAGGTCCATGTGAAGTCGTGTTAGTCCATGTGTGTGCTTTATTGACTTGCTCAAGGCCTATGATACCATCAGTAGGCCTGGCCTCTGGGTTGCTCTTCGTGCTTTCGGAGTCTCTGACCCTCTGCTCACGATCCTTAAGGACCTTCATGATGGTGAGCGGCCCCACGTCAAACTACGTGGCTGTGAGTCTGAGCCATTCCCTCTACACCTTGGGGTGCGACAGTGATGTCATCTGCCTCCCAGATTATTTTACATATATTTAGACCACGTAGTTCGTTAAGCCTTCAATGCCTGTACCGGAAGAATTCCCATATGGTACAGATACAATGGGAGGCTGATCGATGCCCGGGTGCGGTCAAGGGATGGCTCCCTATTGGTCAACCACGTTATGTGTGTCGATGATCTGGTAATTAATGCTCACTCAGAAGAGGAGTTCGACGCGCTGCTGCTGAACCTGGAGCTTGCCACCAAAACAAAGTACCTGCCTGGGTATTTTGTACCATGGGACAATCCACCCCCACAACTCATAATTGATGATGGGCCAGTTGTGGAGAGAGTGCAGAGTTTCCCATACCTGCCCAGTGTGCTCATGACCGGCTCCGGTTTAACACCAGAGGTCTCGCTCCGAATCAGTCGAGCGGAAATATCTTTTCATCGGTTGCGTAACGCTGTGTAGAAGCTACCTGGTCTCTCGCTCCGCACGAAGCTCCAGGTCTTCTCGCCCACGGTCATTCCCTCCCTTCTCTACGCTTGCGAAACTTGGACCCCCCTAATGCAACATCTTCGCCGGTTACAAACATTTAGGCTGGCCTGCCTACGATCCATCCTGGGTTTCACCAGGCTGGATTGTGTGATGAGCTCACAAATCCTTGAAAGATCTGGACAAAGTCCCATTGGTGACCTCCTACAGAAGGGAAGGCTACGTTGGCTGGGCCATGTAGCCTGCATGCCCAGCCACCGCATGCCTAAACACCTTTTGTTCTGCCGGATAGAGGGGGCTAAACGGGCGCGGCACGGGCTAGAGAAGAGATGGGGTGATGTGGTACAGGACGATGTGGAGCTGAGTGGACTTGTCGATGACTGGTACCAGCGGTGTCAAGATCGGCCTCTGTGGAGGAGCCTCGTGAAGGACGCTACTGGCCAGTTGGAGGCAGTCGCCCTCCAACAACAACGGAGGGCGGAGGAGCGACGCTCAGAACAACGAGCGAAGCGCCGGGTGGCTGAAGCACAGCAAGTTGGCACGGTAGAGGGCACAGGTGGTGCATCAGCCAGTCGTCTCAGTCAGTCGACCCGTTGCACCTGGGTCTGCACCGTGACCTCCTGCCAGCGGCCGTTCGGCACTTCACGTGGCCTTAAAATGCACATGGCCTGGCACAAGCGTCGTGGTGACGTCAACGCCACTTAGTGGCAAATGGCGGTTGTTGTTGTTGAGTCTATGTATGTATGTGTGAGTCGATATGTCAGTGTAAGTCTATGTGTGTGTGAGTCGATTTGTGTATGTAACTACATGTGTGTCTCTAAAGTCGATGTCTGTGTGTGTGAGTACATATGTGTTTGTGTGCGTGTAAGTCGATGGGTTTCTATGTGTGTGGGTCGATGTTTGTGTGTAAGTCCATGTGTGTGTCTGCCTTTTTCGCTCGGGCAACGCTGGGTACTTACCGCTAGTGAATTTATATTCTTGGTTCTAGCGGTAAAGTAACGTAGATATATATTTTTTTAAAATAACATTTTATTAAATTACAAAAATATTTATATATTGAAAATAATGAAAGCAAAAAACCCACGACGTTTCGATCGCAACACAAGCGGTCGACCGTAGACTCTGGACATTAGGATAACTAGCGTGACCATTGTACTGCAGAGTGCAGTACCGTACAACAGTGGAGTTGGTCTCACTGCCCTTCGCTGCAAGCAACGCAACTCCGCAGCAGAAGCCTATAGCGCCTGTTAGAGTGCCCGGCCCGATTACCAGATCAGTCACATGTCACCCAGTCTCATCAGACGTCAGATGCAAAACCAAGCTGGAGTCTGTTTATTGCTCGGATGGGTGACCACCGTGTATATAAGGTATATACAATGTGCAGACAGGCAGGCGCTAAACACAGGACTGGATCGTACGTATGGTAAGAAGGTACATTTGTATTCCAATGGTGCGAACACCATACGGAGTCCCTTCCCGTGCAGCCAATTCATATAATGCGCCATGCTTCTACATACTCTTTGGTTCTTTCGGTAAAGTCACGTAGGTAAAAATGACACAAAATGAATCACGACGTTTCGAACGCAACACAAGCGCCCGTCTTCAGGTGAAAATCGCGATAGCCGCGATGTCTGCCGCATTGTGAACAGAAGCTGTTTCCAGCCTGAGTTTATATACGTTTTTGAGAACAAAGGTAGCCGAAGTAGTGTCAATGGGGTATTATAGTGTAAAGGTAAAAAATGGCGTGGCATGTTAAAGGGAACTGAACTTAGATGAGCATGTTGGATTATAGTGCAAAGTTAATGAGCTTCCGTAGCGCATAGGAGCTCAGATTAGCGTGTAGGATTAGCATGTGTATTTTAATGAGAGAAGTATGTAAAAGTTAATGAAAAATTAGCAAGGTAATGTCAGTCTATGTGTAACCAAGACGAGCATCATGCCTCTGCCTGTCTGCCAAGTTCGAACCAGGCCCGATCCGCTGCGCCCCGTGTCCCCCTAGCCTCGACGTTCACGATCGATGCCCGCCGGCTGTGGTAGAGTCCACCTTGACCCAGGTTGACCGGCGACAGTTAAAACTTAACCTTTAATTATCATTATTATTATTGCCAGACAAGGCACGCTGAGCTACGTGGTTCTATTTTTTCAGAAGCGACCTGGCTATCACCAATTATAGGTGAACGAAGTGGCTTATCGTGTGGAAATGTATAGCAGTCAAATATTGTAAAAGCACGTGTGATTATAAATGTTGGGGGGGGGGGGGGGGCGCAAACGGAGGACCCGGAGAAAAGTCCACGCGACCATAGGGAGAGAGAGAGAACACGCAGACTCCAAATATACAGAAGGCGGCAGGAGTCGGGATTGAACCCACGACCTCCTGCATACCGGGCGAGGGAGTTAACATCTCGCCACGGTGGCGGGACGTTTGCGATGGCATTCTCGAGCCTGAGCCAGTCCTGCAACAGCCTTGAAGCGGCGTGCTCCGTGCTAATTGCGCGTCAGCCACGGTGCCCATGCCAGCGAGTGACTGGTACTCGCAAGGAGTGCGTGACGACACCTGTTCAGACGTTCAAGACTTCGTTATTCAACCCGGCTTAGCTTCCGAGATCCGACAAGATTGGGGCGCGTTTCAGGGCGATGCGGGTGATGGTTTTTTTTGTTGCTTTGGTTTTTGCGAAAGCAAGGTCCATTGTGAACGAATGCCGAGCACAATGTACACACGGGACGGGTTGAGAACGAGGTTACGATGCAGACACGGTCTGACAGACGGAGGTGATGTATACGCAGATACACATAATGAATAGATTCAGTAGACACCAGACACGATAAGCAGTGTTGGACTCACACACGGGTAAGCACAGGTAACTATATACCTGAGATAGTGTGGGAACGGTGGCGCAGTGATTAACGAGCTGCGCTATCAAGCCGGGCGTCTGAGTTCGACTCCCGGACATGGCTAACACGTGCGGCGAGTGACTGCCCTGACCACCCTCCCTCCCGTCCTCACAACTCTCTCCTTCACCGACTCACATGGACCAACGTGGTGAAGTATGGTCGATCAAACCCCGTAGGGTGGGGGGGGCGCAACTTATTCAAACCATGATTTACACCAAGCAAGTCAACAGGCAAGATATGTGTGTTTTAGATGTGTGTAGGCGCGAGATGCTTGCAGTGGATGCAGGTAAACAGATCGTGTCGCTGTCCATGTGCTGTGATGTTAGGAGTACAGACACACAAGCTCGTGTACAACACAGGCGCACGCAATGATGTGCCCTTCGATTTAGACTGAACACGAAGCGGGTCCCGTGCGCATTGCGTACACGGCGAGACGTCTGTGAATCCACTTGTGGACGAGGACCTGCTCACGAAACCGAGTTGTTTGACCATACTTCACCGCGCTGGTCACGTGCTGAATGCGGCGAGCGTAGACGGCAAGAGAAGTACAGCACAAAAGTGGAGGTTGGCTGCACTGCCCTTGCCTGCACACAACGTAACTCCGCAGCAGCAGCCTATAGCACCTGTTACTGTGCACGGCTCGATGCGCAGATCAATGTCACTTAGTCTCATCAGACGTCGCACGCGAAACCAGGGTGGAGTCTGGATATTGGTAGGATGGGGATCACCATATCTAAAGCACATATATACAAGGCACAGATGGGCAGATGCGTTACATAGTAATTGATCGTATTATTTATGGCAAGAAGTTGCATATTTTTGGTAATTTTGCACCGTTCTTAAAGCACAGAGACTTTATCGCAGATATGTACAGAAAAAAACATTGCATTGAGTCTACTACGAAAGGTCCTAGCTAGGCAGAGACATACATTCTAGACAGACATAGATGTACAGACAGGTACGGATAGGCAGGTACAGACAGGGACGGATGGACAGGAACAGGCATACAGCTGCAAACACGTATGGATTGACAGGTACAGACATGTGCAGACAGACAGATTGGCGTAATTTAAAGCAGGTGAGACCCCCACTGAAACGACACCGTCCATTAAACAAACACAGACTCCTCCCTCGCTCCGACTCTCATTTCCCTACACCAAGGCGCTTAATGCCACCGCCGGAGCTGCCGCTGACCCGATTAAGGCCACGCACCGAGCAGCGCGCGTGTGGCGGGCGCGCTTGTGTGTTTGGATGAGGCTTATTAAAGGGGTGACGGGGGTGGTGGTGGTGGTGGTAGTGGGTGAATGGGTGAAGGTTGCGGTGGGTGAGTGAAGGGGGAAGTGGTGGTGGCGGGTGTGGGTTGTGTGTTTGGATGAGGCTTATTAAAGGGGTGACCGGGGGTGGTGGTGGTGGTCAAGGTGGTAGTGGGCGAATGGGTGAAGGTTGCGGTGGGTGAGTGAAGGGGGAAGTGGTGGTGGTGGTGGCGGGTGTAGGTTGTGGGTGAAGGGGGTGGTGGTGGTTGTTGAAGATGGTGATGATGGTGGATGAATGGTGAGGTGGTGGTGTTGGTGGGTGAAGGATGTGGTGGTGGTTGGTGAAGGGGTTATTGGTGGTGGTGGTGGTTGAGGGTGAGTGAGTGAAGAGGCGGTGGTGGTGGTCGTGGTGGGTGAGGGTGGGTGAATGAGTGAAGAGGTGGTAGTGGTGGTGATGGTGGGTGAGGGTGGGTGGGTGAGTGAGTGAAGAGGTGGTGGTGGTGGTCGTGGTGGGTGAGGAGTGGTTGCGGCAGTCTGGAGACAGGCGCTCTTGTGACCTTTGTTGGTGCTTTCTCGAATTGTCTGAGAATGTCAGCTATGAGCGAGCGAGTGAGAGGGGAGGAGGCTCACAGATAAGGAAGGGTCCGGGCTCGAGATGCGGGAAGCACGCAGCTTCATGTGGGGTCTCACTTTCACTGGAATTACGTCGCTTGAAAAAAACAACAACACGCAACTTGTGGAGACGTTCAGCCTCAAAACAAATATTAACTGGGATCGCTCCGCTTCCCAGAAAGCATGGGGCCGTACACATAGGAGTAGTAGGTACAGGCGCGGCCCTGCAATTTCCTGCTCGCGATCCTGCTGGCGGAAGAGGCCCCCACTGCAGGGGTCTCTGAAGAGCCTCTCTAGACTCTGTAGGTGTATCTTGGTCTACTCTTCCATGCCGGCCGAACGGCTCGGGAGAGTCGGCAGTACCCGCACTTTACCCCACCACCGTGCCGTGCCCATTCATCCCGCTGGATGGACAGAGACGTGGAGGGCATTTACGAAACTTCCGCCCGCCCACGTTTCAACTGCCACGCCCGGAGATCGAACCGCACGCGCGCCCTGACAGTGCAGTGCGCTACCCATCAACAGCACGGCAAACATCCCCCCCATATGAGTCGAACCAAAAAACTCCGCACGACAAATGATTTACGTTGAACTTCTTTCGCGCCATACGTAGCCAACCGTGGTAATGGTGCTCATCAGAGGTGCTCTAACATCGCGTGTTCCTGTCTATCTGCCAGTTCTAAGATTAGTTTTCAGGGTCACACACAGCCTCCTACCCAGTCGAGTCGCTCTTCTCGTCTTATCGGGTGAAGGAGAGCCCATCGAGACTGTGTCTCTTTGACGAGGGAGACCTGGGTGGGTCATTTACCAACTCAAGGGATGAAAGGAGAACGCAAGAGCGCCCGTGCACCAACATCGGGTTCCAAAAACAAACAGCAGCAGAGCATGCAAAGTGAAAACAGAAGGAATCTTGAGACTCTGGGGCGCGGCTCTCCTAGGTAAACAATTGAGATGTATTGCCACATTTGAAATGCAAAAAAAGTCTACGAAGATTAAGGCAAAGATCCCCCGCGTAGCCTTTACAGACTGTTGGGGCAAGTGCTGTTAGCGAGCACCTACGAAGGCCGGCACGGCCAGAAACATCGCCCCCTTACTGCACGGACTTGGCAGGACCCTCCTGTAAAAGAGTCTTGAGACTCGGTGTGAAGTTTCCATGGCTAAACGAGCGTAATAATAAGACAAAGTTCCCCCGTATAGTCTTAACAAACTCTTTGAGCAAGTGCTGCTAGCGAGCACCTATGAAGGCCGGTGAGATTAATTAGGGGGTGGGGGGGGCAGCACCACGCACGACCGCCTTTGTATTCATAGTAGTGATGTTTAAACACCGCACCAGGTACTCATTTGAGGCTGAGTCGATCTAGGGGAGGCCCAGGACCGGTTCAAATAATCGTCACTGGTGTTGGTTGTCGTGAGCGGGAATCGAACTCGGGTCACCACGAAGATTGCAAGTGCATACTTACATACACAGACATCGATATCACTTAGAGAACACAGCAGTTAGCGCACCGGCTCTTTAACCCCCAGTAAATCCAAGTTCGATTCCCGATAACGAATAATTGCACTAATGCGTGCTGTTTGAATACAGGTTCGGCTTCACCCCATTCACCAACCCGTGCTGACCAATGCGGTGAAGTATGGTCAAACAATCCCCGATTACCTCGAAGGAGTGGGTAGATCGTCATCATCCAGTCGTGGATTGACAACAGCCGGTGAACTATAATAAATAATGCATCACAGACTCACAGGCGCGACATTATCTTTACGGGGAATAACATTTGTCTGTGTTTACCTTATTTGTAACAAGATACAAATTATTTGTAACAAGATACAAATTCAGATGTCTGCCAATACTAATTAAGCAAGTGAAAGCTGTACTCATGTAAACGCACAGTGTACGGGGGGACATGCACACACAGGCCAACCTCGCTCTACGCGTGCTCGGTTTGTGCCATTCAGATGCGGACGTGGGACAACATTGTATGTACTGTGTGTGTGTACTGTGTGTGTGTACTGTTTACTCTGTGTACCATGTGTACTGTGTGTGGACCGTATACGTACTGTGTGTGTACTATGTGTACACTGTGTGTGTACGGTGTGTGTACTGTGTGTGCACTGTGTGTACTGTGTGTGTACTGTGTGTACTGTGTGTGCACTGTGTGTACTGCGTGGCAGCCAGCTGTCTCCTCGTGCGGTTTGCTTTTGCGCCCCTTTTTTAAACGCATCTACTACTGTACTACTACTACAACATCTACATCTTCATCTTCTACTATTATTACATCGAGTGTGCGTCTTGTCCGGGAGCTCCGGTTTTCTCCCACATGCATAAACACATCTTCATAATATATATAGAGGACTGCCCTCTGCATCTACCGCTCGTTTGTGCCTCCTCCTCGTATCCCCAACGACGTGGCTTTTCATTACGTGGAGATTTATCGCAGCTGCCAAATACTCTGAACGCACGTTGTTTCTTAACGTGCGTGGATAAACCGGAGAAAAATCCACGTGGCCACGGGGAAAGAGAGAGAGAGAGAGAGAACACGCAAGCTCGAAATATACAGCAGGCGTCAGGGTCGAGATCGAGATCGAACCCACAACCTCCTACATACCAGGCAAGGGAATTAACATCTCGCCACCGCGGTACCCATACACACACAGGTGGATAAGTGGGCTTTGGACAGGACAGATCACGAGCAAGGATGACAAATACAAGTAATAGGTAAATATGCAACACTGCAATTTCATGATAGCGCTCCTGCTGGCTGAAGGGCCCCCACTAAAAGGGACTCAGGAAAGCCTCTCCAGACTTCTGTAGGTATATCTTGGTCTACTCTTCCATGCTGGCCAGACGTCTCGGAAGAGGCGGCAGTACCCACACTTTACACCACCACTGCTGGGCGGACAGAGGGGCGGAGGGGATTTACGAAACTTCCCCTCAACGTTTCAACTGCCGCGTCTGGAGATCGAACCTCGCGAGACCTCTGGCAGTGCAGTGCGCTACGGCACCCATGAACACCACGGTGATGATGGATAGCCAATAACAATAATAGGCGGACGTATTATTTGGGTATTTCTGTAAAGTCACGTGAATAGGTTCAAAGAAAATGAGGAAAAATAAGTATTATTTATTAATATAATTTATCGATATTTTTTATAACAAAAAATATTGTTTTTTTATTAAAAACTTTTTTTTATTGTTTTCTTATTTCCTTTGAACATATCTACGTGACTTTACCGAAAGACCCAAAGAATATGAATTCCTGCAGTCACGAAAGCTTAAAGTCAGATAGGTGGACGTCTCGGAAGAGATGGGGGATACTCACACTTTACCTTACCACGCGCGTCCTTTCCGTCGACTGTGGTTGTACAGAACCTATCGATGCTGCTGAGTGGGCAGCTACGGTGGGGGAGAGTGGTTTTTTTCTTCAAGAAACTTGCTCCATTGTTTCAACTGCCGCCCCGGGGAATCGGGCTGGCGATCTTGTTGAAGCTCGTTTTTCACGTTCAGTGCGCTAAACAATGCACCGCTATGCCAGCTTCTAAGTTGAATTAACGGAAATTAAAATTGCATGTTTTAATTAACAACAAAATCGAACTCAACACAATGATGAAAAATAAAAGACGAGGCTTTAGCCTTTCTGGCAATACTGTAAACACAGATGTTAAGATTTTCAAACACCAAATAGATCACTTTTGCGATGCATCAAGTCTGCATTAGCTACACGTATTTTTGGCAAAACAGGCAAACGAACACGCCCTCATAATAATGTTTGCATTGTCTTTGAAACTGATTGGCCAGCTCAACGCAGTCGTCAAGAACACGACCGTAACGCTGACAGTTACCCAGTTCACTCAGCCGCGCTCGTTTACGCCCGCATTACATTTGTAATGCGGGCGTAAACGACCTCCCGGAAGTGACGTCATGGGGGGAGGAGTTACGTCACGTGGGGGAGAGGGTAAGGGTCTATAAGGGGGGTAACCGGAAGCGGTCGGGAGTGATCGGGGACTGGGAAAGGTGAGAGGCCACGCAGGGCGAAGGGTGAGAGAGAGTGGCGAGGTCGCCACACACCCGAGCCACGAGGATCGGCACCGTCGGCCAACGGTGACCGACCCCGGGGCAGGAGGTGCAGCGAGGAGGCTGCAGAGAGCAGCGGGTCTGCAAGGGAGGAGTCGGCAGCAGGGGTCTGCACGACGTGACAGCGGCGGGGCTGCTAGGAGGAAGTTTGGGCTACGTGAGCGACAGCAGCCTGGGGCTGCAGAGTGGGGGCTACGTGAGCGACAGCAGCCTGGGGCTGCAGAGTGGAGAGTTTATAGGGGAGTACCGTGAGGAAAAGAGATCGAACCCAAATAAAGGACACAGGACAGAGAGAAGCGTCCGAGTCTTTTATTACACTGGTGTCAAAGTGGAACGGTATGGCTAAACAACTGAGAAAAAAGAATATTCCGTCTCTGGCATCGGCTTCATCTTCCGACAATGATGACCTTCCTCCTGCGGTGGACCCGACTCCGGCAGAGGAGGAGATCCGTGCTGGGACGAGTGCGGGTCCAGGGGTCCAAGATGTCGCCGCGTCGGCGGACCAGTCTGCACCAAAGGACGCGGATTTGAGATGGAGTCAGATGGCGGAGCAACTTGAAACTCTCAAGAACGTGCATGCACAGTTGTGTGCGCTTGTTACGCCGAGGACGGCGTCGGAAGGCGATGTTGGTGGTCCGCAGGAGCCCGGGTTGTCTTCAATGTCGCCGCCATCAGCCACGTGGCATGAAGACGCCATCTTGGGCGTGGCGCACGACGAAAGGCGGGAAGCCGCCATTTTGGGCCCTCCGCGACGGAAGGCCGCCATTTTGTCGACGCCACGCTGCGACGCCATGTTGAACATGCCACCGGAAGAGTCAGCGGCTGCAGGGAACGCGCCAAGGCGTCGCAGTCGTCACCTAACGACTGTCAAGGAATTCTCCATCGGGGGCGATTGGAGTGCGTTCGCCTGCCGATTTTTGGCAGCGGTGCGCTCGGCGAGGTGGACTGACGCCGAGGCATTAGAAGTTCTTCCGACTCTCCTTGATGATGAGTCCGTTAGATTCTTTCGCTCTATAAAAGCCGCGAAGAAGAAAACATTGCCTGGTGTGTTCGACGAAATGGCAGACGCTTACGAGCCGCCGGATGATGCTCATCGCCGGTTTGTGCAACGACAACGCGCACCCGAGGAGTCTCCGGTGGCGTATAGGGGCGCGGTACTGGAGCTGGCAATGGCCGCATACCCGGAGATGGAGCCTGACCTGTTGGAATCTCTCATCCTGGGGAAAATGTTGGAGTTGTCCCGGGATCTCGGCATTCCCATGCCGGTGTGCGGTCACGAGAAGCTCACATCCCGGGCTGCGGCTAAATGTCTGGACGCCCAGTTCAACCTGCGCCGGTGGAAGCAGGTTACGGCGTGGACGGGTGGGCCCATCGTCGAAGGGGGAGCCGTGGGTTGGGACCCCAAGAAAGCTGTTTATGTGCCGGACGACAGGAGCCCGCAGGAGCTGTCGGCTGCCGCTGCTCCGTGGCCGGAGCCGCGGGCTGCGCCGCCAACACGGCCACGTCGGGACGGGGCGCCCGCAGCAAGGCGCAACAACATCGACTGCTTCCGCTGCGGGCGTAAGGGCCATTATGCCAGGGACTGCTGGGCCCGCGTCCCGGGTCCGCCCCAGCAGGAGGCCTCGACAGCGGCCGCTCCAAGGAAGGATTCGCCAGCACAGGCAAGTCGGTGCGCACCAGACACCCGGCAAGGCTTGACACCTCACTCATCACCGTTGTCATGCGATCCGGGTGTTTTTAATAACGGGAGACCATTGACTGTGCCTTGTCTTTCGGTAACGCAGTGGCGTAAGTTGGCTCGGCGGGTCGTCGCGGCCGCTACCGGTTCGTCCACCGTACCTGGGTCGATACAAGGGGTGGACGTACGGATTTTGGTAGATTCCTGAGCGTCCGCGACCATTATTTCGGATGTAATATTCCATCTCTTGAACATCCCACCAGAGGCCGTGAGTCCGGCTTACGCTTCCTGCGTCGCCGCGAACGGGGGTAGCATGGGCATTGTGGGCCAGGTGTACGCTACAATTGCTATCGGGGGAGTGTCGGCCTCGGGAATTATGTTAATTTCGAGGTCTCTTGCGGTTCCTTGTTTATTAGGGACCGATTTTCTGGCCAAAATGCCCATTCTAATTAGAATTAATGAGAACTGCATTCAATTACCGGAAGGCCGTAAAATTGCCTTTTTGCCGTCGCCCTGGGGGCGACCTGCTCCTGTCGGCCAGGTGCAGGCGTTGTCCGAAGTGTCTGTTGATATTCCACCTGGCTCACAGATTCTCATTCCTTTGCGTTATCAGAAGCCTGTACCTGGCCGTCAAGGAGCGATTGGGGTTTTGTTGTCACCGTCCGCCACCATCACGGGTGGATCGGCGCTGGTTGGGGCACAAACTATTGTTAGGCCTGACCAGCAGCCGTTTTTGCAGGTGCTTAACGCGAGTGCCGAAAGCGTGTGTGTACCGGCAGGTACCGTTGTGGCACATGCCACTACTGCGTTTACAGCTCATGATGATCTGTCCGGCCGGGGGGTTGTTGGGGGTGTTTCGGGGCCCGGAGCTGTGGATGACCGCTGGATTGCTGAATTGTGTGGGGAGAATTCAGCTCTTTCCGGGGAACAGCGTTGTGCGATTCGTAAATTGTTATCGAGCTATTCTGATGTGTTTAGTTCCGATGATTTGGACTTAGGACGCACCTCGTTGCTTTACCATCATATTGACACAGGGGACGCTGCCCCTATTCGGTTGAACTCGCATCGGATGAGTCCGGCTGAGCGAGAGCATGTTCGAGGGGCAGTGGATGACATGTTGGCTGCGGACATAATATCTCCGTCTAACAGCCCATGGGGCGCACCTGTTGTTTTGGTCAAAAAACAAGATGGCAAATTGCGATTTTGTGTAGACTTTCGTAAATTAAATAAGGTGTCGGTGGCAGATGCGTATCCCCTGCCGCGTATGGACGACTCTCTCGATGCCTTGTCGGGGGCGAAGTTCTTTTCAACGCTAGATCTCTCTTCGGGCTTCTGGCAGCTTCCCCTCGACGAGTCCTCGCGAGAAAAGACTGCTTTCCGTACGCCGCAGGGGTTATTTCAATTTAGCTGTCTTCCGATGGGCTGAATGCGGCCCCTGCCACTTTTCAGAGGTTGATGGAGTTGGTATTAACGGGGTTGCAGTGGGAGACATGTCTTATATATTTGGATGATATTATCGTTTTCAGCCGCACATTTGACGAGCATTTATCGCGGTTGGAGGCCGTGTTTACCAGGATGCGTTCTGCTAATTTGAAATTTAAGCCCAAGAAATGTCACCTGCTGCAACACTCCGTGCGTTATTTGGGGCACATCGTCAGTGCGAACGGGGTGGCCACGGATCCGGACAAAACTGCGTGCGTCCGTGACTAGCCAACCCCTGCCACGGTGGAGTATGTGCGTCAGTTTTTGGGGTTCGCCTCATATTATCGGAGGTTTGTTCCAAATTTTGCTACGATCGCGAGGCCTTTGCATCTCCTGACGGGTAAAGGACACAAGTTTGCTTGGGGACCCCCAGAGGAGGCGGCGTTTCGAGGCCTACGCGATCTATTGGCTATGGCACCGACGTTGGATTATCCGGATTTTGCGCATCCCTTCATTCTGGATATGGACGCGAGTGACACGGGTATTGGGGCGGTGTTATCTCAGTTCAAAGATGGTGTGGAACGCGTGGTCGCGTATGGTAGCCGGGTTTTGTCTCCCGCTGAAACCCGCTACTGTGTCACTCGCAGGGAACTTTTGGCTATTGTTTTTTTTCTCCGCCAATTTCGACCGTATCTGTACGGTCGTTCGTTTATTGTTCGCACGGATCATGCGGCCTTGCAGTATGCTCTTAAAATGGACCAACCATCCGGCCAGCTGGCGCGATGGTTGGACACGCTGCAAGAATTTTCCTTCCAAATTCACCATCGGAAGGGAGTGCGTCACGCTAATGCGGACGCACTTTCCAGGCTGCCGCAGCGATCCCCTTGCGCATGTGCGTCGGGGACGCATAGGTGTGGCCCGATTCAGCACCCCCCTCCGCCTGTCGCGCTGGCAGTCGAAGTGCCGGAAGCTCCACTTGAGCCCGGGCCGGCTGATGCGGGGTCGGCTGATGGGGGACCGGCTGATGGCATTCTACATCTCCCGAGGTCTGTGTGGATTCGGGAACAGATGTTGGATGATTCCTTGGTAACGTTACGTAAGCGGCCTGTCAAGGGGAGTGGGCGACTCTGTGCGGGCGGCGTGCCGGAAACCGCTCTCCGCGATGGCTTGCTGATGTGGAGGGAAGGGATGCAGAAACGCTGGCGTCTGGTTGTACCGGCATCATTGCGGTACGAATTGATTAGGACTCTGCATTGTGACACGCTTTTACATCTGGGGGTGCAGAAGACGCTATTGACGCTGCAGCGAGACTACTATTGGCACGGCATGACGACGGATGTCGTCGGGCACGTTCGCGCATGTCCCGATTGTGCCCGCCGTAAGCCGCCTAAACATCCATATGTGCCGCCGATACAATCCATCCAGGTGTCTCGAGTTAATGAGTTGGTGGCGTTAGATATTTTGGGACCCTTTCCGCCATCCGCTAGGGGAAATAAATATTTGCTCGTAGGGGTGGAGTACCTCTCCCGCTGGCCGGTGGCCTGGCCTTTGCCTGACCAGTCAGCGGCGTCTATCACGGACGCCTTTCTTTTTGGGTATGTCATGGACAAAGGGGCGCCGGAGAGGCTCCTTACAGACCAAGGCCGGAATTTTTCCTCCAAATTGTTGGGGGAGGTGTGTGCGGCGCTGGGTACAAAAAAATACGGACATCTCCCTACCACCCACAAACGGATGGTATGGTGGAACGGCTTAATCGGACCCTGTCCGCCATTTTGTGCCATACGGTTAGTGAAAAACAATCGGATTGGGATTTGCATATCCCTGGGGTGCTTTCAGCGTACCGGATGACGCCGCATGCGGCTACAGGATATTCGCCGTTTTTTCTAATGTACGGTCGTGAAAACGTACCGCCGATTGATGAACAGTTGGGAACCGAGGCGAGGGGACCTGTCAAGCCTCTTCCTGATTACATTCAGGACACCGTTCGCCGAGTCACTGAGGCGCGGGTGGAGGCTCGCATGGCTACGGCCAAAGCCCAGGCTCGGAACGAGCGGTGTGCACGACGTTCAAAAGGGAATGCCCTTGGAAAACGGGGGACCTGGCCTGGCTCCATTGTCCACAGGTGCGGCCAGGTACCTCTCCTAAATTGCATAAGCCATGGCAAGGGCCGGTTCGCCTCATCGAGGTTCCCAACCCACAGTCGGCGCATGTTCGGTTTGGTTCTCGGCGCTGGTTCGTCCATACATCTCGGTTGAAACCATACGTGGCCCCTCGACCGGATGCGTCATCTCCTGAGGTTGCCTTGCCGGGGTCTGTTGCTGCCGACTCGCCCTTGCCTGTGCCTGCTGACTTTGCTAGAGCGCCTGTCGTGCCTTTCACAGACGAGCCGGCCGTGACGCGGCAGGGGAAAGCAGACCCAGCTCGGGGTGCGCCTACCACGGCTGCGGAACCTTTGAGGCCCGCAGCCCTTCCTACCCCGCCGCGGACACGATCGCGGGACGCCTCTGATGCTGCGCCTTCGAAAATAGGGGACCGGGACGTTGCCAGGCTTCCAATAGCGACAGACCGACCGTCCGGGACGGCCCGGCGACCCGCACCCGCTCGAAATCCCTCACATTTCGTTAATTATTGTGTTGTGTTCTTGTTCTTTCCGTATATTATCGTGTGTTCTGTGTCCTTTTTCGTATTCGGTCGTGTTCGCTCGCATTGCTTATTGGAGTTGTGTTCAGCCGAGGTCGGCTGGATTTTTCTCTACGGGGGAGGGTGGTGTAATGCGGGCGTAAACGACCTCCCGGAAGTGATGTCATGGGGGGAGGAGTTACGTCACGTGGGGGAGAGGGTAAGGGTCTATAAGGGGGGTAACCGGAAGCGGTCGGGAGTGATCGGGGACTGGGAAAGGTGAGAGGCCACGCAGGGCGAAGGGTGAGAGAGAGTGGCGAGGTCGCCACACACCCGAGCCACGAGGATCGGCACCGTCGGCCAACGGTGACCGACCCCGGGGCAGGAGGAGCAGCGAGGAGGCTGCAGAGAGCAGCGGGTCTGCAAGGGAGGAGTCGGCAGCAGGGGTTTGCACGACGTGACAGCGGCGGGGCTGCTAGGAGGAAGTTTGGGCTACGTGAGCGACAGCAGCCTGGGGCTGCAGAGTGGGGGCTACGTGAGCGACAGCAGCCTGGGGCTGCAGAGTGGAGAGTTTATAGGGGAGTACCGTGAGGAAAAGAAATCGAACCCAAATAAAGGACACAGGACAGAGAGAAGCGTCCGAGTCTTTTATTACACATTGAGAATGAAAAAAAAATCAATCTACGAACATTTTTGGTGGTACTGATACTCATAGCGCTTATACTCTCTTTCTGTAACTGAATGTTAACACCTCGGTCATTATTGTGAGTTTCACTCCGAGCTAAGTGTCGATTCATCCGATCTCGTGCGCGCTGTGCCAGTTTGATGGCAGTAGAAAAGTTTTACTGTCGAGACAAAAAAATATTTCTTGGCCGCGGCCGCAAAATGAGATTTACGATCTGAGTCATAATTAGGCCGCTATAAGGGAACCCCTGTATACGACATTTTGGCCTACTCTTCCACGCACGTCAGATGTCTCGGAAGAGTTGGGAAGACCCACCCTTTACCCCACTGACACGCAATCCGCCGGTCGACTATCTGTGGGATAGCCATCGATACTGATGGGTGTCGATGCCAGGAGATGAACAAAAACTATTTTAAAAATAAATGTTACCAGGTAAGGCCCACTGAGCGATACAGCTCTTTTTAAGAAGCCACGTGACCAAAAATGATAGCTCAACGAAGTGGCTTATCATGTGGAAATGTACAGCAGCCAAACACTCTGAACGCAATTAGATTAGAAATGTGGAGGGAACAATCGGAGGACCCGGAGAAAAATCCACGCGACCACGGAGAGAAACTCGCACACTACGGATTTACAGCAGGCGTCATGGTTCGGATAGAATCCGCGACCTCCTGTATACCAGGCGAGGTAGTCAGCAACACGCCACCGTGGCGGAAATGATGGACTCGAACGGGCAGTCTTTGGATTGCAAGTCCGCGTGTGGTGACCATTACATCAGTGTGGGGGCACGGCTCACACAGCCAAGCCTATCCTGTAAACCCCACGCCTCCACTTTGGCAAACGGACTGTTTGTTTTTCGTGCTTGAACGGGAGGAACACCAACCTCTCGCTCCACATCGTAACGCCACGCGCTATCTACTCCCCTCCAGCGTTCGGTTTGGTTCAGGGGTTAGGGGGCCAATCTGTTGGCTGAACCCACAGTGCGCAGACCTGGGAGGGGGCTCTTGCCCGCCACTGCGGCAGCGTTCGTTGCTCGCTTTCCCACTGATTCGCGATCCCGTCCGCTTCAGCGTTTCCACTTTATTCCGTGCGATTTGGCTCTCGTGATATTGGTGAACCCAGGGTCACTCGCATCTTTCGAATGCGACCATTGCTTCTCTCTCTCTCGAGCTCTCGCCTGGATTCAACAATAAACATTTGATACGTGGCGTTGCACTTGGTGGGAATTCCACGTTAATATGACGGGGACCAGTCCTGATTGGAGGCAGCGATGCATGTATACGATTCCACAATTCTTATCGACAAGGCATCGCACACGCATTCATTAGACGACGACGGTCATTGTTGAATTTTTATCTGCACCGATCGGTTATTGAATTCGACATTCCTGTGATAGGGCCAAGTTTATTGTGGCAGTGTCACATCGCTCAGCCACGCAGCTGGGAACCCGGGTTCGAACGGGCGTGAGAGACATTCAACGTAACATCAGCATCTTGATTCTTATAATTTGATGTACAATAATTCGTTTTCTTTCTTTCACGTAGTCCAGCCGAGAATTGACACTTGCAAATATGTCGGATGACCAACACGTGGCGAACCGCTTCTCGCAGAGTCCAAGGATCGTCATCGAGCGTTGTGTGACAGAGAGTCTAGAGCAGCGGTCGGGAACCTATGGCTCGCGAGCCATATATGGCTCTTCCGGTGACGGCATATGGCTCCCAGACAATTTTGAGTTGAAAAAAAATAATAATAAAAAAATAAAAATAAAATCAGTTTGGAACTGATTTTAAAATACTTGTGATATTGCTTAATAATACTGTGTCATTTTAAAGTAAACAGAAATTTGTTTTGAAGATAACATTTCTCGGGTCACGGGTCCCGTGACCAGAAGTCGCATTAAAAGTAAGACATTTAATTTATTATACGTAAAAAATACTATATGGCTCTCAATGAAATATATTTAGAAATATTTGGCTTTTATGGTTCTCCCAGTCAAAAAGGTTCCCGACCCCTGGTCTAGAGGATCGTGTGGCTCCGTCGTCTGCCAAGTCCGTACCAACCACCCCCCCCCCCCCCACCACGGACTCATCGCAAGATGTAAGCAGGAGTTCCAGAATGTCCGCCTCTTCAACACAGTGACAATGCCACATGACTCGGATAAAATGCGCGACTCTGGTATAATTGGTGTTAAAATCCAGGAGCTTTATTACACGCAAGAGAGAGAGAGAGAGAAAAAACGCTCCCCCAGAGATTAACTAGAAGAATGATCGCTTGCCGGACTTGGCACGGGTTCACCATGGACGGACACACGACCGCACACACGATCTTTCATACACACACACACGTGCACACGCGCGCGCGCACGCATAGATGCACACACTTGCACACAGACACAAACAAAGACAAAGATCCCCCGTTATAGCCTGGATAGACTGTTGGGGCAAGCGCTGCTTGCGAGCCACTTATAAAAGCCGGCACGGCACACGAGGGGGTGGGGTGGCCAGAAACCACGCCCGGCCGCATTTGTCTCTCCAGCGGCGTTGTTTACGCACCGCAATGGGCACTCATTTGGAGGCCAAGGACATGTTGAGACAATCGTCGTCGGTGTTGGCCATGGACGGGAATATAATCGGGTCGCCGGGTTTGCAGTCTGGTGCGCGAACCACCTCTCCGCACGGACACACTCACACAGACACACTCACACAGACACACTCACACAGACACACTCACACAGACACACTAACACACACTCACACAGACACACTCACACAAACACACAGACACACTTACACACACACAGGCACACTCACACAGACGCACAGACACACTTACACAAAGATCAAAGATCCCCCGTATAGCCTTAACAGACTGTAGGGGCAAGTGCTGTTAGCGAGCACCTATGAAGGCCAGAACGGTACACGAGGGGGTGGGTGGCCAGCACCACGCCCGACCGCCTTTGTCTCCCCAGTGGCGATGTTTACACACCGCACCAGGTACTCATTTAAGGCTGAGTCGACCTAGGGGAGGCCCAGGACCGGTTCAGATAATCGTCACTGGTGTTAGCCGTGAGCGGGAATCGAACCTGGGTCGCCAGGTTCATAGCGCAGCGCGCTAACCGCTACACTACCACTCCCCACACACACACAGGCACACTCACACAGACACACAGACACAGACACACTCACACAGACACACAGACACACTCACACAGACACACTCACACAGACACACATACACACTCACACAGACACACACACACAGACACACTCACACAGACACACAGACACACACACACACACAGGCACACTCACACAGACACACAGACACACTCACACAGACACACAGACACACTCACACAGACACACTGACACACTCACACAGGCACACACATCGCACACACGCGCGCGCACTATTGGACAAAATTGGGTGCAGGGATTACGAGTGGGGTTGGCCTCGCAGTGAAAGGGGAACAGATGGGGGCCAGCAGGGGGTAGCGAGCCCAGGGGCAAGGGTGTGGATTATGGAAAGGGCAGGGATTGCCCTGCACACACCCTGCCCCCCCCAACCTCCACGCCTTGTCCCCCCCTCGCAAATCTCCGCGATAGCTCTGATGAGAGAATGGGGGGAGGGGGGTGGGTCGTGTATTGGCAGGCGGATGGCGAGCAGACGAGAGCGGCGGTTTCCGCAGCCTCCGCCGCCGCTACGGTGATTTCGCAGAGACGCGGGAGGGACGATTGCGTGGCTGTGGGGAGAGGGAGGAGAGGGAGGGAGGGATGACCGGACGGGAGACGGGGAGAGAGACTGACACTGTTTGCCAGGTGAAGCCCGCTGAGTTATTAGCTCTTTGTCAGAGGCGACCTGGCCACGCGTGATGATAGCTGATATCATCATCAGCATCACGAGTGGTAATTTATAGTAGCAGCCAAATGAACGCGAATTGATTCTAAATGTGGAGGAGGAGGATGAGGAGGTGGAGTTAGGAGGATGAAGAGGAAGAGGTAGGATGAGGAGGAGGAGGACAATACCGGAGGAACCCCGGATAAGAATTCACGCTGCGACCACCACGGGGAGAGAGAGAACACGCGGCCACCACACAAACAACAACAACAGCAGCAGGTGTCGTCAGGGTCCGGGATCGAACCGTCAACCTCCTCTGCCTAACAGGCGAGGCAGATAACATCTCGTCGGCACCAGGGCGCCCCAAAGTGTGTTTGGGTGCCAATTAGCGATGCATATAATTCGTCAACGAAACAATTTGTATTATAATATGTGAGTGGATCAAAGCGACCAAAGGGGCCAATCACTTGGAACGGGAACCCCGAACGCTGTTGTGGATCTCCATGAAGCCGCGCGACAAAATATGGCGAAGAATAAGAAGAAGATGTTGAGGAGTGGGTGGCAGTCGTCAAGCGTGACGAGAATCATGGCCACCCTGTGACGAGGCTTCAAGTTTAAAGTTTCATGTATTAGGTTTAGCCCTGTGAGACATGCGGCTCTTGAGTCGGGTGCAACCGCAACAAACTAAATATAAACAGAGAACATCTTAAAGCGACGACGCGCAACAGAAACATCCTGGATAAACCAGCAAATCTTCCAGAAAAAAAACCCCCCACCGTATTACAACGCTGTGTAATTCGAGTCCAGTTGACGAAGACGCAGATTGTCATCATATAGTTTGTATTACTATATTGTTTTAATATATGTTTTTATTTTACCAGGTAAGAAAGGCCCACTGGGCTATATAGCTCTTTTTCAGAAGCGACCTGTCCACAAATGATAGCTTAACAAAGTGGCTTATCGCGGGGAGATTTCTCGCAGGCAAATACTCGAAACGCATGATGTTGATTCTGAATGTGGAGGGGTGAACGGTAGGACTCGGAGAAAAATCCACGCGACCACGGGGAGAAAGACACGCAAACTCCAAATATACAGCAGGCGTCGGGGTCTGGATCGATCCCACGACCTCCTGCATACCGGGCGAGGTAGTTAACATCTCGCCACCGTGGCGCCCAGTTAGGCTTTGCGAGGTTATGAGGTTGCAGTGCACTGAGTATGAGATCACTGATTGGCTGACCTGATAACATCGGTGGAGGAGGTTAGGAAGGGCGAGTGAGGTGGATACGCGACTCTTACACCAACATTTAATCACCAAGAATAGACGCGATATTTCACCGAAGCACGTGGCCTGCAATCCAGCGCTGTGTGCAGAGGCAGCGAGGGTTCGTGGATCACACAAATGTTGCAAAATCGCGTCGGTTGGCCGTCGAGGGGGAGGAGCCATGCTCCTGACTCGCCAGGAGAAGGCGGGACGGCAATGTGTAGGCCCCACCTGTTCCACCTGCCCGGGGATATAATGTTTCCCCCTCGCACGCGTGGGTTTTCTCCGTGTCCTCCGGTTTCCCCCCACATCAATAAAGAACTCATTAATTGGCTGACAACATCTACACATATATATAAAAAGTACAATTACGGGATCCTCCTGAATCATTATTAGTAGTAATAAACAAATCACAGACTGAGACTAAAATTCCACGGGCTGTAGGCGACGAGACATCTGATTGTGTTCGGAAGACTGCAACTGAAACAACGCTGGTGGTTGAATGAACACCGGTTCGCTTGCTCACTGTCGTCGGCTTGTGTACGCAATCGATTCATATTCCGATTATTATTGTCCGTACCTCCGATTATCACGGTTGACTATGTACGGTGCTAAAGACGTTCAACAGACATACATTCATACTCATCGGCTGACACGAACATAGTTTAAAAATAATCCTTCTCGCCTTCCGTTGCTACATGTGCCGCTGGACGGGAGGTTATGGGGCATGGCTCGGTGACGTTATCGGCATCACCAGGCACGTCGCGTTGGGCGTGGCTTTTAGGGGGGTGGGCGGGGGGTGGGGTGGGAGTCGGGGGTTTCCCGCCTTCGCTACTTGAATAATCGACCACGAAAAGAGTCGATTGTAATTTTGAGTCGATGAGTCGGTCGAGTCGTCCCAGCAGCCCCACTCGTGTCAGTAGCAGGAGGCCCGTGCACGACGTTTTACTGAAATGTTCCCAGAGCTTCATCATGCCCACGGTCAGAGCCCTCGGCTCACAGTTGGAAGAAATTTCACGACGAGTTCACATGACATCAGATTCCGCCAGCATAAATAATTATTCTCATTTGATTCTGATCTTCTTTCCCGCTGGCGACATTAAACACGAATGACATTGTCTAAGATAATCCACAGTGGTTGTCCAAGATACATACACTGACCCTGACATAGGAATGTGGAATGTCCCTTGCTGGCTAAAGGGTCGGCGATGAAGGTAGGAATTCTGATCTTTTGATTGTTTTTTGGGGGCATGGAGACTGTTTCAATAAATGCAAAAAAAAAGATAATTATATTTTAATTGCGCTGAACAAAGAAGAGGCTTTACCTTTACTGGCAAGAGGACAGGAGGTGTTAACATTTTCAAACGCCAAATAAGCACACGCATTGCAAGGCATCACGTCTGCATTAACCACGCATCATGCTGGTGGTTAAACATGCAAACAAACATGCTTTAATAGTAATCTATGCATTGTCTTTGAAACCGAGTGGGAGATGTAGCGATGAAATCGCCTCGAATGCCGGAGTTGGATGGATTGTGACATGGACGAGACCATCAGAGGTGGCGATGACTCGGTGGAGGCTTTCATCCAGCAGTGGATCGATAATGGTGATGATTTAAATGCAACCGCCCAAAGTAATATCTGTGTATTTTGTTTATATTTATATTATTGTTTCTATTATTTTAATATTTACTTATTTTTCCCTACGTGACTTTACCGAAAAAACCTAAGAGTGTGATTACTTGCAGCCACGAAAGCTTCAAATCTAGAATTAATATCTGTGTGTGGGAGAAGCGAGATAAATCAGTGTCTGTGTGCGCGTTAATCCTGATTTAGGGAAGAGAGAGAAAGAGATGCCGCACGCTGATTGATAAAAGAGAGAGAGAGCGAGAGGAAAGTAAACACAAGTTTGCATTTCAAGTATCGCTCACACGACCTAACTTCTCACTCAGAGAGCGAGAGAGAAGAGAGAGTGTGAAAGCTCCTTCAGAGAGAGATGAGGAGAAAAAAGGGGGGAAAAAGGCTCCAAGCAGGGGAATTAGTCGCGAGAAAGAGCGAGCGAGCGAGAGAGAATGAGAGAGAGAGAGAAAAATACGATTGGGGAGGACGAGGCCAGAAAAACACTCATTGACTTTAAAAAGAAATTCCTTCGGTGCTTAAGTGGCTGTTTAAAAAAAAAACCCACACAACTCAGAAAGACTCGAGGTGAGCCGAGGACCCGGCTCGCTGCGAGGGGAGGCCGTTTGACAGAGAATGTTCTCCACGTTTGCACAAGGCTCCCGCACTTTCGTTTCATTTTCTTTTCTCCCTTCACCTCGCCACCCCCCCCCCCTAAACACCCCCCCCCCCACTAAACACTCCCCCCCCCCCCAACGCCTCCTCCCCTTCCTCCTCTCGGCTCCCGCTCCTTCGCTTCCCTCCGTTTGTCCGCCCGTCCGATCGTCGGCCCGTCCGTCCGTCTGTCTCTCTGCGAGTGTGTCCGTCGGTGTGACTGCACGTCTGTGTTTTCCATCGGTTGGAATATTAATACCCCCCCCCCCCTATTTGCATGTCTGATCACATTTGTCTCTGTTCGGTTGTATGTTTGTCCATCTTCTGATCCGCGTGACTGTCTGTCCATCTTTGGTCTGTGAATGTATCCACGTCGATCTGTCTGCTTCTCTGTCGTACCATTTACATGTCCATCATCTCTTCGTCCGCCCATTAGACAATTTGTCCATTTGTCCGTGCATCACATCACGCATCCATCCATCAGTCTGTCCACCCACCTAGTTTCCCATGTATCCATCAAACTGTCAAGCCATCCACCCATCCATCCACCTACTCATCCATCCATTCACCTGTTAACTCACTGACCTATACATCCATTCATAGACCCACCTATGCTTCCATCACACAATATCCTTCCATCCGCGCAAGTATCCATGAATTCATCCACCCATCCAGTCATTCTTCCATCCCTCCGTCAATTCGTCTGCTCATCCATTCATCCGGTAGTCCATCCATTCCATCCAACCCTCAACCATCATTCAATCCGTTCACACCCCCCCCCTCCCAACGTCGCCTCTCTCCCCTTATTTTGATGTGTCCCTCTCCAGCACCGTCATTCAAGCGGGCGGGAGGCGGCGGCTCGCGGGATTTCGCCACGACGGAGACTTTTACTGCGGAACGCCTCTGAAGGGCGATTAGCGGGCGATTCTAAACGCCGCGATTGACATTTACACTGAGGCTTATCACGGCAGCCACTGTAATGACGGCCTCCCCCCCTGCCCCCTCGCTCGCTCGCTGGCTCTCTCGCCCGCTTGGCCGGGTGTCTTTTTGTGACGGCTCTTGAGAGATGTGATCCTCTGTGTGTGTGTGAGAGAGAGAGAGATTCTGCGCGTGTGTGCGAGAGAGATATTGTCTGCGCGTGTGTGTGTATGGGATTGTTTTTTTTTCTTTACTCGGGTCTCTGACAATATGGGTGTGATTGTGTGTGCGATATTGTGAGCCTCCGTGTGTGTGTGTGGCGGGGGGGGGATTTCTGTCTTTGATACTGTGCGTCTGTGTGTGTGTGCGTGCGTGTGAACGAGAGTGATATTGTGCGAATGTGCTCGGGATGTTTGAGTCTCTCTGTGTTTGTGTGTGTGTGAGTCGTGCCAGCCTGTGTCTGTGCGTTGTGGCGAATCATTGAAATGAGCCGAGGCCTCTCCTCGTGCCACGGTGGCGAGATGTGAACGAGCTCACCTGGTACACATGAGGTCATGGGATCGATCCCGACCCTGACGCCTGTATACTTGGAATTGCACGTTCTCCCTTTGTGTCGCGTGCATCTTTCTCCAGGTCCTCCAGTTTTTATCGGAGAAGCCGGAGAAAATCACGCGTTTAGAGTATTTGGCTGCTTGAAATGTTCACGTTATGAGTCATTTCGTGGTCAGGTCGCTTCTAAAAGAGAGCGATATAGCTCAGTGGGCTTTACCTGCTAAATAAAAAAAGAGTTTAGTTTAGTGTGCAGTGTCCACATCAACCACACCACTCAACCACACCTCTCAACCTCACCACTCAACCTCACCACTCAACCTCACCACTCAACCTCACCACTCAACCTCACCACTCAACCTCACCACTCAACCTCACCATTCAACCTCACCACTCAACCTCACCACTCAACCACACCACTCAACATCACCACTCAACCACACCCCTCAACCTCACCACTCAACCTCACCACTCAACCTCACCACTCAACATCACCACTCAACCACACCCCTCAACCTCACCACTCAACCTCACCACTCAACCACACCCCTCAACCTCACCATTCAACCTCACCACTCAACCTCACCACTCAACCTCACCACTCAACCTCACCCCTCAACCTCACCACTCAACCTCACCACTCAACCACACCACTCAACCTCACCACTCAACCTCACCACTCAACCTCACCACTCAACCTCACCACTCAACCACACCTCTCAACCTCACCACTCAACCACACCTCTCAACCTCACCACTCAACCTCACCACTCAACCTCACCACTCAACCTCACCACTCAACCACACCTCTCAACCTCACCACTCAACCACACCCCTCAACCTCACCACTCAACCACACCACTCAACCTCACCACTCAACCTCACCACTCAACCACACCACTAAACCTCACTACTCAACCTCACCACTCAACCACACCTCTCAACCTCACACCTCAACCTCACCACTCAACCACACCCCTCAACCTCACCACTCAACCTCACCACTCAACCTCACCACTCAACCTCACCCCTCAACCTCACCACTCAACCTCACCACTCAACCTCACCACTCAACCTCACCACTCAACCACACCCCTCAACCTCATCACTCAACCTCACCACTCAACCACACCACTCAACCTCACTACTCAACCTCACCACTCAACCACACCTCTCAACCTCACCACTCAACCTCACCACTCAACCTCACCACTCAATCTCACCACTCAAACACACCACTCAACCTCACCACTCAACCACACCACTCAACCTCATCCACTCAACCTCACCACTCAATCTCACCACTCAACCTCACCACTCAATCTCACCACTCAAACACACCACTCAACCTCACCACTCACCCTCACCACTCAACCACACCACTCAACCTCACTACTCCACCTCACCACTCAACCTCACCACTCAACCTCACCACTCAACCTCACCACTCAACCTCACCTCTCAACCACACCACTCAACCTCACCACTCAACAACACCACTCAACCTCACCACTCAACCTCACCACTCAACCTCGCCACTCAACCTCACCACTGAACCTCACCACTCAACCTCACCACTCAACCTCACCACTCAACCTCACCTCTCAACCACACCACTCAACCTCACCACTCAACCACACCACTCAACCTCACCACTCAACCTCACCACTCAACCACACCACTCAACCTCACCACTCAACCTCACCACTCAACCTCACCACTCAACCTCACCACTCAAACACACCACTCAACCTCACCACTCAACCTCACCACTCAACCACACCACTCAACCTCACCACTCAACCTCACCACTCAACCACACCACTCAACCTCACCACTCAACCACACCACTCAACCTCACCACTCAACCTCACCACTCAACCACACCACTCAACCTCACCACTCAACCTCACCACTCAACCTCACCACTCAACCTCACCACTCAACCTCACCACTCAACCTCACCACTCAACCACACCACTCAACCACGCCTTTTACCTTTTTACAAATCATGCCTCATCCATTCATTCGTTGAATGTATAAAAAAACAAGTGTGTTCCATGTGTAGCATCGCAAAGTTTAATGCAACGTGAATGAAATACACGCTTGTAAAAATATTAACATCTCCGGAGCAACGAAATCATCCCAAGGTTTAGAAGCCGCGATCCAGTCATGTTAAATGTGTAGCCCTCTCTCAGTACACTGGCATACGCCATTAACTGTAAATTATGTACGCGTGTATATATTTCTTTCCACATTTACACAAAACAGAGATTAATGACGATAATCCATTACACCAATTATAAAGTGACAAATGCTCCGAGCTGGAGGCACAAATGTGGTGAAACGACTTCCTATTATAAATAATCAGCGGCGGTAGCAGCAGCAGCGGTGTTATGATTATTACTGTGCGAAGAAGCACGTCTAGCAGTGGATAGAGAATCATCAATCAAGGTCAAGCATGCCAACGTAACACCAACGTTGGCTCAACGTTGGGTACTAATCCAGTAAACATGCCAACGTTGCACCAACGTTGGCTCAACATTGGATGCGAACCAAGAAAACATGCAACGTGGGGCCAACGTTGAGCCGACGTGGACATTCAACATTGGGCCTTCTCAAAGACCCCTCTATGATGCACATTAGTGTCCTCAACATTCCCACTCCCGACAGAGCGAATCCAGAACGGGCGAATTAAATTCCTGGTCAGTGGAGATGGAACGTGGTCGAGGACTGTTTTCCTTAATGGTCCTCATATGCATGGACCAATCCCTGGCATGAGAACGTGGAATTTCTGCCACCGCCTCAAGGCCACCAATGGAGCTGACCACTAGCCATCCACCCATCCTTAGTTTCATAGTCAACCTTCAATAAACAAAGCCAGCTGGCATACGATTGACATTCAATGTCCACGTATCTGTTTATATACACCAGGGGTAGGCGACCTGCGGCTCTGGAGCCGCGTGGGGCTCTTTAAGGACGGCTTCGTGACATTGTTCACGTGGCATTGCGGCTCTTGAAATATTGAGGCTTCATTTTTTTTACCGAATTCGACCAAAAAATTGTCTCTTCTTGTTATTTTGGTTGCCAACCGCTGATCCACACGCACTTATCAATCCATTGCTGGACAAAGACCCTCCCATGCCATTTTGGTCACGGGGGTTTGTGTGACTGTTTATCACCGCGGCTGTCAGTGCGGTTTGGGGGGGCCCAGGACCCGTGCAGATGTCGGCAGCCACTGATATTAGCCGCGGTCAGGAATCGAATCACCACTCCGCAAGCATTGATTACTCCCGGTTTCAAACAATCGCGTACACATTGCACACATTTAAATTGGACGAGTAAACAAATTAAGTTGGTTGTTTGTAAGTCTGGCAGCTGTGATTCAGTGGCGTCACTGTTTAATGGATCGAGGATGTGAGTGCATGCGGGATGCGTTTTTTTCCCAGTGATGACGTCATCGTCATCCATGCTCAAGCCACTGCTGGATGAAGACCTCCCAAAGCCGCCACTGCCCCTACAACTCACGGCCCTGCGATGTAACAATATACCCAATCACTTGCACACGAGCTTTATAGCTCATCTGATTCATCCTCCAGTATAAATGGATATTTTGATTCTGAACTGATTGAATCATAGAAGGGGAATAACCATTTCAGACGCTTTCTTTCCGACAGACCTGTTTCTTCACCTGAGGACGGCTGCTTGCGTTGTGGCCGAAACGTCGTGAGAATTGTATTTTATTATGTTTTATTTGTATTATTGTATCATTTCCCTTCTACGTGACTTTACCAAAAGAACCAAGAAGATGATTGAATCGCTCCATTTATTTGGTGGATGTCCGAATTATCGCGTCCCATTCATTGGCTGCCACTGTGTTGTTATTCTGGATTCATCGGCCACACTCCATTCTAGCCATCACACGTCCTGCCCAAGCCCGCTTATTGAAAAAATATTTGTAGTTTTATATATCGCGTCGTCGTTCATACCAATATAGCATTTCACAATCGCTGAGGAACTCCAGGTCAGCTGTAAAGACACCAGGAGCTGCCTTCAGAGCTGACCTGCACCTACAAAACAATTGCCCAAGCTCTACAATCCTCTATTAACACATTCACTGATAACGTTGAAACTGTGTATGCACACTGATGAGCGTGGTGAATATATCTTGCCTTGCCTTTATAAACCATTACCGAGGCCGTCTCAAAAGCACCAATAAATTGGAGCTCGGTCAGTTTTGCGAACGCATTTTAATAACACCCTTCCACCAATATCGCCTCTCGCCTCCCCCTCATCCCTTAGCACCCCCCTCCCCCGCCCCCCCCACCACTTCACCCTTGCAATGAGAGGGGCTTTACGGGTTGTAAAAAGAATGAAAAGCAAAAAAAAGGTCATTAAATCATTTTCCCAAGTAGGGCAGCTCTCGGGCTCACTGAAATCCCCATAAATGAAGTGGGGTTTTTTTTTTGAAGAGCCAGAGTGCATGGGGTAGGGTTTGCGGTAAAGGGTTTTCACAAGGGGAGGAGTGGGGTGGAGGGGGTGCAGGAGGGGGGCGGGGGTGGGAGGGATGGGGCCCCTGAAGGTGGGATCACGGAGTCTGATCGCTTTTCCCAAGCACTTATTTCTTCATGCTCGGCTTGCGCACCCCCATTAATGCTCCGCGTGCGTGCGTGTGCGCCCGTTTCATTGCTAATTTGAGAGCCACGTGAGAATCGAAATTGTCTTGTACGGTCTGTGTGCTTGTCCATCTGTCCATCCGCCCATTCCAACATCCATTTGTCTATCGGTACTTTTGTTAGGTTGTCCACATATGTGTCCATCTATACGTCTGTTAGACCATCCTTCCAAAAAAATTATGTTCCAGTTTTCCATTTGTCCTGTCCATCTACTTGTTTTTTTCCCCATCATCTACCTCCGAAGCTATCCATCCGTCTGCTGATCCATCTACATCTCTTGTCAATTAATTAAATTAGCCATTTGTCCACACGTTCTGTATGGTCATACTTTTGTCCATCTGCCCTGTGTTTGTCCACCCTTTTGTCAATGTTTTTGTCTATAAATCCATTTGTCCATCTGTCTATGTATATGCATCGTGAGTTCGAGTGTTCCATTCACAATCTGAAGGTCGCTCATTCTCGTGTGCTGTCCCCCTAGTCCGGAACTCCCTTCAACCATCCATCCGGTAGCGAGATGTTAACTACCTCGCCTGGTATACAAAAGGTCGTGGGTTCGATCTCGACCCTGACGCATATATATATGGAATGTGTGTATCTTTCTCCCCGGGGTCATGTGGATTTTTATTTTGGGTCCTCCGGTTTTCCCCTCTACATTTAGAAACACGCGTTTAGACAAATTGGCTGCTATACATTTCCACGTGATAACCCACTTCGCTGAGCTATCATTTGTGGTCAGGTCGCTTCTAAAGAAGAGCTACACGGCTCGGCGAGCCTTTACCTGATAACATTATAATTGTTCAGCTGTGATGTCAACTCCCTTCCCCTGTTCAAGTCCTGTCCCAAGACCTTCCTCTTCCCATCTGCCTGTGATTACCTCTTCCTGTGATAGCATTGTTCAGGGCTCACTCAGTCGATCATTATAACAGTGGCTGTGTGCATGATAAGTCCCCGCCATAGTAATGTGGATTTCTATACTAGGGTTCAGTGGAGGAGAGATCACCATCAAATGCTCGTTCGAGACTCTTCGAATTGACGCCCAGTCCACTGTCTAGAGGCAGCGTCGTGTTGAACAAAATCCATTGTTGTACTATACTTCTATGCTGCCACGTTACTGCTCCCCCTCTCACCTCACCCCCTCTCCCCATCGTCACCGAGACGCACTGATCAGCGTGGTGAAGTACGGTCGCGTAAATCTCACCCACGATCCGCATGGCATGGGGAGGGGACACACATCCAGCAGTGGATTGGCAAAAGGGCTGCGTCTGATCGCGCGATCTTCCCCACGTCCGAGGTATTGTTCACGCGCACGCACGCGTCTGTCTCATCCGCTGGTCCGCTCGCTTCGCCGACCTCGTGTGCCGTTTCCTGAACACTGACTGACTTCCTCGTGTACGACTGCGCCGCGTAATGGCAGAAAGTAATTGGCCGACAGCGCTGACATTTGGCGTCAAATATTTCTCAATAGACCCCACGGACGCTCACCCCATCACGCGAAAAGTCGGAAGAGTTTGGACAATTGTTATGAAGGTGTTTTTTTTAATCAAGTGCGGATAATCGTGACGTATTAACGATGGAGTGTAGGCACACGTCTTTTGCAACCCATTCAAATTACGTGGATGAGAAATTTCCCTGAGATAGGATCAAATTCTCTGGAGATATCTTGCACGCGCTTGTGTGCGTGTGTGTGGTGCTGGTGGGAAGTGGTCATTTAGTGGTTGGCGCTCTGCTCGACAAATCCAGCGACCCGAGTTCGATGGCCGCTCCCCTAGGTCAATTCAGCCTCAAATGAGTACCCGGTGTGATGTGTAAACATCGTGCCGGCCTTCATAGCTGCTCGCTAACAAAATGTGCCCAGAAAAAATATCTGCTAAGGCGAAACGGGGGAATCTTTGTGATTGTGTGCAGGTGTGTATTAGTTTATCCGTATGTGTGTGTGTATATGCGTGAGTGCGTCGGTCCGTTCATCTGTGTGTGTGTGTCACCACTCACAAATCCACCATTCGCCCCCCCGCCCCCTCCAAAAACAAAACGCGCAAAACAGATTTTCACAACATTGCAGCAGTGGCAGCAGCAGTGGCAGCAGCAGCGGCGGCAGCAGCGGCAGAAGTGGCAGCAGCAGCGGCAGCAGTGGCAGCAACAGCGGCAGCAGTAGCGGCAGCAGCGGCAGCAGCAGCTGTAGCGACGCGCTTCGTGTGCCCTCTCCGAGAAGCCAGGGCTGGCTGGCAGGGCCAGCGGGCCAAGCGGTGGGGCAGGGTTAGTCTCGGGGCTCTCGGGGATAATCGGCGGGTACATTGCGAGGGCGCTCAGAGGGGTGGCGGGCGGTGGGGGGGGGAGTTCAGGGCTGATGGACAGCCCTCGGTGACTCGACAAGAGCTCATTTTGGGGGCTAATCGGAGGACAAACTCGACCCCCACCGGCACTCGGCGACCCCGGGCGCGACCCCCGCGCTATTGTGGGCGTCGAATTCCAAGCGGCGCTCACGATGGGCGCGAGCTTTCTCAGCAGCACGAGGCGCGTCGCGGGAGACGTTTGGTGGGAGACGACGGGGAGACGGAGGGAGACGAGGGGGAGACGGAGGGAGACGAGGGGGAGACGGAGGGAGACGAGGGGGAGACGAGGGGGAGACGAGGGGGAGACGAGGGGGAGACGGAGGGAGACGAGGGGGAGACGGAGGGAGACGAGGGGGAGACGAGGGGGAGACGAGGGGGAGACGGAGGGAGACGAGGGGGAGACGGAGGGAGACGAGGGGGAGACGAGGGGGAGACGAGGGGGAGACGAGGGGGAGACGGAGGGAGACGAGGGGGAGACGAGGGGGAGACGAGGGGGAGACGGAGGGAGACGAGGGGGAGACGAGGGGGAGACGAGGGGGAGACGGAGGGAGACGAGGGGGAGACGGAGGGAGACGAGGGGGAGACGGAGGGAGACGAGGGGGAGACGAGGGGGAGACGAGGGGGAGACGGAGGGAGACTAGGGGGAGACGGAGGGAGACGAGGGGGAGACGGAGGGAGACGAGGGGGAGACGAGGGGGAGACGAGGGGGAGACGAGGGGCAGACGGAGGGAGACGAGGGGGAGACGGAGGGAGACGAGGGGCAGACGGAGGGAGACGAGGGGGAGACGAGGGGGAGACGAGGGGGAGACGGAGGGAGACGAGGGGGAGAAGGAGGGAGACGAGGGGGAGACGGAGGGAGACGAGGGGGAGACGGAGGGAGACGAGGGGGAGACGAGGGGGAGACGAGGGGGAGACGAGGGGGAGACGGAGGGAGACGAGGGGGAGACGGAGGGAGACGAGGGGGAGACGAGGGGGAGACGAGGGGGAGACGGAGGGAGACGAGGGGGAGACGGAGGGAGACGAGGGGGAGACGAGGGGGAGACGAGGGGGAGACGAGGGGGAGACGGAGGGAGACGAGGGGGAGACGGAGGGAGACGAGGGGGAGACGAGGGGGAGACGAGGGGGAGACGAGGGGGAGACGGAGGGAGACGAGGGGGAGACGGAGGGAGACGAGGGGGAGACGAGGGGGAGACGAGGGGGAGACGGAGGGAGACGAGGGGGAGACGGAGGGAGACGAGGGGGAGACGAGGGGGAGACGGAGGGAGACTAGGGGGAGACGGAGGGAGACGAGGGGGAGACGAGGGGGAGACGAGGGGGAGACGGAGGGAGACGAGGGGGAGACGGAGGGAGACGAGGGGGAGACGGAGGGAGACGAGGGGGAGACGGAGAAAGACGAGGGGGAGACGGAGGGAGACGAGGGGGAGACGGAGGGAGACGAGGGGGAGACGGAGGGAGACGAGGGGGAGACGGAGGGAGACGAGGGGGAGACGAGGGGGAGACGGAGGGAGACGAGGGGGAGACGGAGGGAGACGAGGGGGAGACGGAGGGAGACGAGGGGGAGACGAGGGGGAGACGAGGGGGAGACGGAGGGAGACGAGGGGGATACGGAGGGAGACGAGGGGGAGACGAGGGGGAGACGCGGGGGAGACGGAGGGAGACGAGGGGAGATGGAGGGAGCGGGGGTGCGGGTGTGGAACCGCATGCCGATGTGGCCCGACTCTGAGCCGTGGCAGACTGAGTAGTGGTAGACTGAGTGCAACCACGCCCCACCATATGGGCAGTGTTGGTCAACGGGCCCAGCACGTGCAGAATAATGGGGCCTGAATAACATCATGTGGACCCCCATGCGAAGGCATTGAATGCATTGTTAGCCGGTAGAATACAATGCATTGCCGGGACAACACGTTACAATTTGCCCAACATAGATCATTGATGACCCACCTCATTATGGTTTCCGCCCAATGTTAAGCACTATCAACGCGTGACGATTTGACATGATACAAATACAAACCGCAGTACGAACTCTTGACACTGGATCTCAACACACTTCAACACTGTGTTGCCCAACAACGGGCCAATATTGCCGAACATAAGCTTTGGCAACATCAAACCCCATCGCCCCTCAATAACATAAATAGCCACTTTCTGGGGCGTCAACAGTGATTGTGCGATTTACTGCATGGACCCTGGCCATGGGAATGTGGAATTTCCATCACTGGCTCAGAGACTCGTGGTGGTGGAATGCTCGTGTGAAAAGTGTGAGATGTTTTTGCCAGCGCTGGGCTTTCCAGTTCATCTGAGTGATGCATTGCTCAACCGATTATCGATTACGTATCTCGACTAATCGGATAACATAAAAAAAATCGAAGAAAAAAAACATCACCTCTGTTCTCACGTGTGCCGCTGGTCGCGTCAAACCGGGCGTGGCTTGTCGGGGATTTCCCGCCTTCGAAAGTTAGGGTGTTAGGGTGGGGGCGGGGGGCACCACGACTGAAGGGTAATTAACCACAACAAACGAAGTCCACTTCATAGCATCATCTACCAGCTCCAGTTTGAACCTCGCCTGTATCTCCCGCACGCCCTTGTGATTTGACTCTCAATTAGTGCGGTTTGTGGTCGTTCAATTATACATTAAATACAGGCTCCTTGGGTGCAGAGCTCATCATCGTAGAGATTAATGCCAGTATAAGTCAATCTGGCTGTCGCCACATTTAACTTGCGCTAGAGGCCCGCTGAGATTACATTTACATCTCTTGCAGCCACGACGGGAGCGACCTGCATCGCAACCCGATCCTTTCGAATCTTTTCACAAGCTCAGCAGGTTGGAGCATTGGTGCGCACTTACATGGGGGACCGCCTGTGAATACGAAGGGGTGAATAATAATAATAGTGTCGACTGCACGGTACAGAACTGACTCGCTGTCGAATGGGGAGAACGACTCAGAGGAGGAACCACAGACGAGCGAGGAAAGCAGCAACCACGTGGTGAACTGCACCCCCCCCCTCCCGCCCAAGCTCTGCGGTCCTCTATTTATGTATGCTGAACTTTTTTCGCACCGTACGTAGCCAAGCGTGGGGGAAATACAATTTCTTGCTGTGGGTTTCACACCTGATGATGATTGCTTGTGTTGCAATCGAAACGTCGTGAGAATTGTATTAAATATTTTATTATTTTATTATTTCCCTTCTACGTGACTTTACCGAAAGAACCAATATAACTAACAGCGCTTATCCCAACCAGCTGGGGATTAGTCCACTTGCTGTGTCGCCTTCTCCTGGCGAGCCAGCAGGGTACGGCACCACCTCGACACTCACGGGTCGTAGGAGGGAGTCTCACAACAACTTCTGTTGGTGCGGTGATCCATCAACCCTCGCTGCTGTGGCTGCCACCACAGTGCTGGGTTACAGGCAGCCCACGTGACCTGGCCTGGGAGGTGGCCACGAGCTGGCAAGCATTACTGCACGATGTTTGAACTTTATTTGTATGTTTCGATTTAAAGCTTTCGTGACTGCAGGGATTCATCTTCTTGGTTCTTTCTGTCTCCTCGACAGACCTGTTCTCCACCTGAAGACGGCTGCTTGCGTTGTGGCCGAAACGTCGTGAGAATTATTTTATTATGTTTATTTTTTTTATTTTATTATTTTCCTTCTACGTGACTTTACCGAAAGAACCAAGAAGAGTTATTCGTATGGTTTTTTATATTACCAAGTAAGGCCCACTAAGCTATATAGATATTATATTATTTGGGTTTTCGGTAAGGTCACGTCGATAGGTTAAAAGAAAATAGTTTTTTGTTATTTTTTGTTATTTTCTTTCAACCCATCTAGGTGACTTTACCGAAAAACCCAAAGAATATGAATTCCTGCAGTCACGAAAGCTTTAAGTGAAGATTTATATAACTATTTTTTAGAAGTGACCTGACCACGAATTATAGGTCAACGAAGTGCCTCATCATCATGTGGAAATAGCAGCCACATACGCACGCTGATTATAAATGTGGAAAGGAAAACACGGTGGACCCTGAGAAAAATCCACGTGACCACGGGGAGAGAGACACGCAAACTCCAAATATACAAGCGTCAGGGTCGGGATCGGGATTGGGATCGAACCCACACCCGCTTGAATACCAGGCGAGGTAGTTAACATTTTGCCACGGTAGCACCCACAACATATGATTCCGCAATAGCTGTGCGGAGCTTTGAGTGTCATCCCCTCATATGCGTGAGTTTTTTCCGGATTTTTAGGTTCGTTCCGATAAATCGTTATTTGATTTGGGCCAAACATCTCGACGTAAGAATGCGTCCTGAGATTCAGCGAGGCTCTGTCGGATAAATCATCATCATCAACATCATCCATTATCTATCCACTTCTGGATGGAAGCATCAAGCCGTCACTCCTGGGGTAATTTAAAAAGCATAATTGTTTGTTGTTGTAAGATCTCCCTTTTACCAAAAAAAAAACAAGAAACAAAAGCGCGTGAAAAGATACTGTTAATCTTAATTTGTTTGGCATTCTGCAAATTGCGGAGTAATTTTCAAGTCAGGTAATTAGTAGGATTTGCTACATGTACGTGTGCGTGTGGTATGTGTGTGTATACCTTACACAATGGGGAGCTGCGGCGCAGTGGTGGGCGCGCTGCTCTACAAACCCAAGTTCGATTCCTGCTCACGACCACCGACACCTGTGACGATTATCAGAACCGGTCACGGGGCCTGTCCCGAGGTCGCCTCGACCTCTCACGAGTAGCTCGTGCGAAGTGCTCACATCGTCACCGGGGGAGACAAAGGCGGCTGCGCGCGTTGTTTTGTTTGTTTGGTCCACCACCCCGTGGTTTTGCCACTCACTAACAGCACTTGCCCCAACAGTCTGTTAAGCCTATACAGGGCGCGGGGGGATCTTTGTCTGTGTGTGTGCAAAACACGTGTGTGCAGGGCGCGCGCGCGCGTGTGTGTGTGCGAGGTGTGTGCGAGGTGTGTGTGTGCGTTGTGTGTGCGAGGTGTGTGCAAGGTGTGTGTGCGAGGTGTGTGCAAGGTGTGTGTGCGCGTTGTGTGTGTGTGTGTGTGTTGTGTGTGTGTGCGTGTGTGTGCGCGTTGTGTGTGCGAGGTGTGTGCAAGGTGTGTGTGCGCGTTGTGTGTGTGCGAGGTGTGTGTGCGCGTTGTGTGTGTGTGTTGTGTGTGTGTGTGTGCGCGTTGTGTGTGCGAGGTGTGTGCAAGGTGTGTGTGCGCGTTGTGTGTGTGTGTGTTGTGTGTGTGTGCGTGTGTGTGCGCGTTGTGTGTGTGCGAGGTGTGTGTGCGCGTTGTGTGTGTGCGCGTTGTGTGTGTGTGTGTGTGCGCGTTGTGTGTGTGTGTGCGCGTTGTGTGTGCGCGCGTTGTGTGTGTGTGCGCGTTGTGTGTGTGCGCGTTGTGTGTGTGTGCGCGTTGTGTGTGCGCGCGTTGTGTGTGTGTGCGCGTTGTGTGTGCGCGCGTTGTGTGTGTGTGTGCGCGTTGTGTGTGCGCGCGGTGTGTGTGTGTGCGCGCGTTGTGTGTGCGCGCGTTGTGTGTGTGTGCGCGTTGTGTGTGCGCGCGTTGTGTGTGTGTGCGCATTGTGTGTGTGCGCGTTGTGTGTGTGCGCGTTGTGTGTGTGTGTGTGCGTGTGTGCGCGCGTTGTGTGTGTGTGTGTGCGCGTTGTGTGTGTCTGTGCGCGTTGTGTGTGCGCGCGTTGTGTGTGCGCGTTGTGTGTGTGTGTGCGCGTTGTGAGTGTGTGTGCGCGTAGTGTGTGTGTGTGCGCGTTGTGTGTGTGTGCGCGTTTTGTGTGTGCGCGTTGTGTGTGTGCGCGTTGTGTGTGTGCGCGTTGTGTGTGTGTGTGCGCGTTGTGTGTGTGTGTGTGCGCGTTGTGTGTGCGTGCGTTGTGTGTGTGTGTGCGCGTTGTGTGTGTGTGCGTTGTGTGTGTGTGTGCGCGTTTTGTGTGTGTGCGCGTTGTGTGTGTGTGTGCGCGTTGTGTGTGTGTGCGTTGTGTGTGTGTGTGCGTTGTGTGTGTGTGTGCGCGTTGTGTGTGTGCGCGTTGTGTGTGTGTGTGCGCGTTGTGTGTGTGTGTGCGCGTTGTGTGTGTGTGTGTGCAGCCGCCGCGTTATTATTCCCATGCGGGAGTGGCCGCTTGTTAACAGATGGTGCTCGCACGATCGCCGCCTTCATCATCCAAGAGGCGGCCACATTACCAGCAGCAGCAGCAGCGGCGGCGGCAGCAGCAGTTGTCGCTGTTTAAGCAGCGGAGTCGGCTTAGTGCGGTGCTCCGCGCGCCCTGCCCCTGGCCCTGCCGGGAAAGCAGTCGTTGTGTGCCAATGAGAGCATTAGCCCTGCTGCAGTGTTTACTGTCGGTGTGTGTGTGTGTGTCTGTCAGTCAGTGTGTGTGTAAGTGTCTGTGAGTGTGTGTGTGTAAGTGTCGGGGAGCGGTAGTGTGGCGGTTAGCGCGCTGCGCTACGAAACCCGGCGAACCGAGTTCGATTCACGGTCAACATCGGTGACGATTATCTCAACCGGTCGTGGGCCTCCCCTAGGTCGACTCAGCCTCAAATGAGTACCTGGTGCGTTGGGTAAAAACATCGCCACTGGGCAGACAAAGGCGGTCGGGCGTGGTGCTGGCAACCCACGTCCTCGTGTGCCGTTCTGGCCATCATAGGTGCTCGCTAACATCACTTGCCCCAACAGTTTGTTAAGGCTATACGGGGGATCTTTGTATTTTAATCTAAGTGTGTGTCTGTGTGTATGGGAAGCGGTAGTGTAGCGGTTAGCGCGCTGCACTACGAACCCAGGCAACCGAGTTAGATTCCCGCTCACGGCGAACACCAGTGACGATTATCTGAACCGGTCCTGGGCCTCTCCTAGGTGAACTCAGCCCCAAATAAGTACCTGGTCCGGTGTGTAAACATCTCTCCTGGGGAGACAAAGGCGGTCGGGCGTGGTTCTCGCCACCCCACCCCCCTCGCGCCGACCTTCAAAGGTGCTCGCTAACAGCACTTGCCCCAACAGTCTGTTAAGTCTCTACACGCGGGGGTCTTTGTCTTGCGTGCGTGAGCGTGCTCATGGTTACAGCCCAGGGAATGTGTTTGGCGTGTGGCTTACCGGCCCGGGGAGACGCAGACTCTTGGCTGCGTGAGAAGGAGGTTCCTGGCTACTAATCCTGTGGGCAGCCAACATTGTGCTGCTGCTGCTGCTTCTATTGCTGTGCTGAGCACTGAGCACATACATGCAGACAGAGAGGCACACACGCACGCACAGAGAGACGGGCAGACAGAGAGACGAGGCATTACCTGCGTGAGAGCCACGTGAGAGAGAGAGAGAGCTACGCCACCGAGAAGGGCAAAGGATCCTTTATTGACACGGGAAATCCTTGGCCGAGTCTTAAGGCTCATTTTCAGGAGGATCCCGCCCGCTTTGCGGTGTTTGGCGAATTTCTTATCGCGTTTCACACACACACAAGAAAAGCCCCACTCGGAATCTGCCCACGCATGCGAATGGTGCTCAGAGATCTGTATGGGATAGGTTAGTAACCTACCTGCTGTACTGCCTGGTGCAAGCCAACCTCGCGGGCAAATCGCTCGTGGTGGTCTCACGTACGAACGTCTCTCAGTGATGCACTGACCCTGATTTGGATGCATGCGCCACGATGGTACACATCGATTTGGGATGCGTGGAGATAAATCTCATTAAAATATCGTTTTCACTGTTTTTTTTCTTCTAATCAGGAATCGGGCAATTTGTTTGATGACGCAAATCGCTTGGAAATTACTTCGCTTCACGCAGCATGAGCAGATTCACTTATACTGCATGGCATTAGTATTCATTGTCAATATCACTTAACGTATTCTGGTGCTGGACCACATATGGCGACAATTAAGTGGCCAACTGATGTGATTGTTCAGTGCCGCTGTAGTTGAGTGAGCAGTTTATTTCCCGCACCGCATCGCTCCTCCTCCACCACCACCACCAACTGCCACGACCAACCACTACCAACCACCACCAATCACCACCAACCACTACCAACCACCACCAATCACCACCAACCACTACCAACCACCACCAATCACCACCACCAACCACCACCACCCACTACCAACCACCACCAATCACCACCAACCACTACCAACCACCACCAATCACCACCACCACCAACTGCCACGACCAACCACTACCAACCACCACCAACCACCACCAACACTGACAGCTTCTCACTTGCTCGTCGATTGTCTCTCAGCTGAAGTACCGAACGCTCAGAATCAGAATATGCATTTAGCCTGGAGAAATCCGATTAATTATGAAGCTCTTCTTCACAGGAATGAGTGCCGTGTCACGTGGTCGCGACGCGTCCGTCCCACGCCTTGTGACGTCTCCTTGATGACGCTCTGCTGTGCGCTGTAACCACGGTAACCACGTGGGTGCGCGGTGCTTTGGGTAACCACGAATTACGTGTCGAAGAAAAATAGCTCCTCCATAACGCGCAACACGCATAACTCCAGTATAACACGTACCGCGAATGAAGCTATAGAGCTCTTCTTTTAGAAGCGGCTTGGTCACAAATGATAGCTCAACAAAGTGGAAAATTATAGCAGCCATATTACTCTAAACCCGGAGAAAAATCTACGCGACCACGGGGAGAGAGACATGCAAACTCAAAATATAAAGCAGGTGTCAGGGTCGGGATCAAACCCACGACCTCCTGTATACCAGGCGAGGTAGTTAACATCTCCTAGCCACCGTGGCCTGTCTATTTAGATAAACGTGGGCAGTTACTTACTCTTAACTTCCTTAATGGCCTTAAACATTAGCTGTCTTTAACAAGGACGCACACGTATGTGTAATGTCAATTCACGTGACATGTGATTTTATACTTATAAACAACACCTTAGCTGAAGGCGCTCTATAACATAGTTTACAAGCGGTAACAAAAATAAAGTTATTTAGATGGCAGTGCAAGTGTCAATGAACGAGTGTGACCGTAACAGAGGGCACATGGGGGTCACGATGAGCCAGGGCAGGGGAGCAACGGGAAGAGGTGGAGGGGGCGATGGGAGGGAAGAGGAAGGGATTTGGCAATGGAGAAGCGGCGAGGCTTTTGCAGAGGAGCGACAGGAGGTGTGGATGTCGACGTTCCAGAAAATATATCGATTGAGAAAGTCAACCCGTGATACGTGTGGCAGGGGGCTTCGACGAAAATAGACTCTACACTCTTTGGTTCTGTCGGTAAAGTCACGTAGTTAGAAATACATTAAAATAAAACAAATCACGACGTTTCGATTGCAACACAAGAAATCATCATCAGGTGGGAAAACCACAGCAATAGTTTGTTTTTGCTGAAGTTGGAGAGAGAGCTGCCGTGGCAAGATGGGGGGGGGGGGCACGGGGGGAGAGAGACTCCCGGATTGTGTGGTCGTGTGGCACCACGTGGTGTCCGGCACAAGGCGCGCTACACGCACACGCAGGAGAGAGACTCAGCACAACCGCGAACACGCGGGGCGGTGCAAGAGGCTCTCCATTCCCCATCGATCATCATCATCGTCATCATTATAGTAATAATCATCATCATGAGCATTGCTCTAAAGGGCGCCACAGTAGCGAGATGTTAACTACCACGCCTAGGATACAAGAGGTCGTGGGGTCGATTCCAACCCGGACCATTTTTGGAGTTTGCATGTTCTCCCCGCGGTCAAGTGGAGTTTTCTCCGGGTCCTCCGTGTTTTTCGTCTGTATGTAGAAGCATGCGTTTGGAGTATTTATTTGCGATGAATGTCCACGTGATAAGCCACTACGCTGAGCTATCATTTGTTGTAGCCAGGTCGCTTCTGATTTTTTTTTCTAAATCTTAGTGTGGGCCTTGCCTGGTAAAATACAAATAGTTTAGTTTATAGTCTAGTTTTATATTCCATTGCTGGTTGATCCCAGTCCAGCTTAAATAACTGCCCAAGGTGACTTTCTTCCCAACACTGCTGAAGGATTAATACGTTGATGCGTTTGTTCATCACGTGACAAGTTTCATCTATTAGCGGTCTCGGGTGGAGGGGGTTTACGACACGCATTTTTACTCACGCGATCACCACCCAAACATCAACGACGAATCACAATATTGGTCGCCAAAGCCTACGAGTTCAACTTGGCCCCGAAGTGTTTTTTTCTTCTTCTTTTTCTTCCAGTCGCCGCGTTCCAACAGACGCATGGCCAAGTTGTTCTCTCCGCGATTATCTGTTTTGACAGTTTCTCAATTCGTCGCTGAGCGGCTCATCTCGCGGCTTAACTGCGATTCCGCTATAATGGGCTTCGACTCGCTGAGGTTTCTCCCGATGTGTGTGTTCAGGTTACAGCCGCCGCGCCGTAGAACGCGTGGACGCATCGGCGAGGCCCGGCCGTGAGAACAGACGCCGCTCCGCGCAGCACAGCTGAGTCGAGGCCCTTGTTGTAGCGTAGCCTCCTCCTCCTCCTCCGAGCGGATCCTCAACTTTCCCGAGCCCCCCTCGACCCCCTTCGCTTCTCGTTTATCCGTTCCTTTTTCTATCCTTGCTCTGATATTTCCCATTCTCTTCTCCGTCTCTCTCACCGCTTCCCATCCCGTCATTTGGTGGCCACGCACTCCGTCCTTGCCTCTACACCCCCACCACCTACCTGTGGTGGTGGTGTGCCACGGGTAAAATAGTTGCTACTTTACAGCGAAAAAAAGAAAACACCCCAAAGGTTTTAGCGTTAATGGATTTCTCCGCAGATCTGTGCTTTGCCGCGGTGCGTGGCAGAGACGCAAACAATGTAGCGTGCGCGTGCGAGTTGAGATGTCGACTTGGCAATATTACGGGGTTTGTGGTCGGAGTGTGGCTTTGGCAGGGGCTTATCTTGCATAAGCTGTTATCTTTAGCTTTTGAGCAGTCACGGGGTGCTTGTGCATTGTGTAAACGGCTTTTTTAGAAACACTTATACGAGTGGGCTTGTCTCGCCTCGCCACGGCCAGTTTTTGTGTTCTCATCCGTTCTGAATGTTTAGTCTAACTTTGCATTTATTTTCTGCGTTCGCCTTTCGTGACCTGCGGCCGCATCACCCGGAATGCACCCCTATCTGCACCCATGTCGCGCGACTAGTAAGCACGGGTTGAGTCTGTGAGCAGTGTACGTATGGGCGACAATCACGTGTTTAACACAGGTGATAATGATGATGAATAGCAATGATTTGGTTTAGATCTTAAGTTTTCGTGACTGCAATGTTCCATACTCTTTGGTTCCTTCGGTTGTCACGTAGGTATAAAATAAAAAAGTAACTTTTTTTTATGAAAAAAAAATGTACAATAAAAAATTATTATTCCATTTTTGGTTATTTTTAATTGTAATTTTTTTTTGAAAAAGTGTTTAATTTAATTTTATACCTACGTGACTTTACCGAAAAAACCAAAGAGCAATGATATGATTTCATGCAGCCTTCTATCATTGTGGCGTGTGATAATGTCAGCAATATGTTCAGGAGATAAATGCCCAAATGTCGAGGTCTGCTGCTGTTGGCCACGACAAGAGGGCTTCATGTATGTATGTTGTACTATATTGAACTTCGTTCGCACCGTACGGAGCCAACCGTGATAATCGAAGGTGCCGAAGGACAACAAACTAGAAACACAAAAAGCAATTCAGGAGAGAGATTCGTGTAGTTTTGCATTTCCTCATCCATTGAAGGAGCGCGCCGTTCATGAACAATGCATCACAGAACGCCGTTTTTTTATTTATCCGCAAGACAAATGCAGCCGGAACCGATGGCGTCGATTTTCCTAATCTCCGTGGTCCTATGTTGGGATGTTTGTCCAACTCCGTTAATGAGCGTTTATTCGTGAACATACATGTGGGAGGAAACCGGAGTGGCCGGGGAAAATCCACGCCACTCGATCCACCTCCATACACATGGCGATTAATCGACTTGCTGTGCTGCCTTACCTACTCAGGCAAACAAGGGAAACTATTTAAACTATGGACTATTTCAAAAATATATTTAGCAGGTAAGGCACATTGAGCTATATAGTAGCTCTTATTCAGAAGCGACTTGGTCACCAATTATTGCTCTACGAAGTGGCTTATCACGTGGAAATGTATAGCAGTCAAAAGCACGTTGATTATAAACGTGGAGGGAAAACCGGAGGACCCGGAGAAAAATCCACGCGACCACGGGGAGAGAGAGAGAGAAAGAACATGCTGATTCCAAATATACAGCAGGCGTCAGGATCTGGATCGAACCCACGACCTTCTATATACACCGCGGCGCTAGCCACTACACTACCGCTCCCTCATCTCCAGGAGATGGCGACATCAGTGTCCGCGGGTAGGCAAGGGAGCGTCACGACTTTGTGGTCTACCAACCCTCCCTGCCTCCCTCCACAGTGCTGCATTAGAGTCGTGCACCTCCAGATGTCACGGCCTCTCGATGGGCTTCTTGGTGGCCACCAGATGGTAGTGCTGTAAACATCCAATGTTGTATTCTACTATGTCCCCACGTCTATGCTCCCCTCCTTCACTAATTCGCACTGACCAGCGTGGTGAAGTATGGTCAAATAACTACCCTCCTCAACCTCCCTTAATGTACATATACGATGAGAATTTGCTGATTATGTAAAATTTTGTACGATATATTGAGCGAATTGTTTAGTTTTTAATCAGAAACTAGCAACGCGTATGTCCTTTGGACGTGACCGTCCGTCTGTCCCTCCCTCCGGACGTAACGCCCAGCCAGTCGGCCAGCCAGCAAAACTTTTATATTTTTTTGTAATATGACATGTGTACATCGTTACTTCACCGCGCTGGTCAATGTGTGTCGGTGAAGGCGTAGGGGGAGTGCAGAAGAGCAATGATTTGTTTTGTACTGCACTGCCCACAACGCCTGCTGCATCTCACTTTTGCTCAAGGTGGTGACCCATCCAAGCACTATCCAGGCTCAACCCCGCTTAGCTACAGTAGTCTAACGGGATTGGGTGTATTCTGCGCTAGGTCTAGAATGATCAGAATACCGGAGATATCCGATGAGCTATAACGCGTCCCCCCCCCCCCCCCCCACAGATGTCCAGTAGGTGCAAGTCAAACGTTACAACAACAAACAATACAAAGCCGCGCCGTCGACTGCAATAATATAGCGACACCGGTACCAAATCTCGGTGCAAATCAATTCCTGCTGCCACCCGAACTCAGAAGTCAATTTCCCGGACTGTGTGAGTCACACGGGGTCACGTGGCATTGCTCGTAGGCCCTCACGTCACTCCTCCGCAGTGAGAACACCTGCGTGGTCAGACGATCAGCTGAGTTGAACCCTGACCGGCATTTGACCTTGTGACCTCCTACGTGTGAGTCTAGATGCTCTAGCTGCAATGCCACCTGCCCCAGCTACACGCCCCACTAGTCCACACACAAAGACAAAGATCACCCATGTAGCCCTATATATACACACTGTTTGGAGCAAGTGCTGCCAGGGAGCACCTATGAAGGGCGGAACGCTACACTACGTTGTGGGTGGCCAGCACCACCCACAACCAATGACGAATATTTGAACCGGTCCTGGCCCTTCCCTAGGTTGACTCAGCCGTTAGCAAGTAGCTGTTGTGGTTCATAAACTTCAGCACAAAGAAGACAAAGACGGCTGGGCATGGTGCTGGCCTATGATGGGAGCTAACAAATTGTTCAATTCCTAGCCCGGGTGAACATCAAATCACATAATTCAAGCAATTAGAAACATCTAGAATAGAAACATGTTGCCTGGTCTGGGCCACTCAAAGGTTGACTAAGCCAACATTGAATGCTTGTTGTCATCAGCATCGGAGAGACAAAGGTGGCTGGGTGACCACTGGTCACAGCCCCTCCCCCCATCTCATGCGCTGCGACAGTCTTAATAGGTATCCTTAAATGAGTACCTGCCGCGGTGTGTAAACACAAGCAGTGGGGGGACACCCCCCTCGTGCGCCGTGTCGGCCTTCGTGGGGCGCTGCTCGCGAACGGCACTTGCCCCAGCAGTCCGCTAAAGTCGCGCCTCCGATTAGCACGGTTGGCTACGTACGGTGCGAAAGTAGTTCAACGTGCGTACGTACAAAGGCTATGGGGGGGAGGGCACATTTGCCTTTGTGCGCTCCGCCTTCAAAAGCTCGCTAACTCACCAGCCGCGCGTTGCGACCGCCAAAAATGCGAAACATGTTAATCCCGCGTGGGCGACGGGGACGTTTTCAACGCCGAACAGGGCAGAGCAGGACAGAGAAGGGGCTTTGACGTTGGATGTACAGTACCCACATGCCCCCCTGCCCATAGTCGCATGCACGGACACGGATTTGCCGATGGCCGGCACCTCGCGCTGTCAAGATCGGCCTCTGTGGAGGGAGGGGAGGAGGAGGAGGAGGCTCGTGAAGGACGCTCCTGGGTAGCGGGAGGCAGCCGCCCCTCCAGCAAACAACGGAGGGAGGAGGGAGCGACGCTCACAGCAGGTCGGATAAAACTCAGCAATTGTTGCGCAGTAGGGAGTTACAGGTGGCCGCGAACCCATGGCAACCGGGTCTGTCCCGTGACCTCCTGCCAGCAGCGGGCCTTCAACACTTCACGTGGCAGCAAAGTGCACCTAGCCTGGCACACGCGCTGCGGGGGACGACACCGCCACTCAGTCGCGAATGGCGGCTGCTGTTGTTGTTGCTGCTGCACACCCATTGCGCCACTTCAGCGGCGAGTGATATCCGAACCGAGCCTGCCCCCCACTAGGTTGACTCAGCCCTAAATGAGTGCACTACCTCCTGCGGGGTGCACATGTGCACGACTGGGGGAGACGAAGGTGGCCGGGCGTGGCTTTGTCCTCGCCGCCCGCTTTCTTGGGCGCCGTTCCCGTTCCAGCCTTAATAGGTGCTCGCGAACAGCACTTGGCCAAACAGTATGCTGCATGCTGCACAGGGGATATTTGTCTTTCTTACCAGGATACAGCTCCCCCGCCCCCATTTCGCCTTATGGACTATTCCATTGTTTGCGAGCACCTATTAAGGCTGGCATGTGGGGGGGGGGGGGGCTTACATGGTGTGTGTTGGTGAACGGAGAGCCCAGGACAGGTTCAGATACCACTCGCCACGGATCAAACTCAAGTCACGGGTTCCCAGTGCAGTGTGCTTAACCACTGCGCCACCACTCCTCGCCGCAGGATACAATACAGCAGAAGCAAGAATCGTGACGGAGTGGCAGCAGCCAAGGAAGAGAAGGCGAATGAGAGGACTTCCAACGGGGAGTTGAAGCGATGAATTCAGCCCGTGGTGCCGGGTGGATCGTAACATCGCAGAACCGTGAGATGGCAATGTCTTGGAGAAGCCTTCCTCCAGCAGTGGATTGATCATGGCTCTTCATAATAATGAAGGCACACAGGCATTCAAAGTAGGACGCCTTCAGGATTGTTAGGGTTCAGTATTAATTCCTGAGGTTTAGAGAGTCAGGCTAAGGCAGGGGTCGGAATCCAAAATAATAAGAAGAGGATTTTTTTTCGAATTCGGTACTAAACTCAATGTTTCAAAGTGCAATGCAATGTGAATACACACACGTGAACACACACACGTGAACACACACACGTGAACACACACACGTGAACACACACACGTGAACACACACACACACACGTGATTACACACACGTGAATACACACACACACTTGAACACACACACACACACGTGATTACACACACACGAAGCGGTGCGTGAAGAGCCGCATGCGGCTCTGGAGCCGCAGGTTGCCGACCCCTGGGCTCATGCAACTTTCGGATTCTCGAGGTGAGTCACAGCTCAGAGGAACAGATCAGGGAACCTTCCACGACTCGTACAAATTCAGTGGCAGTTTCAAAAGTAACCTCCTTCCCTTCAAGTGGTGGCTAAATCACATTCCATAAACAACAAAAGCCAAAGCACTCGAAGCAATGTTTACAATGTCATTTTCTTTCCTTCCTCATTTACAGCTTCTCACCATCGTTAAGGACATCACAGGCATCGCCCAAGCCTACTGCAAGGGCATATTTAGCCGCGGGATAAATTAGGTTTAACGTAGGCACGCACAAGACAAAGATCCCCAGTATAGCCTTGACATACTGTTGGGGCAAGTGCTGTTAGCCATCATTTGTCTCCCTAGTAGCAATGTTTACACATCGCATTAGCTACTCATTTGAGGCTGAGTCGACCTAGGGGAGGCACATGACCGGTATAGATAATCGTCGCTGGTGTTGGCCGTGAGCCAGAATCGGACTCGAGCCGCCGGGTTCGAAGCGCAGCGCTCCAGCTCCCCTTTGAAACACACAAGCAGGGAGACGCACGCACAGAGACACACACACCAATACCAACACCCCCCGCCATTCGCTACTAAGTGACGGCGGCGTCACCACGGCGCCTGTGCCAGGCCAGGTGCACTTTGAGGCCACGTGAAGTGTCGAAGGCTCTCTGACAAAGTCTCTGGACAGACCCAGGTGCCATGGATTGCCTGTTACATGCACCAGTTATACCCTTACTGTGCCAACTTGCTGTACTTTAGCTACCCGTTGTTGTGAGCGTCGCTCCACTGCCCTCCGTTGTTGCTGGAGGGCGACTGCCTCCAACTGCCCAGTAGCAACGTCCTTCACGAGCCTCCTACACAGAGGCCGATCTTGACACCGCTGATACCGTTCGTCGGAAAGTCCACTCAGCTCAACATCCTCCCGTACCGCATCAGCTCCATCTCTACTCCAGCCCACACGCAAAAAAAAACACACACACATACACGCACTGAGACACACACACGCACGGAGACACAAACGCATGGAGACACACACACACACAAGCACAGAATCACACACAGAGACACACGCACGGAGACACACACACAAGCACAGAATCACACACGAAGACACACGAACGGAGATACACACACACAAGCACAAAATCACACGGAGACACACACACGAAGACGCAGACGCACGGAGGCACACCTGTACTTTTATTTATTTATTAGTTCGCGCTTGATCGGTTGATTGTAAATTGCGCAATCGCGTGGATAATTACGCGTGTTAGTGTGAGCACACACGCGCGCGTGCACAGGCAGTGTGGAAAAGAAAAGAGAGAGAGAGAAAAAACCACAACGATTGTGAGAAAAAAAATATTCTTTCCAACCGTAACGACCCCCGGGTAACGAGCGCAAAATGGGGGAGGGCGGGGCCCAGCTGGGCCAGGGTGCGGTTCGGTGGGCTGCAGGTGTGGAGGCGACAGTGAGGAGGGGATGGGAAGACGCTGGGCAGCTAGGGCAACTCCTCGTTGAACGCGGTAGATGGGTTCCTGAGAAGTGCCTCGTTAAGCGAAAAAACGCCTGAAGCGAAAGCAATTTCCCCCAAAAATAATCTAACGACAATCAAGTTTTTGGCGAGGTGCGATGTAACTCCGACTACGACGCGACAAATAACAGAGGGTACGACGCGCGCGTTACTCGAATGTTTCGCGTAATGTATCACTGCAACGCTGAGGTGTTAACACCGCGTGAGCCGGGCGGTGGTGGTGGTGGTGGCGACGCCGCCACCTGTAATCCATCACTCTGGAGGCAGCAGCAAGAGCTACACAGACTGGGTACTAGACAGACAGACTGTGCAGTGCTTGGAGCTAGATTTGCGATGTGACTGCGAATTCGAGTGATTTTGCCTGCCGAATATTGGGACTCGATGCCAACTGACAACGTAAATAAGCGACTAAGCGTACACATTCGAGGTAATGCAATCTTTTAATACAAAATGCTATATATTTTTTTTAACTAAGTCCAATCTTCAATTTCCTCACAAAGAGCGGTCCACCGACCCTCGGAATGGACCGGCCCAGGGGGCATTTGCCCTACGGACTGCTGCCCGCTGGGACAGCCCAGGTAGGTAGCAAACCGCGCCCATCGCAGGTGCGGGATGACGGGTGACGCGGGCCCACGTGGGGGGCTCCCTCGCCCCCCTCCCCCCTTGGTGATTCTCTACCGGAGTCAGAGAGAGGCCCGCGGTGATGAATGCCTCGCGCAGGTGGCGAGTGGAAGGGAGGAGGTGGGGGGGGGGCCCGGCTCACAGAGGCGGCGATGAAATGAGAAAAGGAGACGTCAGGTTTGAGGCGTGCGTTCGTTTGTCGCGGGGGTGGGTCGGTGTGGGTGGGGGTGGGTGGGTGTGGGTGGGGGTGGGTGGGTGTGGGTGGGTGGGTGGGTGGTGGGTGGGTGTGGGGGTGGGTGGTGGTGGGTGGGTGGGTGGGTGTGGGTGAGGTGCACGGCGGAGGGACATTGATGTCGGGGGACGCGTTGTGGTGGAGGCGGGTGGAGGCGGGGGGTGCGGTGGAGCAGTGGGAGGGGTTGGCATGGAGAGACAAAGCGGGCAAAGCGAGGCCACTTGGCGGATCAAACCACCCTAGAAATCCGGCAAACACGCGGGGTCACGCGGCCCCCTTTTGTGTGGCGCCTGACCCCAGAGCACAATGTATGGAGGGGGGGGGGGGCGAGTTTGGTGCTCATAGGGGGGGAACAATTGCGCTCAACCTTGTGTTTGTTTTTGTTGGTGGTGTTGCTGCTGCTGTTGATGTTGTTGAAGTTGTGGGAGGTAGTGTTTTTTCGCGTGAAGGTGGTGGGGGTCCCCGTTTGCTGGTGCGAGTTATTGCGACAGCCGAAAAGTGTTGAAGGCCCCCCCCGTCCCCCCAATAAATAGTTTACATGAAACGCCCCCGGTGAGAGTGTTTGTGTCGATACGAGCGGCGAAACTTCTGCTGTCGTGTGGAGAGGGCAACGTTTCGCAGTCGGGGCATAGACCAAGTTTAGGCAGCCAGTCAAGAGCACCGTCAGGCATTTAATGTAGCTGGTTTTAGAACCACCTGCTGACTGAGACATTCATATTTAAACTATTTTAGACTTATTTTTATTTACCAGTTAAGGTTCAATGCGCTATTCGGTTCTTTTTCGAAATGGACCTGGCCACAAATCATAGCTCAACGAAGTGGAAATGTTTAGCAGCAGCCAAATAGCTAGTTTCGTCTTTTGGCCATCTCCAGTCTGCGATTTCTGTCCTCATTTAAACTGACTCTTTTATTAACATCACTGAAGATTAAATCGGAATGTAACTTTGGGACATCATTTCTATTGTTATTATTTAATCTGTAATTGTAGAATGGAACAAAAAATACATATCACGACCTTTCGATCACAACACAAGCGGTCGTCCTCAGGCCGAAAAAAAATCCAGCAGTGGAACTGAGTTTAATTTTTCTACCTACGTGACGTTACCGAAATGACCAAACAGTATGGATCCCTGCAGTCACGAAAGCTTCAAATCAAAATTGTAGAATGCTTTAGTGTAATCTTCCGACCGAGTCGACTTTGAAACAGAAGCTTCATAGCTCAATGGGCTTCACAAGCGAAATCAACAAAGTTGTGATTCTGAAACTTCTGATCAGCGTATGTGGTTGCGAAATTCAACGTTCGTCGGCCGCGGTGCGGATCGTCTCGTGATGACCATCATCGTCATCATCGCCACCCAGTCCGTCAGATGATATCCCGCGTCGCCCGTGGGAAGTCCTCATTTCAGATTTACCTTCGCCCACCGCCGCCGCATGCGTGTTGAATTTCTTTCGCACCGTACACAGCCAACCGTGCTGATCGGAGGTGCCGCCGGGGACAGCGCGCCACGGCCGTCGGACCTTCAATCAGCCTTCAGTTTGTTGACGTCTGTGCACTGACTACCCCCGCCCCCCGACCCCCAACCCCCCTTTGGGGCCACCACTTTACCTCTGGAACGATGTTCAATACTAGGCAAGGGTTGGCATCGTAAGGATCGTTTGGTCGGAAAGGTCGGCGTGATTTTAGCCTGGGTGTGTATCAGGCGGTCGAGGGGCAGACGAGACGCATCCACACGTACACAACTCTACGTATGGTATTTGAACTATGGATAGACTTGTCGCCGCCATGGGAAGGTGGAGCACTACCGAATGCTCATTTGAGAATGTTTTGACTTGGACTTAATGTATAATTTATACTTATCGTGCATTTTAAACTTATCGTGCATTTTAAACAATAATAATAACAACTCACATCCCTTTATGAATCCACTGCTGGATTAAGGCCTATCCACACCGTATTAGTCGTGAGGATGTATTGACCATACTTCCCCGTGCTGGTAAAGTGTGGTGAGGATCGGTTGAGATATCGCGCGCCGCTGATATTGTCCGCGGCTGGGATTCGAACTTAGGTTGGCGGAGTCTTTATCGATGCTGCTGCTGCGTTGGCAGTGGTGGACACGCACAATTAAAAACAACAACAACATATTCTTGGTTCATTCGGTAAAGTCACGTAGAAGGGAAAAAATCATTCTCACGACTTTTCGATTGCAACACAAGCAATCATCATCAGGTGTGAAACCCACAGCAAGAAAATTTGAAAAAAAAGTGGTTTTCACACCTGATGATGATTGCTTGTGTTGCAATCGAAACGTCGTGAGAATGTTATTGTTTTTTTATTATTTGATTATTTCCCTTCTACCTGACTTTACCGATAGAACCAATAATATGAATCCCTGCAGTCACGAAAGCTTTAAATCGAAATACAACAACAACAGTCACACTCGTCAACAACACCGTGGCCTGAATAGGAACATATGTGCAATAGGCGACGTTTTGGGCAATAGTCCTTCTTTATAGCACATTCATTTACGTGCAATGAACAAAGGGTCATTACCCAAGACGTCTCCTATTATATTTACATTTCATAGCCGCAATGCTCTAGACTACATTTTTTTGTTAATTTTATTTTCATACGCAGGCATTCACGGCCACAACTGCGCTTCATAATCGGATTATTTAGGGATAGGACGTGTAATAATGAGTGTCGTTAACCCTCCTCCACCCGACACGGCCAGTTAATGAAAGTGTCACCTGAATCAAACGTGGCCACATCGAGTACTGCTTCGGCAGCACTGCCGATGTTGTTGTTGTTGTTTGGAGAGTGATCTTAGAATATTTAAATAGGTACGACATTTCGGCGTGGCATGTATAGCACCATAATATCGTTTTTTTTGGGGTTAGATCGCGTAAATACAAATGAGTTGTTAAACCCGATACCACCCGACAAAGACAATTATTAAGGTTTGTCACGTAAACAGAACATTCAAATTCGTTACTAGTACAGCACACCGGTGTGTTGAAGAGCAAATCCACAACAATCTACAGTATAATACCAAGCTTTTTTATTTTACCGGCAAAGGCCCACTGAGCTATATAGCTGTTTTTTTCAGAAGCGACCTGGTCACATATCATAGCTCACCGAGATGGCTTGTCACGTGGGTATTTATAGCAGCTAAATACTTTAAACGCGTGATGTTGATTCCAAATGTGGAGGGGGGAAAAAACCGGAAGATCCGGAGAAAAATCCAGGCGACCACAGGGAGAGAGAGAGAGACATGCAACCTCCAAATCTCCAGCAGGCGTCAGGGTCAGGATCGAACCCACGACCTCCTGCATATCAGGCGAGGTAGTTAACATGTCGCCAACACGGGGCCACATTTCTACTTCAAGGACCCGGATCAGGTACCGCTTCCACTCGAGATCTGAGCTCCTCGTTAACAACCTGAGGATGCCCGGATGTAACCTCCAGCGAAACGTCGTTAATGTTGCGAGATTCCTCTCCAACAACGCCACCGCTGGTGCTGCAGCACTAACACATTGGGCCACGTTTGTTTCACGCGTCACTTTGATTAATTGGCCGTGTCGGCTGGAGGAGGGTTTAAGACACGCATTTTTACGCGACCCAACGACCGAAAATAAACCAATTAGCCTCAAATGAGTACCTGGTGCGGTGTGCAAACATCAGCAAGTGGGGAGACAAAGGCGGCACGGTCTGCTGGCCCACCCACCCTGTCGTGTGCCTGCCGGCCTTCACAGGTGCTGCTCGCTAACAGCACTTGCCCCAACAATCTGTTTGGGCTATACGGGGGGAGAGGGGGATCTTTATCTGTGTTCGCGTAGTTCCGTGCGTCTCTGTGCATGTGTCTGCGATTCCCTGTCCGCCTGTCCGTATTCGCGTCCGCGCGTGTGTCTGTGCGTCTCTGGTTGTCTCTGTGCGTTCCCTCCATCCCTCCATACCTCCCTCCCTTCCATCCGACTCCCCATGAGTCGTCCCTGGCTGCACGTGTTTGCCCAGGGATGGGCTTTGTCTCGCCGCACGCCTGCACACACGCACGCTTGGACGCAAGCACTTAAGCCAAACGTGTGTACACACGCGCGCATTCCCACGCGCAGACACACACACACACGCGCGCGCGCGCGCACGCACAGGTCGCCCATCGTGACCAAAGCGGGTATTTGCGAACGCCTATTAAGGCCGGCACGACACCTGTTCTCTCCTGATCACGTCGCCACACACACCTGGGGCCAGGTTACTCGCACAGCTCAGCGTGACAAAACGCGGCGAAGTATGGTCGAACATTATCGGCATTCGCCGCGTTAATAGCGAGCGGCAAGCTCGACGCGTGTAACCTTTGTAACTGAGAAACGAATGGCCTCTGTTGCGACGGTGGTGTTCACGTCGACTTGTGGACTAATCGCCATCTGTTTCCATCCGTGCGGGGATAGAGCGTTGTCCCCTCGCACTGCGTGTGTTTTCTCCGAGTGCTCCGGTTATCCTCCCCGCTTGTATAACAAATACTCGCCATGATTAATCGACTGAAAGCATCTTAAAACTAAAAATCCAATGAATATCAGAATATTTATTAATAGTGGAGGAATCTGATGAGCTATAAAGCTCTTTTCACAGATGCCCATTAGGGGCCGGTTAGGACGTTACAACAAACAATATAAAACACGATAGGAGTGCAACGTATTGGAAAGGTAAACAAATCACTTAAAATACGAATAAAAATCAACTATTTTAATTTAACAGGTAAAGCCCACTGAGCTATTAACTTATTTTTCAGAAGCGACGTGGCCACAAATGAGAGCTCAACAAAGTGGCTTAGATTTCGATTTAAAGCTTTCATGACTGCAGGAATTCATCTTCTTGGTTCTTTCGGTAAAGTCACGTGACTTTACCGAAAGAACCAAGAAGATGAAAGTGGCTTAGCCCGTAAAAAATCATAGCAGCAAAATAATCTAAATAAATAAGAAGGTTTCCAATTTCCAGTTTCTTTTCGTCTAGGGGGTCGTGGACCATCGCGGGCTCTTGAATATTGACCGATAAGGAGATGACGTGCCAGGCTTGGGACAGGAACTCGTCGCTGCAAGGGAAGATCGCCGGTGGGTCGAGACGAAGGATGAAGTGGCAGCTAAAGGAGGGCACGAGGCCGAGAGGAGGTCCACCGCCGTTTGATTGGCATGTTCTTCAGGGTGGATGGTGTGGAGGTGGTGGGGGTAGGGGGGGCAGTGATCTTGATGTTTCACGGCAGGGCTATTTCCATGTACAGTGAGGGAAAAAAGTATTTGATCCCCTGCTGATTTTGTACGTTTGCCCACTGACGAAGAAATGATCAGTCTATAATTTTAATGGTAGGTTTATTTGAACAGTGAGAGACAGAATAACAACAACAAAATCCAGAAAAACGCATGTCAAAAATGTTATAAATTGATTTGCATTTTAATGAGGGAAATAAGTATTTGACCCCTCTGCAAAACATGACTTAGTACTTGGTGGTAAAACCCTTGTTGGCAATCACAGAGGTCAGACGTTTCTTATAGTTGGTCACCAGGTTTGCAGACATCTCAGGAAGGATTTTGTCCCACTCCTCTTTGCAGATCTTCTCCAAGTCATTAAGGTTTCGAGGCTGACGTTTGGCAACTCGAACCTTCAGCTCCCTCCACAGATTTTCTATGGGATTAAGGTCTGGAGACTGGCTAGGCCACTCCAGGACCTTAATGTGCTTCTTCTTGAGCCACTCCTTTGTTGCCTTGGCCGTGTGTTTTGGGTCATTGTCATGCTGGAATACCCATCCACGACCCATTATCAATGCCCTGGCTGAGGGAAGGAGGTTCTCACCCAAGATTTGACGGTACATGGCCCCGTCCATCGTCCCTTTGATGCGTTGAAGTTGTCCTGTCCCCTTAGCAGAAAAACACCCCCAAAGCATAATGTTTCCACCTCCATGTTTGACGGTGGGGATGGTGCTCTTGGGGTCATAGGCAGCATTCCTCCTCCTCCAAACACGGCGAGTTGAGTTGATGCCAAAGAGCTCCATTTTGGTCTCATCTGACCACAACACTTTCACCCAGTTGTCCTCTCAATCATTCAGATGTTCATTGGCAAACTTCAGACGGGCATGTATATGTGCTTTCTTGAGCAGGGGGACCTTGCGGGCGCTGCAGGATTTCAGTCCTTCACGGCATAGTGTGCTACCAACTGTTTTCTTGGTGACTATGGTCCCAGCTGCCTTGAGATCATTGACAATATCCTCCCGTGTAGTTCTGGGCTGATTCCTCACCGTTCTCATGATCATTGCAACTCCACGAGGTGATATCTTGCATGGAGCCCCAGGCCGATGGAGATTGACAGTTCTTTTGTGTTTCTTCCATTTTCGAATAATCGCACCAACTGTTGTCACCTTCTCACCAAGCTGCTTGGCGATGGTCTTGTAGCCCATTCCAGCCTTATGTAGGTCTACAATCCTTGGAGAGCTCTTTGGTCTTGGCCATGGTGGAGAGTTTGGAATCTGATTGATTGATTGCTTCTGTGAACAGGTGTCTTTTATACAGGTAACAAGCTGAGATTAGGAGCACTCCCTTAAAAAGAGTGTGCTCCTAATCTCAGCTCGTTACCTGTATAAAAGACACCTGGGAGCCAGAAATCTTTCTGATCGAGAGGGGGTCAAATACTTATTTCCCTCATTAAAATGCAAATCAATTTATAACATTTTTGACATGCGTTTTTCTGGATTTTGTTGTTGTTATTCTGTCTCTCACTGTTCAAATAAACCTACCATTAAAATTATAGACTGATCATTTCTTTGTCAGTGGGCAAACGTACAAAATCAGCAGGGGATCAAATACTTTTTTCCCTCACTGTACAAGGCTATTTGTTCATATATCTGCTCTCTATTTGTCTTAACTGTTGTTATTACCCTTGGACAGTCCTAAAATCGGCGACGTGCATCTGCTTGCCTATTAATAGTCCCCCTGGTTTCGCACGAAATTAGTATCAAAAGCATTCAATGGAATCTCAATCATTCTGCCACCTCTGTCATCATTCAAACTGACTCTTAAAATCGCTGAAGTTCAAGTGTGAATGTAATTTAACAACATAATTGCTGTTTTGTTGTACATCTGTAATCGTGGAATGCTTTGACGTTGTCTTCCGTCCGAGTTAATGGGCTTCACGCCTGAAATAAACTTTTGAAACTTTTAAACATCTTACTGGGGGCAACCACATGCACAAGGGCCGAGGCTCTCTTTATGCACAGACTGCGGCCACAGTCGGCGAAACAATCTCTCACTAAGAGCGTTCGGCCCTGTCACTCTACTCAGGCTGAGCGAGCAAAGGCGATTTTGTTTTTGTTCGTGTGTGTTACCTTTAACAGGTGCACGGTAACCGGTGACCCGCGGCGGGCGACAAGCTATCAGACGGTGCCTCCGAGTCTTGAGTTTTATTTGATTTGTTACACGGAAGAAGATAATGATGATGATGATTGTGGTGGTGGTTGTCCCGTTTAGCCAGTTGTCTCCGGCTATTCTACAAGGGAGGTCTGTGCTGCGTGAGCACAGCAGCAACGAAAGATAATGAATGAAAACCCCATCGGCATTGCAGAGAACGACTACAGCAGGTTCCTTTTCGGATTATTTCACAAGCAACAAACTAAACTACGCAACATTTTTTTTTATTGTACCAGGTAAGGTCCTACTGAGCTATATTGCTTTTTTTCAGAAGTCACCTGGTTATCACAAATGATAGCTCAACGAAGTCGCTTATCGTGTGGAAATGTATAGCAGTCAAATCCTCAAAACGCATGATTCTAAACGTGGAGAGAAAAACCGGAGGACCCGAATAAAGATCCACGTGACCATGGGGAGACATGCAGGCTCCAAATATACAGCAGCAGGCGTCAGGGTCCGTATCGAGGCCACGACCTCCTGTATACCAGGCGAGGGAGTTAACATCGGGACAAGGAGGCGTTTAACGGTCGTAAATGAAACACGCGCTAATAACACGAAACAGAACTCGTGCAGAATATAACACCAGAGCCAGAGGCGGCAGATAAAAAGTTCGCTACAGGCAATGGCGGAGCCAGGATTTTCAGGTAGGGGGGGCAACCCCTCCAACAATGAAAAATGATAGAGGAGTTGTTAGTAAGTAAGGACTTGTCCCTTGATTGTTATTCGAAGCGTGTGCGGCGATGGCGCAGCCGTCGATCGAGGGTCGATTTCGAACCGCGTTGTGTGATCGGCATCGCGCTCACTGAAGGTGAATGCCTTCAGGGAAGTCGTGTGCTGTATACGCAACTGCGCACAATTTTGTGAGTCACTAATAACTGCTTTGCCGTTACTTATTGCCAAGTATGGACCTAGACTATTGTCCTATCATCTCATAGAGTTCCTGGCACGTAATAATATGCCACACAGTGGCAGTGAGGGTCGCAAAATGCCGATTTATTACTAATGAACCCCAATGATCCGATTGAAATAAGGGATTTCGATCGGATCATTGGGGGAGCACGTGCCACCCCCACTGGCTCCGCCAGTGGCTACAGGTGTAAGTAATCTGTGTGTTATGGTGTAACAGGGACATGGAGACACTCAGCCGTCCGGCAAGAGCAAGAGGCATTGCATTAGCGCGGTGACAGGTCCTGCGTCGTTGCTTGGGAGATGCGGCCGCACGCTCAGTACGTTGCCAGTAGATAAATAAATGCACTTCGCATTGCACTGACAGTTTTTGTTCTAAAAGGTTTAACTGTCAAGGAAAGCGGTGCAACTTAGAAATGTGAAGACGAAACGAGGATTCACCTTCGAATTCTCCCCCACGCACGCGGAAACATGTCAATGAGCAATGCCTCTTGGGAGATGTTGTGCTCTAGGCGTGTCGCATAGAACGGCCGCAATTGTCACAAAACGTCGTTCTTCGAGGTCGGACCACCGCCAAAACTACGCGGTTAAATTTCGTTAAAATTGGTCGCGGCGCTCGTGTCGCCAAAGACAACAAACCTGCCCAGTTTCATCGGGCTACGACGTTTCCCCTTGAAGGTATGAATGCCACGATCTACCCAGAATCCTTACGCCTGCAATGGTGATGTGCGGGATCACGCGGGACCTGCCCATGTCCCTATGCCCATTTATGTACAGATTATAAATATGAAACGATAATACGAACGACAGTGCAATAGTAATTATAATAATAGCTGCCCAATGTTGACTTTCTGGCGACAGATGCATCTTATTAATATAGATTACTATATATATAGTCAGCCACCGAGTCTGTGTTCCTGGCTGATGAATGTAGTGTGGGATGGTGCTCGCTTATATTGGCGGCACTGAGTCATCCCTCATCCATCCAGCTATCATTCATCCATCCATCATCCCTCCATCTCTCCATGACCTGTCTAACGATCAGGTCAATTGTCCCTTCGTTGGCAACTTTGGTCGTGATCTACCTCCTCCGTGCCCGGTTCTCAAGAGTGGTCGCGCTGGAGAAAGGCTTAGGTGCCCCAGGAGCTTCAAGGGGACCTGGATTTAAAAATAAAAACATCAAGCATATATCTGTTCCAATTTAAATCCCAATTAATATAAAACAGCCAGTGAATCCGTCTCATCATCATCATAATCATGTTTGTCTCTTCTCTCACCTAACCCCACGTTTGACTCTTCCCTACATCTCTCATTTCACTACACGTCTTCTTACATCTCTCTACATTTTCCACAATTCTGTGATGGCACGACTTCTCTGTGTCGTGTTTGCATCTCTTCCCCTGTCCTCCCAGTCGGAGTTTATAAAGGGCAGGTGTAGAACAAAAAACATTCTGCCCAGGGCACTGAATGGGCCAGGACCACCACTGGGCCTCAGCCTCATGGATCATCTGGCTGCGGTTAAATCCCTCGTCCAGTCTGCGACGATCTGAATCTACAGTTTGTAAAATGTAATATGTATGTTGAACTTCTTTCACACCGTACGTAACCGCGCGCTTTCAGATGCGCTTCAGTGGCCGTCTGGAACGCTCTTCCTTTCGATATTAGGAAGCCACTGGGAGCGATGCACTTTGAAATGTAGATTGTAAACGAATTTCTTTAGATATGATTTTTGTGTTTAGTTTGTTCTCCTCCCCCCGCACATCTGATTAACACGGTTGACTACGTACGGTACGAAAAAAGTCCAGCATACATACGTAGCCAACGGCGCTAATCGGAGACGATTGTGTTTCCTAACAATGCAACAATGTTCCCAAAGAACCTCACATGTTCGTCCCCGTTCGGTGGTGCAGAGTCACTCCCTCTGCCTGACTGGGCGGCGATCGTGCTCCCTGCAACTCCGTGTGTAACGCGTGCTGGCTAAGGGATGTGGCGTAAAGCGCCTTGAGCTACGGCGCTCAGTAAATATAAAATAAGACGATGATTAACTATGGGACTCATAGTAACGTTTGCGAAAACATGAAATAAAAAAAATATATCCGTCTTCTTGTGTTGTTGTTGTTAGCGGTGTAAGATCCACGTCCCTCCGTCAGTGCCCAGACGTCTCCCTTCCGTGCGAGATGGGCCATCTCTCCGGCGGCGTTGCGCCTGATCAAATACAATCGGCACAAAGAAAGCGAACTTGGCGTGCGGCAAAAGTGTACCCCATTAGACTCGAATGGAGAAGGACGCTGTCTGCCGAGTGTGGAGAGATGACGGGGGAGGGTGGGGGGGCGTGGAGACGGGAGGCGATACGACCGGGCTTTCGGGAGGAGTTTATTCAGCCACGGGTTAGCGACGGCAGAGGAGGAGGAGGAACGATTCAGTTTGCAAAGGGGGGGGGGGGGGGTACATTTCTAACCGTAGAATAGGATGCAATACATCTTACAGCGCCGGTGTAGCGTGAGACGCTCGTTCGCTCTGCAACACCGGTGACACGCGCGGGAGAGCAATTACAGCAGACGCGATGACAGGCCGTGGACAGGCGGCGTCTAATCGCAGAGACGTTTATACACGGAGCGTGCATTTACTCGCGAATATCGTGATGTGCGTGTCATCAATTATCATCATCAGGCAAGATCCATCACCTGCCGGGTGAAGGGCTTCCCAAACCATTGCAACCCCGCCACAGCCACGCGATTCCACAATCCATCTAGCTCTGGCACACGAGTTGAAATCATCGCTCCATCTCCTCGCTGGACGTGCTCCCTCTGGCGCGTGTTCCACCTTTGGCTGCCACTTCGTCAATCGTCTCGACCACCGGCCACCATCGTCCGTTCGAGCCGGCTCTCTCGTCCGAGCGCGCCTACCTTTCCACACGGTCAACGTGGGGTCTCTGATTCGAGTTTGCTCCCTAAACCACGTGCTTCTCGTCTCGTCTCTCATTGTCGCGATTTCATCCACAAGCATGTACCTCTCCGTGATTTTTTTGTGCGCAATTTTTCAACTCCTTTTCAATTGTCTCTGTCGTCCGTGCGTCTGCTTCCTTTGCCCGGTACCCGCGTGAACACCACTAGCCCGGTGAACACCACTAGCCCGCGTGAACACCACTAGCACTGCAGATACGGGGAGACGAGCGTGGCCTGGCGTGGACCTGGCACTGCCCCCCCGATCTCAGAGAGCTGGGTTCAATCCCCAGGCACGGATATCATCGGCGGCACACAGTATCGGAACTTGCCCTACTCCGAGTAGCGTCTTGTGCGACGAGTGAGATCCGTGAACATAAGCAGAGGAGAGATAAAGGTGGCAGGAGCCCCATCGTCATCATTTCGCACCTCCCATTTGCAAGGTTGACTGCGTACGGTGCGAAAGAAGTTCAACATACATACAGGAGATGCCAGGTGTCGGCCAAATCACTCCTTCGCGTGAGTGCTGTGCTCAATGGTGGAGCCAGGATTTTCAGGTAGGGGGGGCAACCCCTCCAGCAATGAAAAATGCCAGAGGAGTTGTTCGTAAGTAAGGACTTGTTAGTAAGTAAGGATTTGTCCCTTGCTTTTTATTCGACGCGTGTGCGGCGATTGCGCAGCCATCGATCGAGGGTCGAATTCGAACCGCGTTGTCTGATCGGCATCGCGCTCGCTGAAGGTGAATGCCTTCAGGGAAGTCGTGTACTGTATATGCAACTATGCACAATTCTGAGTCACTAATAACTGCTGTGCCGTTACTTATTGCCAATTATGGACTCGGAATATTGTCCTATCATCTCATATAATCCCTGGCACGTAATAATATGCTACACAGTGGGAGTGGGGGTCGCAAAATGCCGATTTATTACTAATAAACCCCAATGATCCGATCGAATTCTAGATTTGAAGTTTTCGTGACTGCAAGGATCCATACTCTTTGGTTCTTTCGGTAAAGTCACGTAGGTGAATATAAAAATAAATTAAAATTAAAAATAAAAGAAAATAAAAATAACTAAATTAAATCACGACGTTTCGGAAGCAACACAAGCCTCTGTCATCAGGTAGGACAGCCACAGTTACGAGAAGCTCTTGTCCACTCCAGCAAAAAAAAATATTGCTGTGGCTGTCCTACCTGATGACGTAGGCTTGTGTTGCTTCCGAAACGTCGTGATTGAATTTAGTTACTTTCATTATTTTTTAACCGACGTGACTTTACCGAAAGAACCAAAGAGTATGGATCCGATCGAAATTAGGGATTTCGATCGGATCATTGGGGGGGCACGTGCCACCCCCCCCCCCCCCACTGGCTCTGCCAGTGGCTGTGCTGGCCTTAATAGGTGCTCGCTAACAACACAATGTGGCAATTAGTAAGGCCAAACACATCGTCTCTTTGCCATCGAATTCGCGCACGAACATCAGCGTTATTTTGCCCTTCAAGAGAAACAATCACTGCAGTAGAATAGAGCCTCTATCGGTGACGTCGGAAGAGCTCCTGTCGATGGCTCAAGACTGTGGCAAGTAGAGGCCACCGTGGCGTCGTCATCATCGCGTCGACGATGAGGGTCCTCGCGGGCACCGTCCAGAGCTTCCTCCTTGCGAGGTCAGGCCCCGGGGTCACCGCATCGCGTGCTTTCAGATGCTCATCTGCGGCCGTCTGGAACGCTCTTCTTTCTGATATTAGGCAGCCGCTGTAGATGTGCACTTTTAAATAATCTCGATTGAAAACTCATTTCATTAGAACTGCTTTTTGTGTTTCGTTTGTTGTCCTTCGCCGCACTTACGATTAGCACGGTCGGCTACGTACGGCGCGAAAGAAGTTCAACAAACATACAGAAACATGCACAGATCTGACGAAGCCGCGAGTCTCTCGCACGGCCGCCCGGACGATGCCGGCATGGAGAGAGGGCCCAGTTCGACTCTCCGCCCGGACCTGGACGGACAGAAGCAGGGCCCGGCGAGGCCAGGATTGAGTGCGCAGGCGGTGCAACTGCACGGGGCCCACGTGATGGAGGGGCTCACAGGCGCTGGGCTACGGAGAGTGGGGTGGGGGCGAGCGGGGGGGACATTTTATTCTTTGGCCCAGGAAGCCTGCACCCGTGACAACCACGGCACTCCGCCACTGGGTTGCCCGCCTTGTCAGAGTTTGTTGTGACCTTCTGTGCCCCTACTGGACCATCTGTGGAACAAGAGCTATGTAGCTCATCGTATTCCTCCAGTATAAATAAATATTGTTATTCTCAATGAAATTGCCGAGTGCATTAACGAATATCCACGAACATATGTTCGCGTTAGTCTCCACTCTGCCTCTCACCTTTCTCTCCTCTTTCACACTAAGTTCGTATCACGTGTTCGACGTCAGATCGCTAAGGGCTACTTGAAGAGTACTATCATATCTACAAACATTATGTAAATATCACCCGAAAACTCTGTAGTCCATACCAACCCGAATAATGTTTTTTGGTGTGTAGTTTGTTGTAATTCGTATCATTATTTAAAGGCCATTGTCAATCCACTGCTGGATGAAGGCCTCCTTCCCCACGCTGCGTCGGTTGTAGAGGATTGCTTGACCATACTTCACCAGTGTGGTCAGTACGGGTTAGAGGCCCATCGAACAAAGATGGTCACTGCATCGCCTGCTCTCAGATGCGCTTCCGCGGCCGTCTGGAACGTTCTTCCTTCGGATAATGGGAAGACATTGGAGCTATGCACTATTAAATCGTCTAGATTGAAAACTAATTTCTTAAGAACATCTTTTTGTGTTTAGTTTGTTGTCTTTCCCGCCCGCACATCCGATTAGTAAGGTTGGCTACGTACGGTGCGAAAGAACTTCATCATACATGACGAAATCACAAATGTTCCGAATTAAGATGTTGCAACATTCGTGGGCCTGTTTCTCGTAACAAACCAAACATATCTCGGTTGCGACCTTTCTATCACACTGTGGACCACAGAGTCAACCACTGTGGCCTGCGGCCGCTCAACGGCGAAAGAGGGACAGCAAAACGACACGAACTCTCTCTCTCCTGAAGCCCTCTCGTTGTGACCAGCAGCAGACCTCGGCATTCAGCTCCTGAACCACAGCGCGGCTGCCATCGTATATCCCACGTTCTACGATTTAAGGTCGGTCAGTATCCGTTGTTTAGCCATCAGCAGACGAAATAAGCCCCCCTTGAGACGCGTGAAACAACAACAACGACGTCGCCTCTCTTGCAAGGGCGACCTGGGGGGTGCATGTCCATAATCCAGTAGATAAAACGCGACTTCAAGGAAATCATTTGTACCATTTGTCAACCCCAGGTGGTACCGGCTAAACCCTCCACCCCCTTCCCCGAAACCCTATGGCTCATGGGGGCGAACTGATCCACTCCCCCTCCTCCTCCGCTCTGTCTCTCTGTCCCTCTCTCTCTCTCTATCCCAGCTTGATTTTCTCATGACCCCTAGCAGGCGCGGGTGCGCGCGTGCTACACAACACACGCACACACATCCCAAACTTTCCACTTCACCAACCACGGCGATCGTCGCCGCAGCCGCCGCCTCTCACAAGGAGCCTCCTTCTTCTGCCTCCTCCTCCTCCTCTTCTTGAGCACACAGCCAAGCGAGACCCCTACGGCGAGGCAGCGCCTGGCGCCAATTATACGGAACTGTGGAAGGAACGGGCACATCCGTTTACAAATCAGCAGCTTTCAATTGCTGCTCCTCCACATTAGATAAGCTCCGTCTCTCTCTCTCTTCTCCCCCCAAGCTCTCTGCTCTCTCTCTCTTCACCTAACGCCCCCCCCCCCCCCCAGTCGACATCCCCCTCTCCCCCACATCGCCCCCCACCATCCAAAACGCCTCTTGATTTTGATTCCAGCTTGCCTTCAAACATTTTTTTTGACAGCTTGAACTCGCCGTGGCATTCTTCTGCGTTAAGCCTTCAAAAAAAATAATCATATGATGAAGACCCATTGGCTTGAAACGTCATCTATTTACAATTTAATTGAACGACACGCACACACACAGCGTCGTCGTTGCTGACGCCATGTATTGAGGTGTGTTGTTGTTTATTGTGCTTGTGAACCACCGCCAACGCAGCAGCACCATCACCAAATACTGTGTCTTGCTTTTAATAGAGGCGGGGGGGGTCTCTCCCTCTCTCTTGCTGGAAGAATAACAAGAAAATACCGCTTTCAAAGGAATCATTGTGTGCGTGTGGCTGTGTTTTGTATTATCCACACCGGTTCAAATAATCGTCACTGGTGGTGTTGGTGGCCGTGAGCTGGAATCGAACTCGGGTCGCCAGGTCCATAGCGCTGCGCGCTAACCACTGCACTACCGCCCCCCACGCACATACACGTTCACTCTAGCACACACACGTGTGCACGCACACGCAGACAACACATGTACGTACAAAGCAAGCACTAAAGATCGCCCTATAGCCATACAAACTGTTTGGGGCAGGACTGTAATTATTAGCGAGCGCCTATGAAGGCAGACACGGAACACACACATACTGTGAGTGTTGTTAAACACACAGACACACACAGACTGTGCGTGTTGTTTAACACACAGACACACACAGACTGTGGGTGTTGTTTAACACACAGACACACACAGACTGTGCCACACAGACACACACACTTGCCACAACACGCTGCTTGCACGCCCCCCATTAACTTTGAAAACATCTCATTCTGTCCCCTTGAAGGGAGCTCCAGTGAAACTCTCTGTCATCCTCTCCCCTCACTCTCCTCCAACCCCCCACCCACCAACACCGCGAGAATAAAAGCCGCATTCGGGCCCAGACACAGAGACGGCGGGCGGTGTAGGAAGAGAGAGGAGGCAGGAGAGAGAGAGAGAGAGGTGGGGGGGGGGGCAGGAGAGACAATCCGGAACGGCTTGCAAAGCGAGGCCACTTAAAACGCCGCACAAGCGACGGAATTGCCCTTTGCGGCTACGGGCATCAATCGCCGTCATCAGTCCCCTGCTGGATGATGCGGCATTCCCAAAGTCGTCGCCACCTATCACGATCCTTCAGCGCAATGGTACATCGGCCGAGTTAGCGGCGGCTTGGCACCGCGAACAGACGTCACAGCAAAATTACTGTATCATTGATTAAAATATCAAGTGGGTAATTTTGCTGTGCCGGTGCCACCTGAAGACGGAAGCTTGTGTTGCCCCCGAAACGTCGTGATTTTTTTTTTTACCTACGTGACTTTACCGAAAAACCAGAGTATGGACCCTTGCAGTCACGAAAACTTCAAATCCACCCTCATCTCATTGCATGCACCACGGGCTGCTGCTGTTGTTTGGGTGTTGTGGGCTTGTTCCAGGTTGTAGGCAGCACAGAAGACTGCAGAATAACAAACAGGGTGCTTCAAAAACACGTGCACACCTAAATGTAATGTTAATCGCTTCACAAAGTCAAAGAGTCTCCCACTTGTTCGCCATCGTTTTCAACGCGTGGCCTGGAATCTTCTCCAGGTGGTCTCCAGAGCCCGGAGGAGGCCCATTTCTCGTGGTGTTGTTGCAAATTTTGAAGCACCCTGTCCATGTAATGAACTGTGGCTTGCAGGAGATGGTGTACATTCCACATTAATATGGCCGGGGACTATTTTATATCCTGAGGACACGCACTCGGTTTTCCCACAACGCGCGCAACACGTGACGCGTTTAATGTGAAAGGGCAGACGGGATATTGAGGGTGGCTGCGGCTTGGTGGGAGGCCTTCATCCAGCAGCGGATTGACCATGGCCGATGGTGTTCAATGTTGTACTGTATATGTGTGTGCGTGGCAGGAGCGGTGGCGCAGTGGCTAGCTTGCTGAGCTACGAATCCGGCGATCAGAATTCGAATCCCGCTCATGGCCAATAGCAATGAGGTTTCTTCAAATAGTTGAGGGTAGGGTCCTGCCTTTCACCTACTTAATAGGTCCTTCCTAACAGGGAGACGTGCAATTGTGTACATAGTCAGGCACGTAGAGTGGAGCGGTGGCGCAGTGGTTACTGCACTGCTCTATAAACCTGAGTTTGATTCCCACTCACGGCTCACATCAGTGGCGAGTGATATTCGATAGTGTACGCTCCTTTCTACAATCCGCACTGACCAGCGTGGTGAAGTATGGTCAAACAGAAACCGTGCGGCCGACACGCCGTGGCTAGGCAGCCCTTCATCCAGCAGGGGATTGACAACGGGGCTCAATGTTATTGTGAATTATAGTCGGTACATTCAAAACATTACAATTGTATTTGACACACATGCTGGTCCTTTTAAATAGCGGGGCAATCATTATCTATGAAATTAAAAACATTTTGTAATGTTTATGTTACTTAATTTTACTATGGACCGCTTTTACAAGTAATTTGCCCGGCTTGATTGACGTGAAATTTATTTTATTTTAAATTGATTTTAATGATATACAGTACAGTACACTACTCTCGATTCCTGGTCTAACGCTGTTGTTTTTGCTCTGATTCCTTTCTATTTCGTAAACCCCACAAACACTCAACATGGAATGTGGGCTGTGCAGAAGGGCTATTGCCTGAAACGTCGCCTATTATATATTTGTTTTCTTCTTTAAAGCGTCGGTGTTTTTGATGAATGTGTTGATTGTTTGTAATGTTTGCTATTTGTACTCAAGCGCCACTTCCAGCGCACTATCACTAAATAATATAATTCCTCTGCGGTTGTTTTTGCCGCGATTTCTCTTCGTTTATGTTGTTTTATGTTCTGCTCTGATGTCTACCCGCCATCGCCTTCAGTGTTATTGTCGTGGTTTGAAACGACACAAATGTTCGTGATTATTTTGTACGATCGTTTTGGTTTTAATTAATCATACATTTTATATCTTCGTGGTTAACTCTTGCTGCCGTGTCTGGCCGAGCCACCCTTGAAAAAGAGCCGTATAGCTCAATAGGCAATTTACTCGGATAATAAACTCATGATTCTGCTAGACTGAACGTGTGTGTGTTATTGGTGGGGAGTGGTAGTGTAGTGTGTAGTGGTAAGCGCGCTGCGCTATGAGCCCGGCGATCCGAGTTCGATTCCTGCTCACGGCCAACATCAGTGATGATTATTGGAACCGGTCCTGGGCCTCCCCTAGGTCGACTCAGCCTCAAATGAGGACCTGGTGCGGTGTGTAAACATCGCCACCTGGGAGACAAAGGCGATCGGGCGTGGTGCTGGCCATCCACCCCCTCGTGTACCGTTCCGGCCATCATAGGTGCTCGCTAACAGCACTTGCCCCAACAGTCTGTGAAGGCTACACGGGGGATCTTTGTTATTGGTTACGTCATTGTCGCGACCAAAAACGAATCATTCGTGCAAACGAGGGACTCATTCCCATTAGTGGCCTCGAGTTATCACCAACTCCAACTAAAATAAACTTAACTTGAAATGCCTTGTAGTGTTATTCAATTCACTCGCGTGCAATTAGTAAGCATTTAAGTGGCATTAGCTTTCCTTACAGCCACTGAAGAGGCATGTAATTGACCCGTATCAACTGGCGGCCCCAAACACAGTTGTCGTTGAGACGGGAGAAGGAAGAGGAGGCTATGAATGAGATGGGAATTCGATCCGGGGGGTACTGGGGAGGAAGGAGGGGAGGAGGGAGGGGTGGAGGGGGAGGGCATTGGGGGGGCTGTGGCTCCCGGTTACTGAGTTTAGCCTCATTCAGTTGCTGTGAAGCGGAGGAGCAATTTGACACCTTGGCGTACAAAGGGTGTGCTTGTGATTGCTGCGTGGATATACACACATACACACAATGACATACACACACAATTACATACACTACACAAACTATACACACACATACACACATTTACATACACACAATTACATACACTACACACGTGTACATACACACAATTACATACACACACTTCCATACATACACAAATGTACATACATATAATGCACGCAATTACATAGACACACAACTACATACACTACACATACACAATTACATATACACAATTACATAGACACATTTACATACATACGTATACACACACACATGTACATACACACACATGTACATACACATATAAACATATACATACACAATCTTAATTTTAGAACTTTCGTGACTGCAGGAATTATTATTTGTTTCTTTCGGTTAAGTCACGTCTAAAGATAAAATAATAAATTAAATTAAATAATAGAATACGACGTTTCGATTGCAACACAAGCAATCATCATCAGGTATAATGAAATAGCGACATAAAATCTAACCAGAAAACTATAGACAGACATATTAGCAGACAGATATCACCAAGATACATAGCGAGAGCAACACAGGTAACAGAGAGGGGTGATCGTCTCTGTGTGGTGGCCTTAAATAGACAGAGGGGGGGGCGGAGGCAGAGAGAGGGAGGAGGGTTAGAGAAAAAATTAGCATATCAATGAGTGGTCAACAGACGTGGTGCTGCGAATGCGATGGCACGGCAAGCAAGCCTGAAAATCAGGAGAAGGACACACTAAAATTAAATAACCTAGTAAAATATCGAAATGTAATGTAATACAACACAGAGGGTCGGTCAACACACAATTAACGCATAGCCTGGTTGATTACGTATTTCAAAGATTGCTAAGTTAGAATTTAAGTGTGAACAATCTAAAGAGAGGACACAGGCAGAGAAAACAAGTCGCCAGAGAGAGAGAAAAAGATAATTCCTGCAGTCACGAAAGTTCTAAAATTAAGATTGAACCACTTCTACGGGGAAGTTTTAAGCTTATCTTTTTCTCTCTCTCTGGCGACTTGTTTTCTCTGCCTGTGTCCTCTCTTTAGATTGTTCACACTTAAATTCTAACTTAGCAATCTTTGAAATACGTAATCAACCAGGCTATGCGTTAATTGTGTGTTGACCGACCCTCTGTGTTGTATTACATTACATTTCGATATTTTACTAGGTTATTTAATTTTAGTGTGTCTTTCTCCTGATTTTCAGGCTTGCTTGCTGTGCCATCGTACTCGCAGCACCACGTTTTCTTTTGGACCACTCATTGATATGCTAATTTTTTCTAACCCCCCTCCCTCTCTCTGCCTCCGCCCCCCCTCTGTCTATTTAAGGCCACCACACAGAGACGATCACCCCTCTCTGTTACCTGTGTTGCTCTCGCTATGTATCTTGGTGATATCTGTCTGCTAATATGTCTGTCTATAGTTTTCTGGTTAGATTTTATGTCGCTATTTCATTATACCTGATGATGATTGCTTGTGTTGCAATCGAAACGTCGTATTCTATTATTTAATTTAATTTATTATTTTATCTTTAGACGTGACTTAACCGAAAGAAACAAATAATATACATACACACTAACACGTACACACACATGCAAATTTGTAAGTACAAACACACACAGACAATTACACACAAGGCAAAGATCCCCGTATAGCCTTAGCATACTGTTGGAGGCAAGTGCTTTTAGCGAGCACCTAATACAAAGCACATGCACAGGAACAATCATCTACGGTATGCAAATAGAGATACACATATGCCGTGTGTGTTCATTCACACGCCGCCGCAGTCACAGACTAACGTACATACATACAGACACACGTCGACATACATACACACACACGCGCACTTATACAGGATGTGCGTACACGCACATACGCGTGCACAGTTATACACACATATGTAACCAGACACTCTTACATACAAAGATAAAGATTCCCCCTCCCCCATAGCCTTAACAGACTATTGGGGCAAGTGCTGTTTGCGAGCACCTATTGAGGCCGATATGGCATAGTAGGGGGTGGGTGGCCAGCCAAACGACGGGCCGCCTTTGTCTCCCTAGTGCTGATATTTACACACCGCACCAGGTACTCATTTGAGGCTGAGTCGACCTAAGGGAGGCCCAGGACCGGTTCAGATAATCGTGACTGGTATTGGCCGTGAGCTGGAATGGAAGTCGGGCCGTTGGGGTTCACACGCACAGACTCGGACCCATGCACCCAGACGCTCACACATGCGCCCGTGTACGTGTGTGAGTGTTCGTGTGTCTACTCTACACAGCGGGGAGCGGTGGCGTAGTGGTCAGCGCACCGCGCTACGAACCCGGCGACCCGAGTTCGATTCGTGCTAAAGGCCAAAATCGGTGCCCATTATCGAATCGGTCGAATCTGTCTTGAATAAGTACCTGGTGCGATGTGTAAACAGCAGCATTGGGGAGACAAAGGCGGCCGGGAGTGGTTCTGGCCAAACCACCCCCCTCGAGTGCCGTGGTGGCCTTTGGAGGTGCTTGCAAACAGCACTTGCCCCAACAGTCTGCTGAGGCTACATGGATGGGAGGGTCATCTTTGTCTTTGTTTCTATATACACACGGACACACAAAGATACAGCCATACAGACATCCATATGCTGCATAAATCAAAGATTAAGATCTCCCGTATAGCCTTAGCATACTGTTAGGGCAAGTGCTGTTTGCAAGCACCTACAAAGGCCAGCACCATGCCAGGCCACTTTTGTCTCCCCAGTGGCGATGTTTACACACCGCAGCAGGTACTCGATTGAGACTGAGTCGACCTAGAGGAGACCCAGGACCGGGTAAGATAATCTCACCGGTGTTGGCCGTGAGCACGAAATCTAACTCTGATCGCCGGGTTCGTAGCGCCACGCGCTGACGACTACGCTACGGTTGCTACCGCTCCGCTCATTAATCAAAGACTACCACTGACACACGCAGAGACAGATGCAATTATAACAACACCAACTGCGAATGTTGCGAAATTCCGCAAAGAGAAACTGAGAGATCGGGGCGCCGTGGTGGCGAGATGTTAACTACCTCGCCTGTTATACAGGAGGTCGTGGGTTGGATCCCGACCCTGACGCCTTTTGTATATTTGGAGTTTGCGTGTCTCTCTCCCCGAGGTCGCGTGGGTTTTTCTTCGGGTCCTCCGGGTTTTTTCCCGTCCACATTTAGAAACAACACCACGCGTTTAGAGTATTTGGCCGATGTTAAGCCACTTGGTCAAGCTATCATGTCTGATAGCTCAGTGGGCCTTACCTGGTAAAAAAATATTTTAGTTTAAAAGTTTAAATAGTTTTCAGTTCAAAAGAGAAGTCACGCGTCTGCACAGACGCAACAAGAAGGCACGGGAAGCTCCAAAGCATCGTGGGATTCCCAAAGCCATCCGAGCAGATTGCGAGCGAGTGGCCCAGCAAAGTCCACGGCGCTTTGGAGAGACCGCGTGCGCGCCAGAGCCGCGCCTCGTACGCCATTGTGCGCCTTTTGGAAGGGTGGGGGCGCGGGAGGGGGGGGTGTTAACACCGTGATTTGATTAAGGGAATTAATTAACGTATCGTCATCACCGTCGTGTCCAGGCCTTGCTGTCCGCGTCGTTTGTGTCATCGTCGTCGTTATTGTGACGTCACGCATCATGGATGTCACGGTCGCCATCATAGACCGTGACGCCCACAGCAAACCGTGACGCCCACAATCGACCGTGCCATTCATTTCTTCTGAACCGCTTTTTTACGTTGAGTTTGTTGTCCCTCCCCCGCACCTCCGTTTGGCACGATTTAGTACGTACGGTACGAAATAAGTTCAACATACTGGACATACAACAAAGGACATTGTGATCATAGTCATCATCATCATTATTGGCATCGTCATCATCGACATTGTCATCGTAACCATCATAAACATGATTATCGTCGCGATTATTGACATTATCACCATCATCATCAACATCGTGGTAACGCATTCCCCGCCTGTTGTTGTGGACGTTTCCGATCGGTTCGAATTAAGCGGCCGCGCTGATTATTACTGCAGAGTGAACAGAAGGTGTGCTATGAGCCGCCTGTCTGGGTGTGTATGTCTCGGTGCGTGTCTGTGTGTGTGTATGTCTGGGTGTGTGTGTGTATGTCTGGGTGCGTGTCTGTGTGTGTGTATGTCTGGGTGCGTGTCTGTGTGTGTATGTCTGGGTGCGTGTCTGTGTGTGTGTATGTCTGGGTGCGTGTGTGTATGTCAGGGTGCGTGTCTGTGTGTGGGGAGTGGTGGCTTAGCAGTTAGCGCGCTGCACTTCAAACCCAGCAACCCGAGTTCGATTCCCACTCACGGCCAACACCAGTGACGTTTATCTGTACCGATCCTGGGCCTCTCCTAGGTCGAGTCAGCCTCAAATTAGTACTTGGTGCGGTGTGTAAACATCGCCACTGGGGAGACAAAGGCGGCCGGGCATGGTGCTGGCCACCCACCCCTTCTTTCCAGCGTCGTGTCGACCTTCGTAACAGGTACTCGCTAACCCCAACAGTCTGTGTGTGGGTCGTGTTTTTGTAAGTGCATATATAAACACACTCATATATATATGAAATATATACACACACACACTCCCACATTGGATGCATATGCAGTGGTGATGATGATGATCATGAATTGCGAATGACATGGTCATCTTCGTGATTGACAGTGGTAAACACTGCCAGAGTGATGGAGACGTGACGATGGTGATGACAACGCGATTTAGTACGGAATAAACTGTTTGATAATAACTGCGCACAGCAATGAACATCGGCAGAACAATGTTGAATAACTGTACTTCTCGGAGAGAATGATAATGCTACATGACTGACATGTCGCTAATGATGTATGCAATTATATCAATACATTACACGTTATACCATATCAGGATAACGTTTGACAATTTAAAACAAGTCAAGGGCGGTTTCCTTTTCATAGAGTATCAGCACCTCCGATTAGCAGTGGCTGGTTACGTACGGTGCGAAAGAAGTTCAACATGCATAGTAGTGTGGAAATTCCACGTTCCCATGGCGGGGTACGGGTACATCTCCAGGGCATGCAGAGCAGAGCTGCTATTGTTGCGTGGTGATGCAATGGGTATCCAGTTTGGTAAATGTAATTTACTTCCTTTGTTATATCCAGGGAGAAATGAGAGAACAGTTTCACTTGGATTGAGAGAGGTGAGCGTGAGGTGAGAGGGAGGAGGGGAGAGGGGAGGTGAGCCGGAGGCGAGAGGAGGAGGAGGCGGGGGGGAGAGACGGAGCGAGAGGGAGCGAGCGAGCGACTCCAGAACTCGCTCGACCTGTTGGGTTGCTAATCCGTGTTGCTTGTAACACACATGACGCTTCGCCAACCTGCCCACATCACGCAAAGACACACGGAGAGATGCACGCACACACATATACACACATAAAACACATGCACATATACACATGGACGTACATGTGGACATACAAACACACTTAGGCAAAGACAAAAAGGCGGAGATTTAACAGACTGTTGGGGCAAGTGCTGTGAGTGAGCACCTATGATCAGCGCCGCGTTTTGGCAACCCAACGTCAAGCCGCCTTTGTTTCTCCAGTGTGGATGTTTACACATCCCACCATGTACTCTTGTTAATACTCAGTCGACGCACACCACACACACATACATACGCGCACACGTGACACATGTAAATATATATACACACATACAAAAACAACTATAACCCGTATAGCCTCAACAGCATTTTGGAGCAAGTGCTGCTCGCGAGTAGCACCTACGATTAAGACCGAAGCAGCGCACGAGGGGTGGGGGCTGGCCAGCGCCTCTCCCGGCCGCCTTTGTCTCCCGAGGGGCGATGTTTACCACAGCGCAGCGGGTCACTCCGTATGGCTTACACGTGCCCATACATGGCACGTGCATACCTGGGACGTGGACGTACGCGCACTTCTACACAGAGTCGAGACGTGCAGACCTTGGTATAGAGTTACAAAGTGGCTGATGCAGCGTCTCCTCCACGTAACCAGGGGACGAAATGCCACAATTGAGACACGATACAGAATCGCCTCTTTTTGAAAAGGGGGCGACCTGGGTTACATCAACAACAATTGTGAGCGCACGATTTACGCATTTTGTTTTTAATCACATTGAACAAAGGTTGAGTAACTTCTAAAAAAAATACATCGACGCACCAACGTGTATGTATATAGATAGAAATGCGCGCATGCTGACATACACACATTTATAGACCGATGCAGTCATCACCCACGATCGATCTACTGCTTGGGGGGAATATGCAGTGGATACATAAACTATATATACATTGACATACACGGAGACGTGTATTTACATACACAGAAATACACGTAGATATACAAGACACCCCCATTGCCTGAACAGACTGTTGGAGCAAGTGTTGTTAGAAAGCACAAGTGAAGGCCGGAGCGGTTCACAAGGGGGTGGATGGCCAACACCACGCCCGGCCGCCTTTGTCTCCCCAGTGGGAGATGTTTAGACACCGCACCAGGTACTCATTTGACGCTGAGTCGACCTAGGGGAGGCCCAGGACCGGTTCAGATCATCTTCACTGGTGTTGGCCGTGAGCGGGAATCGAACTCGGGTCGCGGGTTCGTAGCGCATACATATCGACACACAGACACATCTACACACAGACACACCTACACACAGACACATCTACACACAAACACATCTACACACAGACACATCTACATACAGACACACCGACACACAGACACCAGACACATTTACACACAGACACATCTACACACAGACACACAGACACATCTACACACAGACACACAGACACACAGACACATCTACACACAGACACACCGACACACAGACACCAGACACATCTACACACAGACACACAGACACATCTACACACAGACACACAGACACATCTACACACAGACACATCTACACACAGACACACAGACACATCTACACACAGACACATCTACACACCGACACATCTACACAGACACATCTACACACACTTGTCCCACTCACCTTAGCCATGGCTGACATAGCCGAGTTCGAAGCGCAGTATGCTCACAGAACATATACAACAGACACAAACACACAGACACACAGACACATCTACACACAGACACACAGACACATCTACACACAGACACGTCTACACACAGACACACAGACACATCTACACACCGACACATCTACACAGACACATCTACACACACTTGTCCCACTCACCTTAGCCATGGCTGACATAGCCGAGTTCGAAGCGCAGTATGCTCACAGAACATATACAACAGACACAAACACACAGACACACAGACACATCTACACACAGACACACAGACACATCTACACACAGACACGTCTACACACAGACACACAGACACATCTACACACCGACACATCTACACAGACACATCTACACACACTTGTCCCACTCACCTTAGCCATGGCTGACATAGCCGAGTTCGAAGCGCAGTATGCTCACAGAACATATACAACAGACACAAACACACAGACACACAGACACATCTACACACAGACACACAGACACACATGCATCAAAAATCAAATGCATATACACATCAACACATATTCTGTGTATACATATTTATATGTACAAACATACCTAAAAATAAATATACAAACAATAACACACGAACACAAAACATACACATGTATACGCATAAACATATATCCTGTGATAAGTATACATTATACACAATACGTACGTCCACAAATATACTAAGCGCACATATATACACATGCAGACATATGTATACATATCCATACGGATATATAAAGGCACGTGCACACGTTTACGTTTAGACACACGTAGACTTGCACGCGTATACACAACACCCATACTAATGTAATTAATTCCACACGCCACAACACACACGCGCAATACTGCATAGTACATACTGCGGAATCGCATTGTGTATCATAATCTGCAGGGATGCGTCCATCTACTGCTGGTCGAAAGCCTCCCCACGCCGTATCAGTTCATGTGGAGGGGGGTGCTCGACCATACTTCACCACGCTGGTCAATGCGGGTTTTCGAAGTGAGGAGCGGAGGCACCCATGGCCGATTCAGAAGTGGCTCGCCGCTGACGCTAGCCGGGAGTCGAACTCAGGTGGCCGGATTCGTAGCGTGAGTGCGCTAACTGCTGCGCCACCGCTCGCCAGAATCATATTTTGGTAGAAGAAAAAAAGTTTTGCTCTCTGGCTGTCTGGCTGGAGAGAGACACACCCAGACAATGTTGTACGTATAAACGTTGTAACTTCTTTCGACCATGCGAGCCTGGGCATATCCAGCCTGTGCGTATTTGTTAGTTCACTCTTACAACTCGTTTCCCTGCTATGTTTACGCGTTTGTCATTGCGTTGTTGTTGCTATGCCCAAGCGGCACCACGGATTTCCCGTGCAGAACAGCCGAACAACCAACTGGCTCAACGGGGCCATCACCATCCGCCTAACAAAGCGCGTGAGCTTGAACTCGTGAGCAAAAGTCATAACAATGCACAACTGGCACGAGTGTCAGCGCAGCAATGTTGCCAATACACTGCTGGATGAGTGCCCATGCTGTGCGGGTCGTGGGGGTAATGTGACCATACTTCACCACGCTGGCTGAGAGCGGCTTGGCAAATTGCCGGAATGTGCTCCATCTTTGAAACGAAGCAGGGTTGAGTCTGGGTAGTGATTGGATGACCACCAACCAACTCATACCACAGGTGTCATCGGCTGTTGCTACGTGGCTACATTATCAGCAGAGGCCAGTGCATAACATAGTTTTCCGTATGGTACCGTGCTCCAACGCCTATGCTCTGTGACTTCACGAACACACACATCGACAGTACAGCGGGTGGGGAAAGTGGACCGAAGATCACTTGGAAGGGGAACTCAGAGGTAGCTCTGTGATTTCTGCTTCCGCGGGGCGTGCTCCAACAGGATGGGGGTGCCGCTGCCCTGCGAGAGACGAGGGTTCGTGGTCTCGTTACACCGATGCCGGGCATGGCACATTCGGAATAACAAAAAATAAAATGTGAAAAGTACAAAAAATATATGTATCGATAAAACTGAAAAAGACATTCAAATAAAAATAGTGAATGATAGAAAAATCCATGGTTGTACTGTACCATGTTCTACACCTATGCTCCCTGCATTTAACCAACAAATTACAAAGGCAGATACCCCCGTATAGGCTATAGCAGACTGGTGGGGCAAGTGTTGTTAGCGAGCGCCTAAGGAGGCCGGCACGGCGCACGAGGGGATGGATGAGCGGCCAGCACCACGCCCGACCGCCTTTGTCTCCCCAGTGGTAATGTTTACACATCGTACCAAGTAGTCATTTGAGGCTGAGTCGACCTAAGGGATGCCCGGGGACCCGTGCAGATATTCGTCGCTGGTGTTGGCCGTGAGCGGGAATCGAACGCGGGTCGCCGGATTCGTAACGCAGCGGAGCGCTGACCGTGACGACACCGCAGCATTAACCAACACACACACACACAATGACAATCGCATGCATAGCTAAATACGTTGTTGTACGATACTATGTCCCCAAAAGCTATACGCCCCCCGCATTTTTCCAACTCAACAAAGACAAAGATCCCCCGTATAGCCTGTAACAGACTGTTGGGGCAAGTGCTGTTAGCGAGCACCTATGAACGGGGAGCGGGAGTATAGCAGCTAGCAGGCTGCACTGCGAATCACAGCTAAACAACAGCGACAATTATTTGGACCGGCCCTCGGCCTCCCCTAGGTCGACTCAGCCTTTAAATGAGTACTTGGTACGATGTGTAAACATTACCACTCTGGAGACAAAGGCGGTCGGGCGTGGTGCTGGCCAGCCACCCACCCCCTCGTGTGCCGTGCCGGCCTTCACCAACACGCAAACACTGACACACACAAAGGGACAATTGTCTAATCGCGGTCGTGGTGCAACTTGTCGGGGGGTGTTGCTTCGTTTCCCCGACTTCAGAGGGGTCGAGTGAGAGGGGGAGAGAGAGATAGCGCAAGCGCGGCGTGTGTGTGTGTCGTATACAGTGTGGAAGAAACGCGAATGCATTATTCACAATCTCATTTCCACGCCGGGGCCAGCGAACCCGGGGGCGAGCGAGAGAGCTGAGCCAAGAGAGAGAGAGAGAGTGACAGAGACAGGGGGAGGGAATCGAAGAGAGAGGGGAGGCAAGCAGACTGAGAGAGGGAGAGAATATGAGAGAGGGTGAATGAGTAGCGGACTGAGTGCGGGAGATAATAGGGGAGAGGGTGAATGAGTAGCAAATTAAGATGGGAAGATAATTGGAGAGAATTAAACAGATAGAGAGAGAGAGAGCGATGATCGCAAAGAGGGAACGAATCAGAGAGAGAGAAGAGGGAGAGAGAGAGGCAGAAGCGAGAGGGGCTAAAGAGAGGAAAGCAGAGCGAAGCGGAGACATCTAAAGCCATTGTTGTACTGCACAATGCTATAACGCCTACAGAGATCGGGGTGAGATCGAAAAGCTGAGAGAGGCAGAGAGAGAGAGAGCGGGTGAGCGAGAGAGGCAGAGAGGAGAGGGAGGAGGAGGGGAGACGGAGTGGGAGGAGACGGAACCTCAAAGCCGGTAAATTGGACGGACTGTAACGCAATAGGGCCCACTTGGGTGTGTATATTATGTGTGTGTGTTATGAGCATAAAGGACAGACGTACAGAGTTAATCGAGTGAGGATCACAGCCCAGGTATGTGTAGGGAGGGTCTTTTATAAACTCTGTGAGCGCGTGCCTGTGTCTGTGTGTGTGTTGGTTTAAGTACCGTGTGGAGCGGTGGCGCAGCGGTTAGCGCGCTGCGCTACGAACCCGACTATCCGGGTTGGATTCCCGCTCACGGTCAACGCCGGTGACGATTATCTGATCCGGTCCTGGGCCTCCCCTAGATCGACTCAGCCTTAATTGAGTAATTTACGGGGTGTGTAAATGCGGCCACTCGGGAGACAAAGGCGGCCGGGCGTGGTGCTGGCCACCTACCCCATCGTGTGCCGTGCCGGCCTTCACAGATGCTCGCTTACAGCACTTGCCACAAAAGTATGTTAAAGCTATACGGGGGATCTTTGACTTTGTATTGATACTTTCGTGCATAGCGACGTATACACGTATGTTCTACTTGGGACTGATGTTGTAGTTTGTGGAGACGAGCGGTGGCGCAGTGGTTAGCGCATCGCGACATGATGCGATCCTGGTAATTCTCGGTACATACAGACAGACGAACACGCGGACACACGCGGGACACGCTCACGAATTCATTACAAACACGCACGCGTATGCGCGCGTACAACGGCAAACAAAAATAGACAAAGATACCCGTGTAGCCTCAACAGACTTGGGGCCAAGTGCCGTGTCTACGCGGTGCACCGAAAGTGGTGGCAGTCTTTGTCTGCCCGCTGTGTGTGATGTTGACGCGGCTGCTCGAGGCGGAGTCGACTCAGGTGAGATCCAGGTACCCGTGCAACAATCCCCGTGCCGTGTGCCACTCACACGAGGCCCCGTGTATCGTCAGGACGAAGTGAACTCAAAGCGCCGACTCAGCGCCACGTTTCACTCTCAGATTGTCTGGATATTTGTTCACGTCGGAGGGAATCCGACGCGATATTAAGCTATTTTTTGTACGCCTTAAGAAAGAATAAAAAACACTCCCTCCGATCGTCAAACCCTGACATCATCTGTCGAACGAGTAACTTTTGTCTTTTCGACAAATGCTTGCTCAGTTCAACGTTTGAGGCGCGAATCAAGTTGCGTTTTAGTTTGTTGATGCTGTGTGTGTGTATATATGTGTTCTGGGTGTATGTGTATCGGCGTGGTGGCGAACGTCTGTCATCCACGGCACTTTGGAAGCGTCCAGCACGGCGTTTCTTTCTTGTTACATTGCTGCTTCAACACTCGCGCTGCCCAAAATGCCGTGCTGCTGCTGCTGCTGATGGGTTGTGTAAGAATGTTTGTACCATTATTATATACTTCTTGTCTTAACGTGCAGATACGGATTTTTCTGCCTTATCTATAACTCGGATGGAGCAATGGCTGGTGGATCACGCAGAGATTTGTGAAACGTTCCAGCCCCACTCGCTGGGCTGCCATGTGTGGCCAGGAGATGGGCAAAGTGCGGAACGTGGGTTGGCAAATCCGCCCGATCCGCGCTGGGTATTCACCCACCACATTACCCGCAGGCATTTCATTTAAAATAGAAATTGGCCGCCCAGCACCCCTTTGCAGCAGTTACCCTCTCCCCTGCGAAGGTGGTCTCAAGACTCAGTAATTGCTTTCGGAATATGAATATGCTGAGCCGTGCATTGACTGTTTTAGGCCAGTGGCTCTTTTCCTGGCCTTGCACTCACCCCCTGGGAGTGCGAGATGCCCTTTCTGTGGGTAAGCGAGACATGGCCACATTTTGTTTTTGAAGATAAATGATCGAAAGCACAAATTAAGCATTAGCACATAAGTACAACTACATTAGTTTAACACGTAGGCTTTCGCGACCAATATTATCCATGATATCGAGGTTTTTTGTGTTAGATCGCGTAAATCAAAATGCGTCGTTAAACCCGCCACCACACGACACAGCCAATTAGTAAGGTGTGTCACGTAAACAGAACATGCCAATTCGTTACTAGTACAGCACACCGGTGTGTTGGAGAGCAAATCCACAACATGTACAATCTGCTCGTTTGTAAATCGGGTGGTGGCGGGTTTAAATACGCATTTATATTTACGCGATTTAACCCCCCAAAAACTGGATTATGTTCAACCACCTTGTTTCGTCAAACCTTCTGTATTTATTAACATTATACATCTTTTGAGCGATTGAGAACCAATGGGGCGCAAGGCCGCGGTAAAGATTAAGAGCCACCGGCTTAAGAGAAGTGCCGTGGGATTGGGCAGCGCACGTGGCGAGGAGGCAGAGGCGAGTCGTGGCCCGGTGGTGGTGGCGACGAGCTACGGAGTGGCAGCCAAGCGGGGCAAACTCGCCCGACGGGACGGCCACCCGCGGAGAGAGACCAGCGCGGGTGGCTACGTAGAGGTGGTGCGAAAGGCGTTCAGCTTCAACGTACGCACGTACAGAGATGGAGCGATGAATTCCGATGGGTGGGTTGCTGCATCGCAGGAACGGATCGATCGTGACACACGGCGGCGTTGGCATCTGGAGGGCTGTCATCCAGCAACGGATCGACCACGAAGTTGATGAAATATAGCGTCCGCATACATTGGCATATATGCTGGGGGGAAATAATAATAGGATAAGAATTACTGTATTAATATTATAATTCTTGTCGTGTAAATGTACACGGATTACAAATCCAGACATATTAATTATATATCTATATAGAAATGATAAATCTATATATAAATTATATATATATATAACTTATGTGCCGATATATAAAAGGTATACGATGTGATACAGAGAATAATGTAGATTTGTGTAGTGGATATATGCCGTGTACATGTGTATATGCACACGGACTCTAAATGCATTTGGTCTATGGTGTATCATATGTACATACACAGTACACACACATAGTACACACATACACAGTACACACACATACACAGTACACACATATACAGTACACACATACACAGTAGACACACATACACAGTACACACACAGTACACACACAATACAGCCATACACAGTACACACATACACAGTACACACATACACAGTACACACACACAGTACGCACACACACACAGTACACACATACACAGTACACACATATACAGTACACACATACACAGTAGACACACATACACAGTACACACACAGTACACACACAATACACCCATACACAGTACACACATACACAGTACACACATACATTACACACACACACAGTACACACACAGTACACACATACACAGTACACACACACAGTACGCACACACACACAGTACACACATACACAGTACACACATACACAGTACACACATACACAGTACCCACACACAGTACACACACACAGTACACACACGCACAGTACACACATACACAGTACACACACGCACAGTACACATACACAGTAAACACACACAGTACACACATGCACAGTACACACACACAGTACGCACACACACAGTACACACATACACAGTACACACATACACAGTACACACATACACAGTACCCACACACATAGTACACACACACAGTACACACAGTCACAGTACACACATGCACAGTACACACACGCACAGTACACACATACACAGTACACACACGCACAGTACACATACACAGTACACACACAGTACACACACACACAGTACACACATGCACAGTACACACACGCACAGTACACACACGCACAGCACACACACACACAGTACACACACACAGTACACACATACACAGTACACACATAGTACACACACACACAGTACACACACAGTACACACATACGCAGTACACACACAGTACACACACAGTACACACATTCACAGTAAACACACACAGTACACACACGCACAGTACACACACACAGTACACACACGCACAGTACACACACAGTACACACACACAGTACACACACAGTACACACACAGTACACACACACAGTACACACATACACAGTACACATATACACAGTACACACACAGTACACACATACACAGTACACACACGCACAGTACACACATACACAGTACACACATATACAGTACACACACAGTACACACACAGTACACACACAGTACACACATTCACAGTAAACACACACAGTACACACACGCACAGTACACACACACAGTACACACACACAGTACACACACAGTACACACACACAGTACACACACAGTACACACATACACAGTACACATATACACAGTACACACATACACAGTACACATATACACAGTACACACACAGTACACACATACACAGTACACACATACACAGTACACACACAGTACACACACACACAGTACACACATACACAGTACACACACAGTACACACATGCACAGTACACACACAGTACACACACAGTACACACATACACAATACACACACACCGTATACACACGCACAGTACACACACACAATACACACACACAGTACACACATACACAGTACACACACAGAGAACACACACACACAGTACACACACAGTAAACACATATACAGTCCACACATACACAGTACACACACACAGTACACACACACACAGTACACCCATACACAGTAAACACATACACACTACACAGTACACACACAGTAAACACATATACAGTACACACACACAGTAAACACACACACAGTACACACATACACAGTACACACATACACAGCATACAGTACACACACAGTACACACATACACAGTACACACATATAGTCTGTGGGATTACTTACGCATACACACAAATACAAATTCAACAACATAGGACTGAGCGCTGTTTTGGAAACCTATGATTCCATAATAATACATTTTATTATTCGTATTATTATTTAAAGTCCATTGTCAATCCGCTGCTATATGAAGGCCTCCTCCCCACGCTGCGTCGGTCGTAGAGGGTTGCTTGACCATACTTCACCACTGTGGTCAGTACGGGTTCGTGAAGGGAGAGAGAGACCCATCGAACAAAGACGGGCACTGCATCGCGTGCTCTCAGATGCACTTCCGTGGCCGTCTGGAACGTTCTTCCTTCCAATAATAGGAAGCCGCTGGAGCGATGCACTTTTAAATTGTCTCGATTGAAAGCTCATTTCTTTAGAACTTATTTTTGTGTTCAGCTTATTGTATTTCACCCCGCACATCCGATTAGCACGGTTGTCTACGTACGGTGCGAAAGAAGTCCAACATACATCCGTATGTACATTCACCTGAGTTCGATTCCAGAGCCACGGCTATTATCAGTGGCGAGTGATGGAGATCGATCTGAACCGGTCCACCGCCCCCCGGCACCTTCACCAAACCGCATTGACCAGCGTGGTGAAGTATGGTCAAACACCCCTCCTGCCCCGCCAAGCCAGTGACCAACAGCATCCAAGAGTGAATTGACGAAAGGGGGCTACGAGAAATAAATTCGTATTATTGTTATAAATTATATAAATATATCAACCAAAAAAAAGGAGCCCTTTCAACTGCCAGGCGATATATTGTCGGGGATAATAGAGCTGGCTTCACGGCGAATTCTTCCTCTATTCAGAGGCGGCGAAGGGTAAAGCACACAGTGGGGCTGCCCTTACACAAACACCGAGCCTGCGATCACACCCCGAACGCTCCGGGTAATGAGCATAGGACCAGGCCCGCTCATTGCAGGCTGAACAGACCTACGGGGCGACAAGAGTAGGTGCGGGGATAGCAGATGTTATCCATGTACCGCGCCGCTCCCCGACCGCCTTTGTCTCTCCAGTTGGCTACTAGTGTTCGTACAGCACCAGCTACTTGACTGAAGGCTGAGTCGACCTCGGAGATTGCCCGGAACAATGTTCGTATACGACGTTCCACTGCACCACCGATCACCATACAAAATACAAAGATCCCCCATATAAACTTTAACAGACTGTTGGGGCAAGTGCTGTTAGCGATCACCTATTAAGGGTGGCCTGCACCACTCCCGACCGCCTTTGTCTCCCCAATTGCTGACGTGTATATCCACACACACAGCATCAGGTAATAATTTAAGGCCGAGTAGACCTAGTGGGAGCCCATGACCGGTTCAAATATTCGGCCAATGTTATCGGTCGTGAGCGTGCATCAATCTCGGGTCGCTGGGTGCGCTAACCACTGCGCCACCTATCACCATACAAAGATCCCCGATGTAGTCTTCAACAGACATTCGGGGGGCAAGTGCTGTTAGCGAGCACATTATCACCATACAAAGACAAAGATCCCTCGTAAAGCCTTGGCATACGTTCGGGGCAAGTGCGGTGAGTCGCACTCACACCTAGACGCGCACACTCCGTGCGACACCGCCGCTTTCTCGCAGGACATCGCGGTGGTGGCATTGCGCTCTGAACCCGCGTGGGGAGGCCCTCATCCAGCAGTGGATTGGCCACGGGCAGCAAGCTCTAAGTACCTCTAAGCAAAAGACGGAGGCGAAGATCTCCCGTTAAAACGCACAGGCTACCGGGGCAAGTGCTGTTAGCGAGCACCTATGAAGGCCGCCACGGCGCGAGAGGGAGTTGCCTGGCCGTCTTTGTCTCCCCAGTTCCGGTATTCGCAGCCTCCACCAGCTACCGCTCGCTGAAGCCGTGTTCGGTGATAGCTAGAACCCGTTCAGATATTCGCGCCCGAGGTTAGCCGAAACGAACTCGTCGGAGGGCAGTGCGCTAACCGCTGCGCCACCGCTCCCCCACACATACCCCTCCACACGCGCACGCAAAGAGACATACAAAGATCCCCCATATAGTCTCAACAAAGACAAAGATCCCCCATATAGTCTCAACAAAGACAAAGATCCCCCATATAGTCTCAACAGACTGTTGGGGCAAGTGCTGTTAGCGAGCACATAGGCCGGCACGGCACACGAGTGGGTGGGTCGCAAGCACTACGCCCGGCCGCCTTTGGCGATATATACGCATCGCTCCAGGTACTATTTTGAGTCTGAGTCGACCTAGGGGAGGCCCAGGACCGGTTCAGATAATCGTCACCGGCATTGACCGTGAGCGGGAATCTAACCCGGATAGCCGGGTTCGTAGCGCAGCACGTCAACTGCTACACTACCGCTCCCCGCACACACACAGACACGCACACACACAAAAACACACACACACAGACACGCACACACACAAACACACACACACACAGACACGCACACACACAAGCACACACACACACACACGTGTACGTACCTGTATCCATACCTATGGCTCGGAGCGGTAGGGCAGGGAGCACCGAGTGCTTCAATCATCCGCCCCGGCCCGCGTCTCCCACTCCCCGTGAGTCGTTTGGACGCTCAACGTTCGGTTTGTTGCGTCCACGAATGGGGCGACGGGTGTCCGCGCAAAGACAAAGATCCCCCGTATAGCCTTCACATACTTTCGAGGGCAAAGTGCTGTTAGCCAGCACCTACACGAGGGGGGGGGGGGGGGGTGGCCAGCACCACGCCCGGTCGCTTTCGTCTTCCCAGTGGCAATGTTGACACACCGCACCAGGTACTCATTTGAGGCTGAGTCGACCTTAGCGGAGGCCCCGGACCGGTTCAGATATGCGACACTGTTATTGGTCGTGAGCGGGCATTGATCTCGGGTCGTCGTGTTTGTAGCGCCGTGCGCTAACCACTCCGCTCATTATACCGGTGTACACATTGATCATCAGCCATGGTCAATCCACTGCTGGATGAAACCCTCCGCCAAGCCGCAGCCACCTCTCACGATCTTGCGACGCCGCAAGTTCCACTCAGGATCTGCACACGAACTGAGTTCATCACTCCATCTCCTCGGTGGAAGTTCTCTCTCTGGAAGAGTTCCATTCCTTGACAGGGCTCTCCGTTTTTCATCATGAGCATTGTCAATCATCCCTTCTTCTATACGTGACGTGTTCTGCCCATGCTCACTTAATGTGCTTAATAGGTGAGCGTATTTACGTATATGTATACACGTAAGATAATTACTGCTGAGTGATATAGCAACCTAATTAACAACGCTACATTTTACGTAAATAGTGTCTATGTGCGCCGTGGAAGTTATACACTTTCATAGGCGTAAGTGATATTACATGTCTAAGAGAGCCGTATCAAGTCTAAATACGAACACAGTGTGGGATACATATTTATATAATGGAGCTCTAGATCAAGAATAGCTCGATGAGTCTCAAGACTCGCGCTCAGGAGGGCCCTGCTACACTGGGATGTCTGGCTGTGAAATCCCATGCGTGAGAATTTGACGTCGAATTGGGAAGAGACCGGAAAAAATAACGCTTAAAAAAAAACTCTGCACAGATGGAATCAATAAACAAAAAATTCTGCACTGCCACCTTCTGACCACCTCGCTGGCCAAGTCTATAACACCGGGGAAGTACTGTACTGTGTGCCCATGTTGGTTGTAAGCCAGGCCCAACACTGCTTAGCTTCAGAGACCGGGCGCGTACAGACAGAGAGATTGATCGGCGCGCCTCGGCTTCCGTCACGGAACGATTTCAAGCACGCACGCGAACATTACATCCACGCTCATTTGAAATTATCGCTGTGCCAATCCACTGCTGGATTAAGGGCTCCCCACGCCGCGTCGGTCACGGTGTGGGGGCGGGAGGGAAGCTGTCTGACCATACCTCACCACTTTGTGGTCAGTTCCGGTCCCGTGCGGCCCGGTTCCGAATAACAAACGCCACGCCGATGATAGCGGTGACCGAGAATCGAGCCGAGGTTTACCGGGGATATGACGCAGCTCTGCACAGACCAAGATAACCTCGCGGACGAGACACGTCCACTTCACGTATCCCGTCTCTCTACACCAAAGATAATTAAAATGCCTCTGTCATATGCAACCCATCAGCCGCGCGGCCTTCTGAGAGCGCTCAATTTCAACAGCATTGACTCAAGACAAGCAACACTCTGGACCGGATTCGACATCCAGTGGTCTCTTCAGCAGTCAGGCTCGCTTGAATAAAACGCTGAAGTGCCGATCGTACTGGCAAGGAGCCTCCCTGCACGATACAGGATGACAATCGCTCTGCCGATAGTACTCCTGATTATTGTATCAATTTACGCAGTACTGTGTAAAATAGAAAAATAGAAAAAAACTAGCTTCAATTTAATAGAATCACATTCCTCGTTAGGTGTCCGCTTGACGTGTATGTTCGCTGATTTGGTAACAGTCGCGTAACAGACGCCTGGTGATGACAGTAAATAATCCGGCATTGTATTAATCACAGCTGGTATATTCACGTGACGTTGTACAACACGTGCAAGGGATACTGCCGGTAACGCCAACTACTCAAATTCGCTGGTAGTCAGTTTACAATGTGTGCGTACACATGCCAGTGATGTCTACCCATCCAACAGTGGGTCTAGCAACGGAGCCGTCAGTGATTGTCACTATGATTTAATTATGCAACGTCCTGTTGACTAAACTAAGACGTCATCAGACGAGGCATCTGTATGGGATGAGATGAGACGAGGGGTCTATATCGGATTGGATACGGGTTCTGGATTGGATCAGATGAGGCGACGATTCCATATCGGATTGGATGCGGGCTTCTGGATTGGATCGAATGATGCTATATATTCTGCGGTCGGACGACTGGATATAGATGTGCGCTCATTGTTGATATCATGATTTGATCACCCTTCTCAGTGACCTATTCTCACTCTATCAATAATGCAGCTGAATGCTTTGTTGGTTGTAGCTGATCCAGGCGGGTAATCTACACATCTGCGCCGCGGCTAAAGGCGCGCTTATGCACGAGCAAGTTCATTGTCCCATGCTCGCGGGGTCTGCATTGTACATCGTCGGTGCCATACTGGGCGCAATCGACGTGCAATTAACATTGACGCTCTGCAATTAACCCTAATTGATACCGATCACGTTCACGCAATTGCGAGTCGCAGTGTGCGCGCGTTGTTTACACACACGCGCATGCACACATAAACACAGGCAGATATATACAACAAGACAACAATCCCCCAGATGGCTTTAAAAGACTGTTGGGCCAAGTGTTGTCAGCGAGCACCTATTGAAGGCCGACACGGCACACGAGCGGGTGGGTGGCCAACACCACGCCCGGCCGCCTTTGTCTCCCCAGTGGCGATGTTTACACGCTGCACCAGGTACTCATTTGAGGCTGAGTCGACTTAGAGGAGGCCGGTTCAGATAATCGTCACTGGTGTTGGTGGCCGTGAACGGGGATCGAACTCTGGTGGCCGGGTTCGTAGCGCCACGTGGTACCCACCGCTCCACATGTATGAACACGCTGATACTTGGACACGGAAACAACATGCACACCGATACAAATGCACGCAGATTGAACGTTGTGTAAACACGGAAAATTGCGCATGTAGGCACTATACATGCAGCTTACGTGAGCATGTACACACGTGCGAATGTGCGTTTTATGGGATATTGTATGTGCATCGATATTTAATTTATACGCAATGTAGAAATGTGTGTGTAGCTTTTGTTCGCAGCGCTATTGTCATTGCCGCTTGAATTGTCAATGTACTTATGTACTTTATGAATGTAGTTTCTGAATGTACTTTGTGAATGTACTTTGTGAATGTACATATGCATGCCTAGCAGGGATGGCATTCGAATTGATTTAGGATTTATAGGGGAAATTCGGGAAATATTTTGACGGAGTTACTCTTTCGGATTACGCAGATGCACGTGTTTGTGCTCACAAAGCGACGTCACTCGACGCCACGTGACATTTTTTGGCGGGAACAGAGCGGAAGAAAAGCTGCGTTTGTGACATCACTTCAGTTTCCGAATCGCAAATTTCGGACGATCCGATCATTGCGATAAGGCAAGTGACATCACGACTCAGACGTCCGTTGTATTGTCGCCTCGCTAAAACCGTGGTCTCGAGTTGTGTGAATGTGTGAATATTTGGACACACATGTAGGGTGGACAACAACAGTAACTTTGAAAGTGTTGTTGTTTGGAAAAAATGGAAGGAACCGGGAAGAGCAGAAGACCTCGCAGAGAATGGCTTAAAGACGATGACATAAGAAGATATTGTTGTTAGGAAGATGTGGCCGCTGCTTTAGTACATTGGCACTTCAAGACGGAGAGGAAAGTCTAAATAAATGACGAAATGTTGCAGTGGACACCTACGGGGCTATCTGCCCCATGGATCGTGGTGATGATGATGACGGATGGCAGAGGTCATAAATCCGACTGTGTTCAATCCGACACTCATCGCTAACGTGTGTGCGTGTGTGTGTGCCGCTCCGTCACCTGGGTGATCTCCACCGACCCGTGCGATGTCCCCTCTCTCTCCGTGTCGCCGTGGATGCCGAGTGATGATCACCCCGCTCGGGTCTCAGACCCCCTCTCCCCGCGCGCCGCCCCGGTCCACGTTGACTCACGACTGCGTCTGCCTCGTTTGTCTGTCCGTCCTTTCTCACCCCCCCCCCCCCACCTCGGCTGCTCGGTAAAACGTTGCGTCGACGTTGAGCCAACGCTGCCCTGTGGTTAGGACCATTGGTCCAACGCTGGCAAAAGTTTAGCCCGCAGGCATTGATCATAGTCGGAGAGTTTAAACAATAGCAACGTGCACCCAGCCCCCCCCCCTCCTCAAGTGTCTGTAAACCCCAGAATAATGATGATGATGATGACTGCGGCTTGACAAGCCACTGAAGGCCTCTCCCTCCCTCCGGCGCTATCGGTCGCGGCGGTTGTGTTGACCATACTTCATCACGCTGCTCAGTGGCTAAGGCTGTCACCGGCGTGCCTGCAGACTATTTTAGGCGTCACTCGCCAGCGGAATAGACTTCACATCGCCCGAGTTCACAGCGCGAATCGCGCTAACCACTGCGCCACCGCTCCACCGCGACCAGCGAAGGCCGCCAAATAGGACCCCGGGTCTCCGCGCGTCCGCTCTCTGTATCCCGCAGCAAATGCCGCAGCCTCCCCAGTTTTCCCTGCCGAATAAATAAAAGAACCCCGGGTCTCCAAGTGCGCGTTGTGTCCTGCGGCTGCCTGCTGCGCTTCGCTCTGACGGACGGAGGCAGCGAAGTCCGTATCGAGTCTCGTCTCTCTCCCGATGAGAACTCCCTCTTCTTCAAAGCTAATGTTTGCGAGAGGCATCGATTTGGTAGGCGCGCGCACGCGTGTGTGTGTGTGTACAATACACACACACACACGCGCGCGCGCGTGCACGCATACACACACAAGGAGCGGTGGGCGCCCGGTTAGCGCCATTGCGCTACCAACCCTGCTACCATCTCAGTTAGATTCCCGGCCCATGGCTGACAAGAACGGCGGTGATACGTCTGAACCGGTTCATGGGTAGAGTTAGCCGCCTTTGAGTACCCCGTGGTGAGGAGTGTAAAACTTCAGCACTGGGGGAGACAAAGGCGGCCCGAAGTGGTGCTCGTCACACGATCCCTTCTTGTTCCAGCCTCGGTAGTTGTTTGCTAACAGCCCTTGCCCCAACAGTCTGCTACAGGTTATACGGGGAATCTTTGTCTTTGCATAACATTGAGAGTCGGATAGTGTCCATGACTTACGCAACAGCATTTGCTATAGCCATGTTTTAGTCATAGGCACAACATGCACGTGTGTTTGTATGTTCTATAGGATATCCGGTACTATATAATGCACAATTATGGTCTTTGTTTATACCCTGAGTCTCAAGACTCTTTTTCAGGAATGTCCTGCATTGCGGGGCATTTGTGGCCAATTCATCCCAACGTTGATTTGAAAATACTGCAGATTAATGTCGTAATTGTTATACTGTATATGTATCCACACTGCATTACTCGGCCACGAGTCGCTGTCGGCTGTCCCATGGCGGTGTATAGTGGCCGAGCCTGGCTTGCTGATGAGACCTAAAGAAGGTGAAACGCATTCCGTTGCTTCCATAGGAATTACCCCTCGGGCAATGGCAAATCTCACCGCGATATTTGTCAAGTAACTTAGCTTAACACATTTTTACGAGGGATGATCCGCACTTTTGCTTACAGTGGCGAGATGTTAACTACTTCGCCTGCTACGCAGGAGGTCGTTGGTTCGATCCCGACCCTGACGCCTGCTGTATATTTTTGGAGTTTGCGTGTCTCTTTCGCTGTAGTCGCGTAGGTTTTTTTCTCCTGGTCCTCCGTGCTTTTCCCTCCGCATTTAGAATCAACGTCACGCGTTTAGAGTATTTGGCTGCGAAACATGTCCACACGATAAGCCACTTCATTGAGTTATAATTTGTGATAGTCAATGTCGCTTCTGATAAAAAAAAATCTATATAGCTCAGTGAGCATTACCTGGTCAAATAAAAATGTGTTTAGTTTGACTACGTACGGTGCGAAATAAGTTCAACATACATAGATAATAATACCACTTTAATAACAGCACGGAAATAATGTGCATCGCGAGTTGGGTTCAGACATACTGAGTCGGTGACGCTGTTGATGCTGCTACTGCGTTGGCAGTCGCAGAGTTAACAACACAAACTCAACACGTTGCGTAAACAACAATGCGTGGTCTCAAAATTAGTTTATATTATAGGCGACGTTTCCGCCAATGATCCTTCTTCGCGATATCTTAATACAAAGGCATTCCTGTATAAGCGAGGGCATTATTTTTATTGTAGAGTATAGCCTATGGCCCCTCTTCACGGCATGATAAAGGACCATTGTCCAAAAACTTCGCCTAGTATATGTTTTAGGGCGGTGATTTTTTTTTATTCGATGAAAGTAAATGACTGTTAATAAACGCATACTCTAAAATGTTGTGCCGTGATAGACTCAGTGTGCCTCATCCTGCTGATGTTCCAAACCATCCTATTTGCTGGCCAACGGAAAACATTACAAAAAAATGGAAGTTTAAACAAATACATTTCACGTCGAAAACCCCCGAGAAATTCTCAACATAGATCCAGAGGAATCTGACACCCCCCTCACCCCATTCATATTCACAGAACCCTGGATCCCCGTGTCTCTTCCATAACTCCAGAAGCACCTCGCTGACCTTGTCAAGGAGCACAAACCACCATCGCACAAACTCCGGTCATCCTCGCAGCAGAAGGGGATTGCTCGACCATACTTCACCACTGTGGTCACTACGGGTTAGAGGCCCATCGAACAAAGACGGTCACTGCATCGCGTGCTCTTAGATGCGCTTCCGCGGCCGTCTGGAACGCTCTTCCTTCCGATATTAGGAAGCCACTGGAGCTATGCAATTTTAAATAATCTGGATTAAAAAACGAATTTATTTAGAACTTATTTTTGGGGGTTTTAGTTTGTTGTCCTTCCCCCGCACCTCCGATTAGCAGGGTTGACTACATACGGTGCGAAAGAAGTTCAACATACATACATACATACACATACACCTGTGTTCGAATCGGGGGCCACGGCTAACACCAGTGGCGAGTGATAGATATCGATCTGAATCGGTCCTCTACTGTTCACCTTCCCCCTCCACCTTAACCAACCCGCAATGACCAGCGAGGTGAAGTATGGTCAAACATCCGCCCCCCCCCCAATGGACGAAGGGGGGTATGAGAAATCAATTCATGTTATTATTGGCATTATATAAACACATAAGTACAACGTACATACGTGCACAGCAAAAGCGATGTTCTCAGTGAAGATGAAGCGACGTGAGCCGTGAGCTCCGAGTGGTTTGAGGAGCGAGACGGAGTTGTTAAACAAAGCCCCTTGGGACGCCGACGCTGCTGATGATTACGACGACGACGGTGACGAGCGGTGCGAGTGCAGAACTGAAACTTCTTCTTTCTCGGCCCACCGTGCAAGGGGAAATCATTCGGCTGCACGGACGAGGCTCCCGGGTGTGAACAACACACGGGGTGCTCTCACTCGACTCCCTTCCCGCTGCCGCTCGTCTTGTTACCCGTGAGTCGTGCGCCAGTGCCCGCAGCTGCGGTGGACGACGTGAGCGCGTGAGTCTTCGTGGCCACCGTCGCCCCCGTTGACGTTGGGCGCGCACCGCGTGCGTTCGCGTGAGCGCAGAGGCATGGGAAGATGCATTTGTTCACGGTCTCCGAAATGCGATGTTGTTGCCGCTATGATTTGCCTCTCTTAATAATAATAAAATGTTCAACACATTTGCCCGTAATGTTGTCCTAAAAAGGAGATTTACATAATAGACAACGTTTTGGGCAATCGCCCTTTTTCAGAAGATGTATGTGTTCTGGACAAGGGCAGTATGTGCATGATATGAAGCACAGACATGCTGTGAGGATGGGCCGTTACCCGAAACGTCGCCTATTTTTTTTTCTTTCAGGGCCATATAGTTATTGGCGAATGTGTTATGTGTGCTTTGGCACTACTACCAACGCAGCAATAGCAGCAAATAGCCTATTAATATAATTGTTTTAGTGGGGTATTTGTAAATTGTTGGCCGGGTAAACTTTATATGTACCGTATCATCCGGATTATTAGACGCTTTGGAAAGTAAGACGCAGCCAAAACTTGTGTTATGCAAACCTGGTCTCCCTTAATCACAACAACAACAACAGCCCCGCCATTCGACGTCACCACGGCGCCTTGTGCCAGGCCAGGTGCACTTTGAGGCTACGTGAAGTGTCGATGGCTCGCTGGCAGCAGGTCACGGGACGGGCCCAGGTGGCACGGGTTCACTCCACTCCTCACTCGCGTGTACACTTACACAACCTACAGGAGTTTCAGACGCACCCGATAATTCAGGATGAAAAAAAAGGTGCGTCTTATTGTAACGATCCAGAGAATACGGTAATGTGTGTACGTGCTAAACTGACGCTGGGTTTGACAGCCGGGCTGTTACTCGAGCGCGCACTCACACTCATTAATTTTCCATTACATTCCGAGCCCGTGTAACACCACCGCCCTCCTATTGTATATGATGAGGGCGTAATAGCGATGTTGAAATATATTTAATTGCCTTTTATATCCTTTGTCTCCCTTAAAAGCGTTTCCTTCACGTGCCCGAGCTGCTCGCACACGGCGCCGTCGTTTAAATGAACCGCGCAACGGCGCACGGAAATACGGGGCTCTGCCATGGGAATGTGGAATTTCCAACCCACGGACGGATGTGTGGATGGATGAAAGAATCTGGGGGAGACAACGTTGGGATAACTAACGCCCCCATCTGCGAGGGTGGAGCGGTGGCGCTTTGGTTAGCGCACCGAGCTACAGGATACGCGGCGTCCCCGAGTTCGATTCCCGACCACGGCCAGCATCAGTGGCGAGTGATATCCCACCCCTCCCCACTGGTGAAGTATGGAACAAACGATCCCCCACGTGGCGAGACCATCCAGCAGTGGATCGACAAAGGACCGTGAATGAGTTTTATGGGTAGTCGTAATACAGTTAATACAACATTAATTTGCATATAAATGCATTTTGGATTACATTGTTAATTGTCATTGCTGCCAATTATCCGCTAATGAACAGTTAATGTCTGCTTGGCGTGCGTGTGATTATTAGGCGACGATTGTTCATGCAAGCGCCATTAACGAGCACCTATTAAGGGCTTGCTGCGCGTACATTGTACAATCGTACCATGGGATACGCGTGCGCACACACGAGCACTCGTCCGCACGCGTATAAGACAAAGATCCCCCGTGTAGCCTTAACAGACTGTTGGGACAAGTGCTGTCAGTAGCGAGCAGCACCAATGAAGGCCGGCACGGCACACGAGGGGATGGATTGGGCATCACCACGCCCGGCCGCATTTGTCTCCTTTGTTGCGATGTTTTCACCAGGTACTCATTTGAGGCTGAGTGGATCTAGGGGAGGCCCAGAATCGATTCAGATAATCGTCACCGTTGTTGGCCGTGAGCGGACATCGAATTCGGTTCGCCGGGGTTAGTCGCGCAATGCGCTAACCACTGCGCCACCGCTCACCCCCTCCAGCACACACACGTGAGCCATATGAAGGGGCAGTACCTGCAGACCGCTGTGTTTAGTATTTTTGATTACGCGACGATGTACGCGCGCGTATTTATGTAGGTATCTCGTATTTAAGTGTGCGTGTATGTGTGTATATATACGAGTATGCGGGTGTGTATGTGCTACAGGGGATCTAATGTGTGTGTGCGTGCGTATGGGTGTGATACTGACCACCCACCCCCACGTGTGACCTGCCGGCCTTAATCTGTGCTCGCTAACTGCACTTGCACCAAAAGTATGGTACGAATATACGGGGGGGGGGGTCTGTGTGTGTGCTTGTGTCTACGTGCGTGTCTTTGTACAAACAAATATACAAATTCATATATGTACTGTGTATGTTACGTGTCAACGTATGTTTATGTTACGTATATGTGCATGCCTTAGCAATGTATGTACCCATCACGTGTGTGTGGTACGTGAGTATAATGGCGCACATGTATTAAAAACATAAACGTGCGTATGTGTGAGCTTACGCATGTACGTATCAGTGTACACATGTGTCGGTGGATGATACATATTTGTGTATATATAGTGTACGCGTACATGCGCGTACGTTCGTGTGTATCAACACACGTGATGTGTGTTTCTACGAATGTATGAATATGTGCTGTGTATGTGTCAGTGTACAATATGTTATCCATGTTTAGTACAAATGTATGCATGTGGTATACGTGTGTGTGTGTACAGCATAGAATGAGTACCTGGTGCGGTGTGTAAAACATTGGCACTAGGGAGACAAAGGCGGCCGGGCGTGGTGCTGGTCACCCACCCCCACGTGTGACGTGCCTGCCTTAATAGGTGCTCGCTAACGACACTTGCCCCAACAGTCCGCTAAAGGCTATACGGGGGATCTGTATCTGTCGTTCTGTATGCACACGTGTGTACTTTACATTGCCACGTAATTTTGCAATTTAGTTAAATTGCAATCTAGCAACACATTCATATAAATAAATAAACGCGCGCCGCTCGCGTTAGCGACACGTGCATTAGCATTCACTCATTCGGTCACTTGTATTCAGATATGTATTATTATTCTAATTGCAAATTATTATTATTACTACTTGAAACTTCGTCGGTTCACGGGGCCGACCAATCTGGTGGGCCCTCTAACGAGGACCCGGGGCCTCGCCAATCGCCGTCCACCCCCTCCCCGCGAGCTCCCGGGGCAGCCCGATGCTTTTGCAGGGAGGGGTGGTGGTGGTGGTTGGTGGTGGTGGGGGTGGTGGCCGGGATTCGTAACACAACAGAATGAATTGAAAGTAAAAGAGCTGCGCAAACTCGTGGGCTCCGGCGAGAGGTGTGCGAGAGGGAGCGAGCGATAGAGAGAGAGACAGAGAGACACACACACACGGGGAGAGAACGAGGACGAGAGATACACACACACAGACAGACACGCACACAGACACGCACACACACGCGCGCGCGCGCACGTTCACCACTGCGCAGGGCGCATCCAAGGGAAGAAAAAAAAACTTTGCGCGGTTCAAGAGTGCTCAGCAGAATGTAGCGATCGCAGTCATCATCGGCCGATACTGTCGACTGCGTGCGCATTGTTTTCGTCGTCTACTCGACCATCATCAACAGCATCGTCTACGACATCGTTAGAAGTAGCAGCAGCAGCATCCACATCGTCTTCAACGTAAGTAGTCGTCATCAGCAGCAACACCCATCTGTTACTGTTAACTGCGTAATCATAGATTTGTCTTTTGGCTGTTACCTTCATCATTCTTATCATCAGCTGCAGCTACTGCTGCTTCCTCCTCTTCATCGTCAGCACATCATCAGCAGTACCCATTTGCTCCTGTTAACTGCGTAATCATAGTTTTGTCTTGAACCTTCATTACCATCAGCAACAGCAGCTGCTCCCTACTCTTCATCATGAGTACCACCACCACCATCATCATCATCTCGTGATACTACTTTATCGTAATCCACACGTTCGTAATCATCATCATCATCATCACCACCATGCGTCGCGTGGCATGTGCATCGTCGTGACGACGCCGTCTATCGCGATGATGAGAGCGGGCGACGTCTCCTGCTCCACGTGCACGCGCCTGGCGAACGGAGCGCGCGCGTGGCGATGCGCGGAGATAGGCGAGCGCAGAGTGCGGGATTTTCTATCGATTAATCTCGCTCGTAAACAGTTGCCTGGAGATTACAGCATTCGTGTGTATATATAGTACTCGTTCACGTTTCGTTTTAATTCGTTGTGTGTGGTCGTTTTGTCTGTATGTTGAACTTCTTTCGCTAATCGGAGTTGGGGGACAACAAACCAAACACAATCAGTTCTAAAGAAATGTGTGTTCAATCGAGATGATTTAAAAGTGCATTGCTCCGGTGGCTTCCTCATATCGGAAGGAAGATCGTTCCAGACGGCCGCAGAACGAACTCTTTAAAGTGAAACAAATGATGTGGTGCTGATGTTGCGTTGGGCACTGCCTGTGCACAAGTAGAGTCAACAAAAATAACCCAACACATCTGACAGTCACATACATTGGGCGACGGTTCGGGCAATAACCCTTATTCATAGAACGAACTTCTTTAAAAGGCTTAGAACAGAAGAGAACTCCGGTAAGTTGCATTTGTAACAACGGATCAAGCTGGGATTTTTAATTAATAATCATGTTCATAATCATCACGTGCTAATAATGCGCGTGTACGTGTGTATTTGTGTTTAACTATAGATTTAGAATTACGGTCTAGACCAGACCTTTGGAAGTCTATCGCGAGTCCGTGGTACGCGCACGGTGAACATCACCACCCCACTGCACGTCGCGAGTTCGCTCAGCATCAGGGTCCCCGATACACACGGGGCCACGTGTTCGTTTGCGGCAGTCAACAAAGATATATATATATAAATACACATTTTGGGGAAATGTAAAACAGAAACGAATTATCACTCGCATACCAGAGGCGAACTTAGAAGGTTAGAACTACGTAGGGGTGGCGGTGTGAGAGAAGTGTCAAGCTCGCAATCCCACATTTGTCGCGTGGAGTTAATTCACTCGGTTGGTTTACCGCGTGAATGTATGAAACGTGCGGGCAGTACAACTTATACCTGAGTTGGTTGTAGTAGGGAGCGCTAGGAAGTGAAACTTACGCGTTCAACTTGCAGCGTTAATATGTTTATCAAAGGAAAAGCATGGAGTAGTATGTAGGATAACTATCACACGGCAGATCATTGAACACGCGAACACAACGCTATTCTTCTTAGCCAAGTGTTGTTAGCGAGCACCCATTCATACACACACACATACACAGGGACATAAATCAATTCCATACACGTACAGGCATATTAAAGCTTACATGAACATAGTTTTTTGTTTTACATAGATACACACATACAGACAGTACTCTAGACACAAACACACGCAAAGACAAAAATCCCCCGTACAGCCTGAACAGACTGTTGGGGCAAGTCCTCTTAGCAAGCACCTACACACACACAAAACAAAGACAAAGATCCCCCGTATAGCCTCAACAGACTGTAGGGGCAAGTGCTGTTAGCGAGCACCTACACACACTCACAGAGCCATCGACCCCACAACTCACCTCTGGGGACATCTCCGCCAGTCAAACCCACACGGCGCATCTCTCGCCTCCTAGGTGCTGCACTATGGACGGCCGGCCTGACCTGCAAACTCCGGTGTCGGCCGCCGCAGCAGCCGCGGCCGCCGCTGCCGGGCTGCCTTTGTCTCTCCTGAGCCGAGGCCCGCCGCACAGCCTCCTGCTGAGAGCCGCCGACAAGTACCAGCGCACGCCCAAGTGCGCCAGGTGCCGCAACCACGGCGTCGTGTCGGCGCTGAAGGGCCACAAACGCTACTGCCGCTGGAGGGACTGCCTCTGCGCCAAGTGCACCCTCATCGCCGAGCGCCAGCGGGTGATGGCCGCGCAGGTGGCGCTCCGGCGTCAGCAGGCACAGGAGGAGAGCGAGGTGCGAGAGTTGCAGCTCTTCTATGGGCCCGCCGAGGGTCTGGCCATCGCGGCCGCGAACGGCATCCTGGCGCCGAGACCCGCGTACGAGCTGTTCGGGCAGCAGCAGCAACAGCAGCAGCAGCAGCAGCAGGATGGAGGGGTGTTGGAGCCAGGTGAGTGTGCGGAGTTTGCAGGGAGCTGTGTTGCAGTTCCACTTTGGGAGTAGAGGCATTGCCGGCATAAGGCACTACAACGAGAGTACACGTCGCGCCTGTCTGTGATAGCGCTGTACGTTTTGTATTTAGATGTATAACATTGTACACGATATTCCTAGACGCATATGTATGTTGAACTTCTTTCGCACCCTACGTAGCCAACTGCGCTAGTTAGAGGTACGGGGGTGGGGAAAGATAACAAACTAAACACGCAAAATCACGCTGGGTGTGACGCGTTGCGATGCCATCGCTCTTGCGAAGTTCATCCGCGTCTCTAAAGTGAACAGCGGCAGTGCGCGCGAGACTCGCTCTGTCACTGGGAGTTGGGGGTGGTGGTGGTACAACGACTGTCAAGAAGACGACACAACGTGAATGAAACTTCACCACAGAGTGCACCTTGCTATTAGCTGCAGGGAAAAATCTTGATTTGAAGCTTTTGTGACTGCAGGAATCCATACTCCTTGGTTCTTTCAGTAAAGTCAAGTAGGTAGAAAAATTTAACAAAATAAAAATAATAAATCACGACGTTTCGATGACAACACAAGCGGTCGTTCTAGGGAAGATGAATTAATCGAGCAGTGAAATGTTTCTACCTACGTGGCTTTACCGAAAAAACCAAAGAGTTTAGCTGCAGGGATTCGCCCTACAGCGACAATATCCCAAACACCTGCAGAGACACGAACTCGGAAGCGCAATGCAATGAAAAAACAAAGATTCCTTTGCAAATACGCCTAAAGAGCAATCAACGGCCGGCTTACGTGCTGCCGATGAAATGCTTCCTCCGCTCGGCATCAGGCGACGAAAGCCTTCCCGGTGTGAGCGCGAGTTGGACGGGGAACGCCGTGGGTCTCGCGTCACCCCACGCGTCTTCGTGGTGCTTCCCGAACGCGTCGGTTACGGGTTGTGACGGCGCGTTCGGGTTCGTCTGAGATCGATTGGTAGCTCGGTGGTTCGGCTACCTCCTTGCAGGATGAGTTCGATTCCAGGCCACGGCTAACATCAGTGGCGAGTGATATCTGAACTGGAGCTGCATTCACCTCCCCCCCCACCACCACCACTGCCCCCACCAAAACAACCTTGTGATGAACGTGGCGGAGAATAGTCAAACAACCCCTCCTGCCTATGACCGACACGGCGTAGAGGAATTAATCCAGCAGTGGATTGAGATTTTTAAAAAAATACATAAACAGGGAAGTGATGATGTACAAACAAAATGTGACTAAACGCATTCGTCAATAACACTGCGGCCTTAAACCAAATGTTTAAATAGGCAACGTTATGGGCAATGGCCCTTCTACGAAGCACAAACTGCAGCGATGCGCCCGTGACGCCGTGACACGTGCCGCCTCCTGTGGCTGCCACTCCGTGGGTTGTCTCCACGACCGAGCGTGACATCTTTGTGGCCACGCTGTCCCAGCCCAAGCCCGCACTCGCTTGACCGGTTTGAATAACACACCTAACCTGCTGGGTGTGTTCTCGAATCCACGCGCTCTTCATTCTGTCCCTCAATGTAGTTCCAAGTGCGCATACACATCATGCGATTTGATCACCCCCCCCCCGCTGGCCCCCACCCTCTCTTTGCATTTAATTTCCGTAAAATTCTAAGGTTTTCAAAACATCCTGGGGAAAGTGTGAGTGGAGTGCTGGGATACAGAGTGGAAGTCGACGTGATGAGATAATATATATTTATACAGTGGTAGAATGTCTTACATGGAGGGCGTTATGGTGGGAAATCCAGGTCAGATCGCTTCACGTTTTAACCCGTGAAAAACACGACGCACAGATTGAAAACTTTCCGCAATTTGCTGCACGATTGCGAGGTTGCTTCTCGTGATCAAGTTGCTCCGCCAAATCACTCGTGCCCTGCTGTTGCTCTGCGTCTATTTCGCCACGAGTGGGATGAGACGGTGGGGCTAGTTTATTGTCATCCCAATAAATGTGATTAAATGTAATTGAGGTGACATGCGATAGACAGTATTAATCTTTCGTTCAGGAAGAGCCACTGATTGACAAAAATATGGGACTCTTAATCGAGGGTTTATATATGACAACCATATCAAAAGGTGTAATGACATGACGATGTTCTTTTTAAAAATATATGATAATCAAAATATAAGATTGATATGGGATGAGATGGGATAGATAATATTGGATGGAAGCGAGATGGATTTAGGCCAGATGGGATGTGACAGATAACATGATGCTGATGGGATAAAAACAGATGGAGTGACGTGAGATTATGCTAATGAGACAATGATGACGATGGGATAATTGAGATGAAGTTGGAATACGCTGTGATGATGTACGGTGCAATCAAATGAGATGCAATGGAAAGAGGTGAGATAACTGAGAGTGATGATGGTGATGATGGGTAGAATTAGATGCTCCAGCGTGAGATGATGATGATGATGATGACGATGGTGATTACTGATTGAGATGATATCGATGGAGTGACGGTGAGATGGAGCGAAATTAGATGTGATTGGGTGGGTAATGATGGACGTGAGATTATGATGATGGTGGTGATGATGGCATGAGACGGGGATGGGAGGTGATGGAGATGCGATGGTGATGATGGGATGAGACGGGGATGGGAGGTGATGGAGATGCGATGGTGATGATGGGATGAGACGGGGATGGGAGGTGATGGAGATGCGATGGTGATGATGGGATGAGACGGGGATGGGAGGTGATGGAGATGCGATGGTGATGATGGGATAAGACGGGGATGGGGACGCATGTAATCCCACCTGGTTCTCGCGCTCCCGTGATCTCGGGACGGCGCGAACCGTCACGTGTCACGCGCGACCCACGGAGAGTTGCGGCATCGCCAGATATCACATCACAAAAACTGCGTCGCACCGACGCGCACAGACGTGACTCGACATGCAACAACAACGTGGCATTGTTACGCGCTCACATGGACTGCCATGGGAGCGGCGGCGCAGTGGTTAGTGCCCTGCGCTACGATCCTAGGAACACCCCTTCCCCCCCCCCGCGGCGAACGCGGGGTTCGACTCCCGCTCGCGGTCAACGTCGGTGACGAATATTTGAATCATTCCTGGGTTTCCCCTAGGTAGACTCAGCCTTACAAATTAACACCTGGTGCGGTGTGTATATATAAATATGTCTCCCCAGTGTGTGTGTATATATATATACACACTGGGGAGACAAAGGCGGCCGGGCGTGGTGGTGCTGGCCACCCACCCCCTCGTGTGCCGTGCCGGCATTCATAGGTGCTATTCGCAAACAGCACTTGCCCCAACAGTCCGGTAAGGCTACACGGGGGATCTTTGTCGTTGTGGTCTCCGATGAACCAACAATGAAAAAGCACACAAATGTGATTAATTTAAAGTCCTCTGTCAATCTACTGCTGGATGGAGACTTTCCCTGGACGAAATCTGATGTGCTGCGTCGATGCAGTCCAATGCTCGATGAAGCGTGTATCTATTTGTATCTATTTGTATCTATTTGTATGTATTTGTTTATGTTTTTGCCTGTTTAGTATTTGTGTATCTGCGTACGTATTTTTGATTTGTGTGATAAATTTGTGTAATCGTATTTCTGTATGTATATACATCAAATGCGTATACTAAACGACACGCAGTATTATTATAAAGCATTGATGTACTGTCTGTGACTTTGTGTTTTGTTACATTATCCGTGGATTTATGTAATTTACAGTACATGCAGGTAAGACATTTATTATAATTATCATAATCATGTGAAATGTTATGTATTTACGCGTGCATGTATGTATGGTGTGTGGTTTGTTGTGAGCGGTAGGGCAGTGGTTCGCCGTTTGGTAGTGGTTAGGGGTAAGGTTAGCGATAGGCTAGTGGTGTGAGTAATGTTATTACTCGTGTAAATGGGTCCTTTCAAAACATATACATTTTATTATTCTAGTAATAATTACTTAAGTCATTATACACGTTTAAGCACTTACAGACACCCCACTAAAATAACACTGAAGCGATAAAAAAATATTTTGGTTAAACCACATTTTTATTTCTAGATTTTAAGCTTTCGTGACTGCAAGGATTCATACTCTTTGTTTTTTTCGATAAAGTCACGTAGGTAACAAATTTAATAAATAAATAAAAACAACTACATTAATTCACGACGTTTCGGGCGCAACACAAGCGTCCTTCTTCAGCGGTTGTGCTATCGTCTCTCCACCGACCTCAGTAAACTTTGTTCAATCTCCAATCCCTCTCCTCTGAAAGATACGAAGCCATTGCGAACACACCGTTCAATCAGCCGTTGAACAGAAAGTCAGACTGATCAGACATCAGCGGGCTTTCTGTAAAGGGATAACCATGTACACATCTGTGTACTGCTGCGTGCATGCAGGTTGCTGGGGGTTCGCTCCACTGCGTTTAGACCGATAACGACGATTTTTTTTTACCGTTCCTGGACCTCGCCTAGATCGATTCAGCCTTAAATGAATATAGTATTGTACCCTGGTGTGGATAATGCATTGGCACTGGGAAGACAAAGGTGGCCTTGAGTGGCGCTGGTATCACCACCCCCTCGTACGCCGTTCCGGCCTTCATATATATGTGCTTGCTAACAGCACTTGCCACAACAGTCTGTTAAAGGCTATAAAGGGGATCTTTATATTTCACTCCGTATTTAATTATTATGCTATAATAACTCGTTGACATAGTATAGTGTAGCACGTTCAAGCTAGACATTTTAGAATTATTAAAGGCCATATGTATGACGGTATATTTTTCTACGTATGTACTGTATATTTACATGTGTGTGATGCATTAACTCGTACTAAATATAAGCAAATGCAGTTGAGATATATATTAAAACCACATAACGCATTATGTATATATCCAGCAGTGGATCGACAATGTACAAGATAATGATCATGTATAAATAGAATGTTTAAATACATTTAACTTTGACATGCATGTTATGTGAGACTAATCTCTGTATATGCTGTGTATGTATGTTTTCTCACGCGTGTCAGTCGAATAAGTCAAAGTGATGTTCTTCTGCTCAAATGAGCATTGAGGCTTTGGTGCTCATGTCCCGTTTACAGCCCTGAGCCATTGGTGGAAATTCCTCATTCCTATGGCGGGGGCAAGTCTATCCATAGGACAGCCACTGTTGACTTCCCTACAAAGTGGTACATATTTTATCGACCCCCACCCCCCCCTGAGCGAAAAATAACATGCGTGTTTATAATGATATCACGTATGTTTGCACTGTTCATGCATGTATTTCTGTGAGCTTATATATATTTTAATGTTATGTTCCCATTCGTTTAATTGACTTAAATAGTTTCATGTATTTACTCCGATAGAGCATAATCTAGTGTATTACGTGATATAGTTTGTATTTATTTATAGGGATTTTGAATGTAAGTATGAACGTACGGTGGTTTAATCAATACAGAAGGATTATAATGAAGGTCCGTGTGTATGCGTGAATATTCTACAATAAGCAGACTTAATATGAATACTGTGGTAATAATATTATGAGTAAGATGATTATCATATATTATAATATCGTGATATAAACTATAGTTGATTGTATTATAACATATTTTAGACTATTGATAATCGTGGTACTATGCACTATATATGTTCCACTTGCTTGCATACATTAATTCATACACGTGCTTTATATGTATCATGTCAATCGATATATTGGGCATTAATACGTGAGTAGCATTCAAATGTTTGCTATAGAATTATTTGTGTGTTACGCACTACTGCAAATAAGTAACATCGAATTAATATAATTATCATCATCATTATCATCATTATCATCATTATCATCAGCCATGGTCAATACACTGCTCGAAGATGAAGACCTCCTCTGCCTCAGTAGATTAACGTACCTATCACACGCGATGCACGTGTTACATGCGAATTAAATCGCCAGTTAATTCACCCGTTCATACGTGCATCAATACGTGCATCTATTAATACAACTAACTCTCGTATGGCACGCGTTCTACCGTATCTATTTTATAGCAAACGTTGGGTGTGCGTCTTATAATCCGGTGGGAGTCCGTGAGTTTGATCAGATTTGTATACCTTTATTGAGTGCGTCTTACAATCCGGTAGGTATCCGTGAGTTTGATCAGATTTGTATAACTTTATTGAGTACGTCCTATAATCCGGTGGGTGCCCGTGAGTTTCATCAGATTTGTATAACTTTATTGGGTGCGTCTTATAATCCGGTATGTGTCTGTGTGTGTGCGCGACCAGCTCTATGTCACTGTATTGGCACTAGGAACACAGTTGAGGATGATGCGTTATGCTTTCAGGAGCGTCTTACGATCCAGACGATATGGTATGAAGTGCGTTATATATATAGATATGTAACGTACACGGTTGCTTAATTTAGGACATTGAATGAATACGCGGGTTACACGATGCAGTATATATGTGTATGTGTGTGCGCGCGTGTCCGTACCGATAGGCAAATATAACAACAACACACACACTTGGCATGCAGTGAACTCTACAGTGTACATCACAATTACGTCAACTTGTTTATGTATGATCACTCGTTAATTGGCTGAAGACACCTTCTTAATATATAGAGGAACGCAGAGCTTGGACAATTGTCGGTGACACCGGCTCATCGCCGCGAGCCACGCCACCACTGCCTGAAACGTTGCCAGTTAAATACAGGGTGCTTCAAAAACATGTTAACATTTTCGCGAATTTGCAACAATACCACGAGAAATTTGCCTCCGAGCTCTGGTGACCACCTAGAGAATATTCCAAGTATGTGTTGACAATGATGGCGAACAAATAGAGACTTTTTTACTTTTTTAAGCTATTAACATACATTTGTTATCACGTTACAGTGTATTATCCGTTCCTTTTCCATAAAAAAACGATAGTCGAATATAAGTGTAAATATTTTGAAGCACCCTGTACGTTATGTTTTAATTCAAAGATAAGAGTGTTATTGACGCAATGTGTTCAGTGATTTTTTAATTATTATTGCGTGCCCGTGATTGGATGGATGCTGTCACGTGGGGCCTATTTCGATTTAAACCTCACTGATTCTAATTAATTCGTTAATGCCCCCATCGCACCTCCTGCCTTTGACATCTCCTCCCCTTCCTCGAAGACACTGAGTGCAGTGGCCATCGACCGCATGAGAACATCACCAACAGGCTACATCCCCTTCGTAAATGGAAAATTAAGGACACGAGTCGCACTACTGAGGAGAAGGAACAGCATAACTACACGAGCTCTGTCTCTCTCCTGAAGCCCTCTAGCCGTGGCCACCAGCGTGCCTCGACATTGCCATCCGGCTCCTGAACACATTTCCATCGCAAGCACAGTTAGAATAGAATTCTCCCGTAGTATTAACCGGGGCGGCCTACGGCGTTCGAACGGCGGGAGAAAAAAAAACTCTGCAACAAGCGGCGAACGCGTGGGTGGATGTCATGTGGGGTGGGCAGCGGTGTTGAAGTGCTTCACAGCTCTACTGCTGTGAAGCCGGCGACTCCGAGTTCGATCACGGGCCACGGCGGCTGATATCAGTGGTGAGTGATGTCCTTTCATCCCGACCGGCACCGAGACCCCTGCGACTCCCGTGACTGACGCGGCGTGGGGAGGCGTTCATCCAGCAGTCAAATATGATTAGAAGTGTTAATGTTGTGAATACGTGCATACATTGTGTTGTATTATATAGTGGCGTGATTCACATTGTTTGGAGTTGGGGGAGACAAAGGCGACCAGTCACGCGTGCGGCGTGCCAGCATTAATAGGTGCTCGCAGAAATCACTTACTCACGGAGTCTATACGATGAAGCAGACGATACGTGTGTGTATATATATATACACACACACACACGATTGTACGTGTGCGCCTCTGTATCTGCGTGTGTGTCTGTGTGTGTCCTGGCCTCTGTATCTGCGAGTATCTATACATTTATGTATCTTCCGCACAAGGATATCCTGTACTTCTGTTCGTGTGTGTGTGTGTCTGAATGTGTGCTTTTGTGTGTGTCTGGACGTATGTGCATTGGTGTAATTTTGTGTGTCACTGCATATAAAAACATCCGTGTGTGTGTGTGTTTGTGGGTATATATCTATGCGTCTATGTATATGTTAATGTGTGTCTGTACGCATGTGAGTATATTGTGTACTTGTTTTTGCGTGTCTGTATGTACTCGTATCTGTATCTATATGTGTCTGTATTATATGTATCACTGATGTTGGTCGTGAGCCGGAATCGAACTCGGGCCGCCGAGGTTATCGCGCAGTGCGCTAACCACTGCGCTACCTCTCCCTGTTGTACCTGTCTTGGGTTGACTGAGCCTTAAACGAGTCCCTGGGGCTGTGTGTAAACATCAGCAGCGGGGAGACAAAGGCGTCCTGGCGCGACGCTATCCACGCCAGCACTTGCCCCAACAGTCTGAAGGCTATACGGGGGATCTTTGTCTTTGTGTGAGTCTGTGTGTGTGTGACGCATTAGTTTCGCTTGTTTATAGTGGCACGCGTCACGCTTGGCTGAGTGGAAGGAACGTGTCTGTGTGTGTGTCTGTGTGTGTGTGTGTCTGTGTGTGTGTGTGTCTGTGTGTGTGTCTGTGTGTGTGTCTGTGTGTGTCTGTGTGGGTAGCGGTAGTACAGCGGTTCGTGCGCTGCGCTACAAAACTTGCGACCCGATTTCGATTCCCGCTCACGGATAAAAACAGTGGCGGGTATTTGAACCGGTCCTGGGGCTCCACTAGGTCTACTCAGTCTCAAATTAGTATCTGGTGTGATGTGGAAACATCGCAACTAGGGAGACAAAGGCGGCCGGGCGTGGTCCTGGCCACCCACTCCCTCGTGTGCCGTGCCGGCCTTCATAGGTGCTTGCTAACACTTGCTCCTACAGCATGTTAAGGCTATACGCGGGATCTTTGTCTTGTGTGTCTATATCTGTGCGTGTCTCTAATTGTCGATGTGTGTGTGTATCTTCGTCACTTTCGGTCTCTGTGTCTATCTCTGAGTGTCTGTGTGTCTCTGCGTGTGTGTGTCTCTGTGTGTACACAGAGGCGTTTATCGTCTTATTCTTTGCGCGTACGTGTTTGTAACAAATACAAAGATCCCTCGTATAGGCTTCAACAGACTGTCGGGGCAAGTGCATTCAGTGAACACCTAATGAAGTGTGTACACAGTGTGTACATATCAAACAAAGACAAAGACCCCCGTACCGCCTTAACAGACTGTTCGGGCAAGTGCTGTTAGCGAGCGCCTCTGAAGGCCGGGACGGTACACGAGGGGGTGGGTGGCCAGCACCACGCCGGGCCACCTTTGTCTCTCCAGTGGTGATGTTTACACACCGCACCAGGTACTCAATTAAGGCTGAGTCGACTTAGGGGATCGGTGCAAAAAAAACCCGTCTCCGTTGTTAGTGGCCGTGAGCGGGAATCTAACTTGTGTGGCTGCGCTGGGCTTGTGGCGCAGTGCGCCAACCACAGCGCCACCGCTCCCCACACTCACCCACATACATTGCGTGTTCGCAACGTACACTACGTACAATGTATACTCATCACTCGGTGAACAAACTATTCGGGTGTGAAATACAATTACGACATTTTTTTAAAAACGAAATCATGGTTATTTGTTGTATTATGACGTTGATTTAAACGGAGCCTAGTTGAACTATTTAATTATATTTTACCGGGTAAGGCCCACTTAGCTACGTAACTCTTTTTCAGAAGCGACCTGGCCACCACAAATGATAGTTCAACCAAGTGGCTCATCCTCGTGTGGAAATTCATGATCGCCAAATGCTCTAAACGCAAATTTCTAAATGTGAAGGGTATCACCGGAGGACCCGGAGAAGAATCCACGCGACCACGGAGAAAACACGCAAACTCCAAATATACAGCAGGCGTCAGGTTCTAGAACGAACACACGACGTCCTGTATACCAGGCGAGGTAATTCACATCTCGTCACCCCCCGGCGTCTTGGTTATAATTTTCTAAAGTTGATAAATCCGCCCCCCCCCACCCACGCCTCGACTGTGAGACGTTGGCAGAACCCTCCTGAAAAATAGTCTTGAGACTCAGCTAGGCTCTCCTTGTGCGCCACGGTGGCGAGATGTTAACTACCTCGCCTGGTGTGCAGGAGGTCGTGGGTTCGATCCCGATCCTGACGCCTGCTGCTGTATATTTGGAGTTTGCGTGTTTTCCCCGTGGTCGCGTGGATTCTTCTCCGGGTCCTCCGGTGATACCGTCGACATTTGGAAACTTGCGTTTAGAGCATTTGGCGATCATGAATTTCCACACGAGGATGGGCAACTTCGTTAAGCCGTCATTTGTGGTGGCCAGATCGCTTCTGAAAAAGAGTTACGTAGCTAAGTGGGCCTCACCCGGTAAAAAAAAAAAGTTTAGTTCATAGTTTACACAATGGCCTGCATCTTGCGAATGGCGCCACGGGGCTCTTTAACGCGGTGCACTGCGGTTACATCAGACAGCGCGTTTTATGTTGTACTGGTTTCATAGTTTTCACTCGCAATCTTAATTACGCACGGCCCTTGTGCAGGATTCGAACAGCGAACCTCTGCAAAACAAAAGGGCGAACGCGTCTACCATGGAAATGTAAATATAGATGTACAGTGCTGTGTCGTCCCTCCTTTACTTAATCAGGGGAAGGTCCGTTGTACTGGACATCTGTTAAAAAGATAGCTCATCGGATTCCTCCAGGATAGATGCATATTTTGAGTCTGATTCTGAATTCCTTATTATCACGAGGACGCGAGTGTGCGTAATCACGCAGCTTGTCACTATTGAAGCATTGCCCACTCTATGCACCGTTGCACACTCGAGGAATGAGAATGTTGGTAAGATTATAATAACGTCGTTAATTTACAGAGGAAATACATTGCACGTCCAACACTCTTCCAAACACATCTGACCCACGTGGAAGAGTAGACCAAACACCTTCTGAAATTCGCTATAGAGGTTGCCCGTTCCACCACCAGTGGTGTGAGCGAGCAATTTCAGGGCTGCGCCTTTATTATTATTTTTATGGAATTTGCCTACCTGAGCGGCTGCAGTAGGAATGGAACGTATGCTTAAGTGGTTGAGTTGAATGCGTTGTCCAACCACCTAACTACTACATTTATTATAAGCCGCTTATGTAAAGAACCGCGAGCGGGGTCTGCGCGCTTCCTATCGGCTTTAGCGTCACACTCCACGGGAGGCGAATCACTGGGTTCACTGATGATGATGATGCAGCTCGTGCGTGTGTGACGAGCGTTCGGCGTCAGCTGCGGGGTGGAACTTTGGTCTCAGCCTGCCGCGTGTGAGTGAGACGGGACATCTGTGAAAGAAAGAGCTTCACGGCTCATCGGATTCCTCCAGTGTAAATAAATGCATTTTGTGCTCATTAAAACAATCAACTGTCCGAACCGTAACTTTTGGCACGCAAATTCGAAAGTGTAGGTTTAAAATTGTTATCGTTATAGCCTCGGCTACGTGTGCACTAAATGCGCAAGATGTCTCGTCCCGATACACCACCACCAGCATCTCCTTTGATCCCTCCTAGGAAATGTCATTATCATTCATTTTCTAAAACATCTTACGATACGGAGAAGCGTAGAACTTGGGCAATTGTTGGTTCGGGAGCGCCGGATCACCTCCTGCCTTTCCCCGCTCGCCTGCAGTGCCTCCTCGCGTCTCAGAGTCGTCCTTTCTCTCTCTCTCTCTACGAGAATGAACGCTCCAAATTGATATCACTATTGATGATGATGATATTACACGTGTGTATTACCTAGAGTGCTCTATGTGTGTGTACATTAGGGCAACGACCCGTGTTCGATTCACGCTCACGGCCAACACCAGTGACGATTATCTGAACCGATCCTAGGCCTCCCCTAGGTCGACTCAGCCTCAAATCAGTACCTGGTGCGATGTGTAAACATCACCACTATCAAGGAGACAAAGGCGGCCAGGCGTAGTGCTGGCCTCCCACCCCATCGTGTGCCGTGCCGGCATTCATAGCCGCTAATCGCTAACAGCACTTGCCCCAAAAGCCTGTGAAGGCTATACGGGGGATATTTACCTTTGTACATTATATATAATCAGTCGCCCAGTCTCAACGGTTGTGCTATCACATGCTATATATATACGACGATGTAATTGCTCCGATTGATTCTGCTAATGCCCCTCTTGTCATTATCCCTGATGCGAGCTCATATTTTCCACTCTCGTCACACGTGTGGACGCCGCACCGGGTGCACATTCATGGCTGAGTCAACCTAGGGGAGGACAGTGGCTGGGTTCAAATATTCGCCACCGTCGTGAGCGGGAATTTGAACTCGAGACTTCGGGTTCGTAGCAAGCGCAGGGCTCGTAGCGCCACCGCTCCCCACTGTTCCACATCTACCGTATGCGCGCTTACATCCACGCATGCATAGACTACATTAAAGGTCCCCCGTACAGCATTGCACAGACCGTTGGGGCAAGTGCAGTTAGCGAGGCCGGCACGGCACACAAAAAGGTGGGTGACCAGCACAACACCCGGCCGCCTTTGTCTCCCTAAGTGGCGATGTTTTCACACACCTCACCAGGTCCTCATTTGAGGTTGAATCGACCTAGGGGAGGCGCCGGTCCGGTTGAGATAATCGTCACCGGTGTTGGTGACCGTGAGCAAGAATTGAGCTCGGGTCGCTTGGTTCGTAGCGTAGCTGGTGCTGTGTGTAAAGATCGCCACTGGGGAGACAAAGGCGGTCGGGCGTGGTGCTGGCCACCCACCCCCTCGTGTACCGTTCCGGCCTTCAGAGGCGCTCGCTAACATCACTTGCCCGAACAGTCTGTTAAGGCTATACGGGGGTCTTTGTCTTTGTTTGATATGTACACACTGTGTACACACACACGTGTGAGCTGATCCTATCGCTCCATCTCCCCATGGGTCGTCCTCTGAGACGCGTTCCCTCCTTCAGCTGCCATTCCGTGACCAGTCTCAAATGTAGGATAATGTGAATACAATTCTCTACGTTAAAATGATTTATTTTAATGCATTTATTGTGTGGACATGCAATCGTGTTTATGTATTAATTATTCCCAACTATATCTATAGTAATATTACGTTATCTACAACACGATAACAACAAATGTAACAGTGATATCCTTGAAACGTATCACCGTATACGGATTTTTATGAATGCGTAAAAAATATAAAAGATAATAAATAATCAATAGACAGTGGGGAGTGGTGATGGCGTTGACACCGATTCACCCAGCAGGGGCCAGATCACTCCTGGTAATGCATAACACAACATCAGGGCGTTGATCAGCTAAAGTGAACTTATTTAGATTCTCAGCCGTCAAATTCAACGACCTAAATTAGTCCGAAGACTAATCGCGTCTCGTTAATTTCATCGTTGCAATCCCTGCTCTGAATTTGGGGACAAATGAGCGAATACGCTGTGATTAGTGACACTACAAAGTCTCGGTGGTCACGAATGAGCAATGACCGAGTCGGCACAAATCATCGTTTAAATAAAAACAACAGCTGTGCACACTCGTCAACAACACCGCCTTACGTGGAAATAAATATATTCGGGAACGTTTCGGGCAATGGACCTACCTCATAGTCCATGGAATAAAGTGATGGGACTTGTTCACTGAGCGCTTACATGGACGTGAAATACCGCGATCGTGGAATGATGCCTCAATCAGTCCCGGACCCCACAAGGGCGATGGATCCGACTTGAAGGACTCGAGTCCCGCGAGCCCAATGACGCGACTCACGGATGCCTCCACCCACGTTGACGACTCCGCCTCCCATGTCTGGCTGTCTCGTCTCATCCACACTGTCATCAACCACCACCACACTGTGTTCAACCACCACCACCACAGAGTGTTCAACCACCATCACCACCACAGTGTTCAACCACCACCACAGTGTTCAACCACCACCACCACAGAGTGTTCAACCACCACCACTGTGATCAACCACCACCATCACCACCACAGTGATCAACCACCACTGTGTTCAACCACCATCACCACCACAGAGTGTTCAACCACCACCATCACACTGTCTTCAACCAACACCACCACCACCACCACAGTGTTCAACCACCACCATCACCACCACAGTGTTCAACCACCACCATCACACTGTCTTCAACCAACACCACCACCACAGTGTTCAACCACCACCACCACCACCACAGTGTTCAACCACCACCATCACACTGTCTTCAACCAACACCACCACAGTGTTCAACCACCACCAACCACATTGTGTTCAACCACCACCACAACCACCAACCACACTGTGTTCAACCACCACCACTGTGTTCAACCACCACCACTGTGATCAACCACCACCATCACCATCACAGTGTACAACCACCACCACCACCACACTGTCTTCAACCAACACCACCACACTGTCTTCAACCACCACCACCACACTGTCTTCAACCAACACCACTACCACCACCACAGTGTTCAACCACCACCACACTGCAGGTCACAACACTTCTCTTACTGCTCGACTTTTAGAATTCCCTCTCGTCGACTCTGTTCCCAACATCCATGTAGTAACCCGCGCTCGAAGGTCGAGAAAACTCAGCGCAATCGTCAATACCATCGCGTGGGGTCTGAAACGGAAACTAAATGTATATTAATAGACGTTTCGGGCAATGGCCCTTCTACGTCACTGCCGACGTATCTATCAGCAGCAGCAGTTTCACTCGAACAACGTTGGCCAATTGCAGAAACGTGCTTCACGACAGTCTCTCACAACTTAAGTCGTGCTGTTTGTTGCTGGCTGCATGGCGTTTCGGCTCTTTGGGCTCCTGTGCTCAGCCCGACTGTTATGTAACAAGTAAATACGCAAACAGCGCAGAGAAAGTGTCTCATTCACGCACGGCGCTTCCCGGAGCAGCAAGTTTGCGTCTGATTAATGCGTCGAAGCCAGATCGTGAGTTTATGGACGTGCCGTCCTCCTAGTCACGCGTCCGACAATGCAAACGACGTCGGTTTAAATCGGTGTATATTAGGTATGTAAAGAAAGGCATCATCTTAATGCGAAACGACATATTTGCCAACACGTTTGCGTTAAACTATACACCAACTTCGCACAATTCACTCGTTACAGTCGAATTTTTTTTATAGATTTAAGAATCTGAGGTTAAACTTAAATGGTTGCAGGGCAGAACACGCATGCAGTGGTAACGATGGTTGCGCTTTACGATCTTTAATGAGGATGATTGCTCATTACGATCTTTAATTACGATGTTGCTAGTTCCGATCTTTAATTACGATGATTGCTCACTACGATATTTAATTGCGATGTTGCTAATTCCGATCTTTTATTTGGAACTGAGAACTATACCAACTCTACTTAGACTCTATAACACTGTTAACTCTTGCTACGCGATGTTGTTCATATTTACCTACCAGGGTTTTTTTTTTACTTGTTGCACTTTAAAATGTGTTCTGTTCTTAAATACAGTTATTTGATGAGGCTGCGTTGGCTTTGGTGCACAAGCAATAACTCTTCTTTTCTCTGGACCTCTGTTTGTGTGCTTTGAATTCGGGCCATTACCTGAAACGTCGCCTTCTTGTGTACACGGTTTTTAAAAATATTTTTTTAAAGCCACAGTGTAATTGCAGAATGTGAGTTCCCCCCTTCGTTTTAATGGTGATCACTGTATAGAATAATTGGTTAAATATGTGTAATTATTAATTATAGTGAATACCTTGTTATTAATTACGTATCGTATCTTACGTTATATCACTAATATGTTTTACTGTTATTACGTGCGATGTTAAGATGTTTAACTCTGTAATATGTTATATATGTGTGCATACATATCAACACATGTATGTGCCTATGTAATGTGGGTATGTGCGTATCACATGTGTGTACATGTTTAAATGTAATGTATGCAACATGTGTATATATGTATGGATGTGCTGCACGTAACGTGTATGTATACGTACATACGCATCTGTACACCACGTATATGCGTGTGTATATGTATACCTTGTGGGCACTTGTGTTGTGTATGAATGTTATAAACATACACACATACACGTGTATGTTTATAACATGTATGTGTGTATGTATGAGGACACGTGCGAACCGAGTTCGATTCCCGCTCACGGCCAACACCAGTGACGATTATCTGAACCGGTCTTGAGCCTCCCCTAGGTCGACTCAGCCTCAAATCAGTACCTGGTGCGGTGTGTAAACATCGCCACTGGGGAGACAAAGGCGGCCGGGGGTGGTGCCGGCCACCCACCACCTCGTGTGCCGTGTCGGCCTTCATAGGTGCTCGCTAACAGCGATTGCCCCAACAGTCTGTTAAGGCTACACGGGGGGGGGGGGGTCTTTGTATTTGTCTTTTTATGCGTGTACGTAACGTGTCCGTGTGTTTCAAAATTGATTTTCGGGTGAGATCGCATGAGCCAAATGTGTGTCGTACACCCTCCTCCACCCGACAGCCTCATTGATACTGTCACGTGATCAACGCACGTGCCAATTCATGACCGCTTCAGCAGCACCGCTGGTGGTGTTTTTGCTGTTGTTTTTGGAGTCCGACGTTTCGCTCATAGTTCCAAACAGCATTATCAGACGGTTACCAAAATTGTTCTCGCAACTGCCTGGCGATGCTTTATTAATGTGGCTGTGTCGGGTGGGGAAGGGTGTAAAACACATTTAATGCACGCAGTTAACCCACACGAAATGTATTATGACTCATAATATTGGACGCGAAGGCCTAGGTGTTGGATGTGCGTGCGTGCGCACAACACGTAGAAATCATTTGTGTATGCATACATGGTAGAGCATATGAATCGTGTATGGGCATCTATAATTGTACATCGAAGAATAATGTTAAAATATAAGCATAGTTGGATACCATATGACCGTGATGACATTCAAGTGTGTATCGTAAAGTCTTGGGACCAGCGGGCCAAATAACGAGAAGAGCTGCTATTTTAGAATTCGGTAATAAAAACGCATCATTTCAAGAGCCTCAATGCACGTGAATGAGAGCCGGTGGCCCTTAATGAATCACGGTCACGAAGCAGTTCCCTTGAAGAGCCGCAGGTGGCCGACCCCTTGACTCGAGTTGGTATCAATTAGCGGTGCAGGTTCGTGACTGTGGCGGGGCTAGACCGGTTCAGTTGTCACTCTGTGCCCGGCGTGAGCCGTGGCCAAGTCTGGAACTCGCCTCGGTGCGCTAACCGCTGCGCCACCGCTCCACGATAAAATAGCAACGAAACATTTGGCATCGCGACTCGCACGCTTGTACGTTGATGTCGACATTCATGCGTCTGTCACTCACAAAGACGATGTTCCCCCGTATAGCCTCAGCAGACTGTTGGCCTATGTCACACGAGGAGTGTGTGGCCAATACATTACCCGGCCGCCTTTTTCTTCCCCAGTGCTAATGTTTATACTCCACACCAGATACTCATGTGAGGTTCAGTCGACCTGGAGGAGGCTAAGGACCCGTTAAATATTCGCCGCTGTTATTGGCTGAGCGGTAATAGAACTCGGGTATCGCTGTTCCTAGCGCAGTGAGCTAAACCACTGCACCACCACTCACACACTTGCGTACACAGTACACACACGGTGTATATGTACGACTTGCTAATACACTCCTGCAATATTGATGCATGGCTATACATTGATAGACGTTGCGTGAACGTGTGTGTGCGCGTTTGGTCGATCCGGCAATAATGCACGTTGCTGAGACTTTAAACAATCCTTGTGTACATACTATTTGAGAAAAAAAAGTTTGACTGGCTGGCTGGAGAGACAGACGGACGACTGCGTCCCAAGGACGAACTGGGTGCTAGTGTCTGAAAAAAAAAACAACAACACGGATCGTGAATTGACCAAACGCAGCCGATATTAGAAACGGTGCCAGCCTCCATAACAGATGTGACATCTACAACCGGAATCAAGTGACATAAAGCGGCAATGTAGCAGTGGCGAAGCTCGTAGCAAGTTCTTATTCTCAATGTAGCTCTTGTTTAACCCGGTCACTCACACGGCTGTACGACCCCAGTGGCAATGATCTGTGTTTGACAGAGCAGCAGTGGAGTAGCAACTGCATTGTTAGCTCAGGGGGTGCGGCGATCGGTTATGTGGGGCCCCCCAATATTTGATTAGTCTCTCATGGTGGTTGTCAAAGGGGGCCTCAACTCGTAGCTTTGGGGACCAGGGGGAGGGGGGTGGCAAGGCCCCCCCTGCCCCCACGCTAATGACGCTACCACAGAGCAGACTCGCCTCGTTACTCTGGTGTGGCGCTTTACACGCGATGAGTGGCTCGCATCGTCGAATGCCACCTCAACGCGTGGGAGCGGGGCGCCCCCTTAAGTGGCAGCTGTCCCCGCGCGGCACACGCAAAGCGATTCGGCACGTGGCCTGCGAGGGAGCACTGGTCCTGTCAGTCTGGGGGCCACGATCACTCTGCTAAGTGGTTTCAATGTTGTTATTTGGCCGGCACACAATTTCGAATGCAGCGGTGGTGGTTGTGGGGGGGGGGGTTACTTGACAACTCACTGTGACGCAGCCGGCACGTGGTAGTAGCAGTCGCATCATCGTTATGGTTAATACACGCCACAGTATTAACGAGGGCTGGCCGCCGCATTTGAACCGCGAACCTCCAAAACAAGCGGGCAACACGCTACGGCTGGGCCCTGCATGTGTAAGAGGCTTAACCCTTCACTTACTCGGAGTTGTTTTTATACAATTCTGATGCTGGTTTCTTGGTATGAATTATTGTTTTACTTAAAACAACATATTGTATAAAGAAATGACGAAACACTCAACACGTTTGTCTATAACACTATGTGGCCTGAAAATATCATTGTATATAACAGGCGACGTTTCGGGCAATAAACCTTCTTCATAGCACATAGAGAGGCCACGAGAGACGTAGGTTAATTTTTATGACATAAAAATTACTCTGATGATCAGCTTTGTAAATTGGATCATGAATTGTTACACAAATAGTTGCTATTAAGCAATAGGAAACCCCTTAGATCGTAAAAAAAATACTCCGAAAGAATAAACTCATGTAAAAAATGTAATTGACAAAATGTTGCTGACACATTTCGTTGTGGGAAGCATAATAATAATAGTAGTCGTAGTCAGAATTTCCCTCGACTTCCGAGTAACCAGGAGCAGGCGAAGGTGGCTTTTGAGCGACTTTAGCGTCACACTCATGTTATAAACACCCCACCCCCCAAAAGAAATGCCTACGTTAGAAAAGTTCGATCTCACCCGTGACAACCTCTGATTATGCTGCCATCCAGTGGTGGCAAGATAGCATAGGGCAGTGTGATGCTTTAAGAAAGTGCATTTTTTTTATGTGGAATGCTACACGCGAAGTTGCACTCTATGGTTGCGATTAATCTTGCTGAAAATCATCTCGCTTTTTAAAAAAATATCATGACCGCCCATCCTCCTCTCCCCGCATCCAGCCAGCCAGCAAAACTTGTTTAATCGCATAGTACGATTTTAACTTGAAGCACGCCACTTGCACGAGATTCACTCGCGGGGAGGAACCACAGGCGGACGGGAAGGCAGCCAGGCAGTGAGCCGGCGCTACCAACCATGCCCCAAGCTCTGCGGTTCTCTATGTATCCGGGTGTTCTCGGCCACTTAATGAGTGTTTATAGGTGTAGGAGGGAACCGGAGCACCTGGAGGAAGCCCACGTGTGCGCGGAGGGCAACACTCTATCCAATGTAGATGGAAACAGATAGCGATTAGTTGACTTTGCTGTCCTGCCTTCTATTTGTTGTTTCACCTGGTGAAGCCCACTGAGCTGTACAGCTCTTTTGCAGAAGCCACCTGGCCACAAATGATAGCTCAACGAAGTGGCTTGTCATCATGTGGAAATTTCTAGCAGCCGATTACTCTAAACGAGTGTTGATTTTAAACGTGGAAGGAAAACAGCGGAGGACCCGGACAAAAACCCGCGCCACCATAGAGCAGGCGTGAAGGTCGGGATCGAACCCACGACCTCCTGTATACCAGGCGAGGTAGTTAACATCTTCTAGCCACCGTGATGATGATGAGCGAGAGAAACACGCATACTCCAAATATACAGCAGGCTTCAGGGTCGAGATCGAACCCACGACCTCCTGTAGACCAGGCGAGGTAGTTAATATCTTCTAGCCACCGTGATGATGATGAGTGAGAGAGACACGCAAACTCTAAATATACAGCAGGCATCGTCAGGGTCGGGATCGATCCCACGACCTCCTGTAGACCAGGCGAGGTAGTGAACATCTCCTAGCCACCGTGGCGATCGAGGGGCAAGGCACGTCTCCGACGCTCACGGAAGGGGAAACATTTTGCAACATCTGTGTGTGCGGTGTTCCACCAACTCTCACTGCTGCCTCCAACTGTGCTGGACTAGGGACCACGTGCGGCACTGCCGCCGTCTTATTTCCCAATAATAATCGATAGTATGTGATGTGACAATGTCTAAGAGATAGGATCAGGGACATTTCGACTACCGGGTGGCCACGCAGTGTTTATCACAGCTGTTGTAATGCTCAAGATTTGGCCCGAGGTTCACGTGTATGGATGGTCACGCTGACGAGTCCAAATGCTTCTGCATTCACTGCCGTGACTCGAGTTGACATAAAGATACTAGACAAGGATCGCCTGGGAGAGCCCTGCAGCCTGGCCGCTGTTAGCGAGCACTATTGAAGCCGACACGGCGCACGAGGGAGTGGTTGGCCAGCGCCACGCCCGGCCGCCTTTGTATTCCTTGTGTTTATACACGACATCTGTTACTCATTTAAGGCTGATTCTACGTGGAATAGGCCCACGGCCGGTTCAGATATTCGTCTATGATGTTGGCCCGGCCACCTTTGTCATCCTAGTAGTGGTCATGTTTACACACCGCACCAGGTACTGATTTGAGACTGAGTCGACCTAGGGGTGGCCCAGGACCGGTTCAGATAATCGTCACCGGTGTTGGTTGGTGGCCGTGAGCGGGAATCGAACGCAGGTTGATCTTCGGGTTCGTGTGGCACTCCACTGCACGTCCAGGATGTCATTCTCCCATCTCTTCCAAGACACTTGGCCAGCGTGGAAGAGTAGGCCAAATACCCATTTATACCCCTCTCTCTCTATATTGGTTGATTCTGCTGAAATCTCTAAATAATTGACTTCATTTGATTGATTATTCACTGTTTTTGCTTTTGGCGTTTTGCTGACAGTCCGGGGCATGTCACTCTTGCGAAAGAGGCTCCTGCCGAGGCCTCGCCACTCGCCACTTGGTTCCACAGAGGGGTGGGGACGCTCCACCAGAGCCCATTGCCACCCCTTATGCAGACAAGAGTACGTGGAGCACGTGGAGTCACGCACTTGTCACTGTCCATGCATTGTCCCCTGTGTGTGTGTGTGTGCGTCCCATCGTGGGGAGCGGTGGTGTAGCGGTTAGCGCGCTGCGCTATAAACCTGGCGATCCGGGATCGATTCCCGCTCACGGCCAACACCGGTGACGATAATCTGAACCGGTCCTGGGCCTCCCCTAGGTCGACTCAGCCTCAAATGAGTACCTGGTGCGGTGAGTAAACATCGCCACTGGGGAGACAAAGGCGGTCGGGCGTGGTACTGGCCACCTACCCCTTCGTGTGCCGTTCCGGCCTTCATAGGTGCTCGCTAACAGCACTTGCCCTTATACAGTCTGTTAAGGCTATACGGGGGATCTTTGTTATTTTTTTCTTTGTACCATCGCGAACGCAGAGGAGAATATTGACAAAACGATAATGCCGTTTCGTTTACGGAAGAAATACATTGTGTCATCAACACTCTTCCTAAAACGTCTGGCCAACGTGGAAGAGTAGACCAAATACCATCTGGAGTTCGGTACAGAGGAGGCCCCTTCCAACAGCAGCGGCGTGAGGAAGGAATTGCAGCCCTGCGCCTTCATCTCTTTTTAAAATGGAAATTCCCTACCCTGAGCGGCTGCAGCAGGAATGGAACTTGCGACCTCAAGGTGCTCAGTGGTTGAGTTTGACGTACTGCTCAGCCACCTGACTACCTTTTTTTTTAATCATAAATAAATATATATATAAGCCGCTTATTTAAAGGACCGCTCGCGGAGTTTGCTCGCACCCTACCGGCTTCAGCGTCACACTCCGCGGGAGGCGAATTACTCGGTTCGCTGACGAATTTGCAGGGTCTGCGCCTTTGCCCTGTGAGTAGATGCACAGGCGCGCACAGTCCTCTACCCCCCACCCCATCCCAACCGCGCAGGAGGTATAAACACAAATTATAAATAAATACAAATAGCGTCGGGGGTTGATCCGTCGAGATTAGCCTGCCCGTGGCAACGCAGACGCGAGAGGCCGTCGTCAATTTTGCCATCGCTAAATGCGCCGTGGCCTTGGGACCGCGCGCTGTGGCGAAGGGCGACAATGGCCTGACGCTTGCCAGTCGAGTGGTGATATCGGGATCGCTAATGATGGTGGGTGGGGAGCGGTGGCGCAGCGGTTAGCGCGATGCAATGGCTTTCAGCAGCTTCATATCCACCAGCAACCACCCGCACCGCAGATTCCATTGCGATTGACGGTGCTTTGATAATCCACTGCTGGATGAACGCAACCCACCACCAACCACCAACAACCACCACCACTCCCCCCCCCCCCCATACTTCACCACGCCGGTCAATGCGGGTTGGTGAAGGGGAGGCCCAAGTCGGGTCTAGATGCCACGCTGTGAACCCGCGGATCTGCGCTCAACCCCTGGGCATGGGTGGCATCCACGGCGTTTGAACTGCACCATAAGAACCCCTCTCTGTCACCAACCCGCACTGACCAGCGTGGTGAAGTATGGGGGGGAAGTGGTGGTGGTGGTGGGGGATGGTGGCGTTCATCCAACAGTGGATTATCAAAGGGGCCGTCCATAAATGACGTCACGCGATTTTTGACGATTTTTGACCCCCCCCCCATCGTCACACGGCGTCACAAAGTCAGAACCCCCCTCAAATATGACGTCACAAAGCTCTGCCCCCCCCCCTAAAAATAATATATAAAACATGCTTCAAATCGCTTTAAACTATTGTCATTGTAGTGCGTATTTAATGTGGCGCTGCACTCTGATGTTGTAGGAGAAAACATTTATTAAAAAGTCTATTTAATTAAGTAGAACGTGTTGTCTATATTTATTTAAAGTTGCGTGACGTCATTTATGGACGGCCCCAAAGCAATGCAAATCGTAATTAAGTTCCGGTGCGGGTTGCTGAATATGAAACTGCTGAAGTGACTCGTGGGGGGGGGGGAGGGAGGGGGGTTACTTGACCATACTTCACCAACACTGCTGGTGAGAGCCGACGGGTGAAGGCGGCAGGGATCACAGCAGACGCGTTGGGGGTGGGTGGGTGGGTGGGGTGGGGGGTGTCAGATAGAAGCGCAGTCCGGTCCAGTCCAGCAGTGGATCTTTATCTGCAGCGCCCTCTACAGGCCCAGGACGTAGCGCAGCCGAGCGTGAAAACAAAGGCGCTTCAGTGGCGGTCGCCCATCCGATCGCCTGTCCAGGCTCCAAACGAAATCCGCCGCTTCGCTGCCAAGACACCGGAGGAGACGTGGGGAGGGACGCGTTCCGGCCGAGTTGACCCATAGGCCTGGAGAGGATCAGCTGCTCTGTAGACGCGTGGTGCCACCACCACCACCCCCGGCCCGACACCAGAGGCGCGGTGGTTTGCGTTGGGGGCTGTGATTTCGTCGCCAACTTCTCTTGCTGCGGTTGATTCGCTGACGACGGAAAAAGAGCGGCCAGCCACTTGGAATTGTTACGCGAAATCACTGCGAGCGATAACAGATCAGAGGAGGGGATTGACATTGTTGTTGTTATTGTCGTTGTTGTTACCTGCCGCATCCCTAGTAGACGTCTGTCGAAAAGAGCTTCAGAGCTCTTCGGATTAACTCCTGCAGTCTAAAATAAAAATTCTGATAAAAAAGATTCTGAGATCCAGAGGTCCGGGGCACGGGCTGTGAAGGAGGATGGTGATGGGTTCCAGAGTTTGGCGGCACGGGGTAGCTGCGATATGGCAGTTTAGAAAGTGGGTTTCGTGAATCCATCTGTCTGGATCTCTAGAATGGTATTCCCTCTTGCTAAGGGGCTGGCTTTTATCTGGGAGCCCTGGGCCCCTTCCCCACGTGCGAGTCGGTGAATAGGAATAAGCCACGCATCCCAACGCAGGATCCCTACAAAACAACAACACAAGTTTTCTAATACCCAACAACACAGAAAGCTAACTCCAGAGAGAACAGCGCGGAGTCTCGAGACTCCTTTGCGGGAGAATCCTGCCTAGGGATATTTTGGCCTTTCATGTGTGTCGCCATGCTTTGTGTGTGTGGTGTGTGTGTGTCACCATGCTTTGTGTGTGTGTCGCCATGCTTTGTGTGTGTGGTGTGTGTGTGTCACCATCCTTTGTGTGTGTGTCGCCATGCTTTGTGTGTGTGGTGTGTGTGTGTCACCATGCTTTGTGTGTGTGTCGCCATGCTTTGTGTGTGTGGTGTGTGTGTGTCGCCATGCTTTGTGTGTGGGGGAGGAGGGGGGAAATGGAGTGCCTGGAGAAAACCCACGACGCATTTAAAGGGGACAGTCACCGCACTCACACATATAGCCTGCACACAAACCTAGTTGCTGTACTGCCTGCTGCGGCACGTCTCCCACTGCCGGTGTGTGTGTCTGTACGCGTGTAGAGCATCTGCCAGTAATCGCACTCATGTCTGTTCCGTGACCTCCTGCCAACGAGCCTTCGATACGTCGCGTGACGGCCTCAAAGTGCACCGAGCCTGGCACAAGCGCCGTGGTGACGTCAGCGCCGCTTAGTGCCGAATGGCGGCTGCTGTTGTTGTTGGTGCCGAATTCGCCGCACACAGCAGTGGGGAGCAGGGGTGGTGCATCTGTCAATCATCTGTCAATCATCAGTCGTCTGTCAATCATCTCAGTCAGTCCACACGTAGCACCTGGATTTGTTCCGTCACCTCCCGCCAGCAGCGAACCTTCCGCACTCCACGTGACGGCCTCAAGGTACACCTAGCCTGGCACAAGGGAGCTGCGGCGACGTCAACGCCGCTCAGTTGCGCACTCCGTGACTCCATCTTTGAGTGATCCACCAATCCCAACAAATGCGCATCGTCGCTCGACCTGCGAAATGAAACACGGTTCTTAGGAATTCAAACTTTGCTGCGTGGGGGGACTGGGGATCAATAGACACGCCACAGGGGGCGGTCGGTGAGCCGCACTGCGCCCTGAAGCCGGAGTTTGACTCTCCACCCTGGCCAACATCAGCGGCAGTGTTCGGTCTGAACCGGGGCTCTGCCCTCCTTGCTTTGCCAAACTATTAAACTAAACATTTTCATTTTGATTTTAAGCTTTCGTGACTGCAGGGATTCATATTCTTGGTTCTTTCGGTAAAGTCACGTAGAAGGGAACTATAAAAATAAAAAAATTGTATTGTTATTTATTGTTTTATATTAATATTATTTTATTATTTTCCTTCTAAGTGACTTCGCCGAAAGAACCAAGAATATAAACATTTTCATGTTTTAATTTTACCAGGAAAGGCCCACTAAGCTATATAGTTATTTTTTTCCAGAAAGGACCTGACCACAAATTATAGCTCAACCACGTGGCTTATCACGTGGAAATGCATAGCAGCCGAATACTCTGAAGGCGTGTTTCTAATTGTGGAGGGAAAAACCGGAGGACCCGGAGAAAAATCCACGCGACCATGGGGAGAGAGACACGCAAACTCCAAATGTACAGCAGCAGGCGTCAGGGTCGGGATTGAATCCACGACCTCCTGTATACCAGGCGAAGTAGTTAACATCTCCTAGCCACCGCAGTGAAGTATGGTCAAACAACCCTCACGACTGACACGGTTGTGTGGGGAGGTCCACATACGGCAGTGGATTGACGATTGGCTGTAAATTATTACTACAGAAATATAGTTGCTGTTGAGTAATAGGTCTTGCCTAATTTTATGATTCGTAATGTCGTATGGATGGATCTGCATCGGCGCGGAATGGCGTTGTTGTTGTTCGTGTTACACAATGCAGCCGTGTGCGTTGTAATTATAATTATTGAGCTCGTTTGTCCAGGAGAGCCTCAGGAGGATCCTGCCAAGCGTTCGCAGTCGAATGGGGGTTGTGGAGGGCGATGGTTGCTGTGTAACATCCCAAATGAGTAAATGTTTCCGGTTAAACTGTTCAAACGTTGACTGCGTGCTTCTGGCACGCAACGACCGCAAACTCTTGCGGATGGCGTCACGGGCTCTTTAACGACCACTGCGAGTGAGGCGGGCGGCGCGTAGTATGGCGTCAATATGGTTAATACACTCCGCAGTGTTAATCAGGGCGGCCGTTATGATCGAACCGCGAAACCTCTGCAACAACGAGCGGCGAATGCGCCACTTTCTAGGCCCGCGCCCGAGTGATTTTATGCTCGAATGAGGCATCGGTGCTCGGCTCGTGTTTACTACAGCCCTGAGCTGGTAGCTACAATTCCACATTCCTATGGCGGGAGGCGAGTCTGTCCACAGGACAATCGCTGTTGACTTCCCCGGCAAAGTGACTAATAATTTTATCGCCCCCGCCGAAGGGATGATGGGTTGAGTCAACCCCCACCCGGGATGTGAACTCGCAACCTTCCCGACATGCGAGCCGCTCGCTGGGCCACGTACGTGGGTACGTTTTGGTGAACTTCTTTCGCACCGTACGTAGCCAACCGTGCTGATTGGGGGTGCTGGGGAAGGACAACAAACTAAACACAAAAAGCAGTTCTAAAGAAATACGTTTTCAATCTAGATTATGTCAAAGTGGATAGCTCCAGGAGCTTCCTTATATCGGAAGGAAGAGCGTTCCAGACGGCCTTAGTTAGGCATCTGAAAGGGCGGCTGTGTGTACTAGTGTGAATACGTGCCGGCCTACATAGGTGCTAATCGCTAAACAGCATTTGCCCCCGCACAGTACGTAGCCAACCGTGTTAATCGGAGGCGCGGGAGCGACAGCAAACTGAGCACGTGACCGGCGGGACAGGCGGCATCACCTGGCATTGCTCAGATTGTGGAGGGCAACCGAACAACAACAAACAACAACAACAACAAACAGATGTTAGTGTGTAGCTGTAACACACAACCCCCGGGGGCTGCTTGCCTCCGAGGTGTGTGAGTGCACTCCCGACCCGAGCTCGACTACCGCTCACGGTCACCAACACCAGTGGCGATTATCTGAACCGGTCCTGGGCCTCACGTAGTGAGTCGACTCAGCCTTAAATGAGCGCCTGGTGCGGTGTGTAAAACATCGCCACTGGGAAGACAAAGGCGGTCGGGCGTGGTGATGGCCACCGCGCTCCCTCGAGTGCCATGCCGACTTTCATAGGTGCTACTCGCTAACAGCACTTGTCCCAACATTCTGTTAAGGCTATACCGGGGAACTTTGTCTTTGTGGGTGGGTGGGGAGTGATGGCACAGTGGTTCGTGCACTGCACTGCGAACCAGGCAACCTCAGTCAAATTAGATTCCCGGCCACGGCTAACAGCAGTGGCGAGTGATATCCGAGCTTGTTTCGTATATGAAGATATGTCAGCGATCCATCCGTGCGAGGAGACGTGTGTTTTTTGTTCTATTAGCCATTTGAAAATGTGCCTTTCATGAAGTCACAATTATTATCTCAGTTTGTGTTGCTCGATCTTTCTGCCGCGCTTGACACTGCGGGCCGATGGGGTCGCGTTCGAGAGACGAGAGAAAATTACTTTGGCATCACCGACATTGGCCCAGCGGTAGGGCAGCGTGTTGCAGAGATCCGCAGGTTCGAACCCTGTGGCACTCCCTGATTAATACTGCGGTCCATGTGTATCGGCCAGACAATATATACTACACGCCGTCTGATTCACTCACAGCGGACACTACTAGATCCCGTGACGCCATTCCAAAGGGTAGACCATTGTGTGCCGGCGTGATTGGCCCGACGTTGCCACATTTGAAAAGATTACAAATACTGAATTGGGATTTTGCACAGAGATCATCGCCACCCCCCACCTCCCACCCTCCCCTAGCCGCGAAAACGTGGCAGGACGCTGCAAAAAAGAGGCATGATGTGTAAACGAGCGGAATAAATAAATCACCATTTATTTACAGGTGATTTTTTTTGTATTGAATCAGATCGCGTAACTAGAATGTCGCGTCATAAACCCTCCATCCACACGACGCAATAAAGTCGTCACGTGATGAACACACGTGACAGCTAATTAGTGCTTCAGCAGCACCACCCGGCAGCGTTGGTGGAACGCGATCGAACGACGCCGAGATGGTCATTGCGGCAGCTGCCTGGTGATGCTGGTTGCAACGAGCAGCAGTGCGTTGGACTGTTGTGACATCGCTCTCCAAACACAAGCGGTGTCCTGCGATGATTGTTTTTTACATTTCTCGAGCCAGCTGGGCCAGGATTGGGCGAAGACTTAGCCCACTTTTAATTCAGACAACTGGAGATCAGCAGAGACTAATCGTTACTAACTTAACATTAAAAATATACGAAATAACATATTCAATTATCACAGTCAAGAGACAAAAAAACCCATGTCTACTATTAAAAAGGAGTATGAAATATAATTTCTAACTTAAAAATCTCATCAACGGTATTCAAACTATCCGGGACACTGTTCCAGTGACATACCAGGCTGCTATTATTATTGCATTTAAAATACCGTGATCATTAACTCAACGCCGCGAGGAAAATTTTACGTTTGCAATTTAAAAGCAGAGTATTTGTTTTTGCCAAACTTCCCTATTGTCAATTATATGAGCTCCAGCCGATTCACAATGCTGCAAAGACAAAAAGACCCCCCCACCCCCAGTATTGCCCCTAACAGACTGTTGGGGCAAGGGCTGTTAGCGAGGGCACTTCTGATAGCCAGAACGCCACGCGAGGTGGTGGTGTGTCCACCATCCGTGCCCGGGCACCTTTGTCTCTCCAACGCTGATTCTTCACTCACCGCACCAAGTCATCAGCTGCAGCCACACAGATGCCACTCAAGTCACAGCTTAAACCTCCCCGCCAGTATCCTGCTACAATCAATATACTTTTTTTTTTAATAAAACATTCTGCTTACTGTGAAGCTTTTTTTCAGAAGCGACCTGACCACAAATGAATGCTCAACGAAGGGGCTTATCACGTGACCATTTATAGTAGTAGCAAAATACACGACACACTGTTGACAGCCTTCTGCTCCTAGTGCCACCGTGAGTGCAGTGAACGCTGAATGTTTTGGTGATTCCTTGAAGTCGACGGGTGTATGTGTGTGTGTATGTTGAACTTCTTTCGCACCATAGGTAGCCAACCGTAATAATCGGAGAGGTGCGGGGTCTGATCAGGAGATGGCAAAGGATTGGAGTTGGAATGTTTCCTGCAGCTGGAAATCTCGTCATGAGTCACAATAGCGATTGCTGCTGGCACAATCAATCTGCTTGTTGGCACAACGAATCAATCAATCTGCTGGTGGCACAATCAATCTGCTTGCTGGCACAACGAATCAATCAAGCTGCTGGTGGCACAATCAATCTGCTTGCTGGCACAACGAATCAATCAATTTGCTGATGGCACAATCAATCTGCTTGCTGGCACAATTAATCAATCAAGCTGCTGCTGGCACAATCAATCTGCTGTAGGCACAGTGAATCAATCAATCTGCTGCTGGCACAATCAATCTGCCGTAGGCACAGTGAATCAATAAATCTGCTGCTGGCACAGTGAATCAATCAATCTGCTGCTGGCACAATCAATCTGCTGTAGGCACAGTGAATCAATCAATCTGCTGCTGGCACAATCAATCTGCCGTAGGCACAGTGAATCAATAAATCTGCTGCTGGCACAATCAAATTTGCTGTAGGCACAGCGAATCAATCAATCTGCTGCTGGCACAATCAATCTGCTGTTGGCACAGTGAATCAATCAATCTGCTGCTGGCACAATCATTCTGCTTGCTGGCACAACGAATCAATCAATCTGCTGCTGGCACAATCAATCTGCTTGCTGGCACAACGAATCAATCAATCTGCTGCTGGCACAATCAAGCTGCTTGCTGGCATAACGAATCAATCAATCTGCTGCTGGCACAATCAACCTGCTGTAGGCACAGCGAATCAGTAAATCTGCTGGTGGCACAAGCAATCTGCTGGTGGCACAATCAATCTGCTGGTGGCATAATAAATGTTCCGGCTGGCACAATCTGCTTGCTGGCTCAATCAATATTCCTACTGTCATAATCAGTCCTCTTCAGGCACAGTCAATGCACTGCTGGCACAATCAATATGCTGCTGGCACGATTAAAATAATCTCAGCAAAAATGTATTTCAAAACAGTATTGAGTAGGCTTACAATTGACAAACAAGGAAGGTCCCAACACGTGGAAGCGAAACGTCGGACATCGTGCCGGGCAAACACTGTGGCGCGACACCGGAAGTGGCAGCGGGGAGCATCGACAGTTTGGGGAGTTTAGCTTCTCCTTTTTTTTATCGTAAAGCCACCCCCCAACCCCGGGATAAAGGCGCTCATCGTTAACACTGACCCCCCCCCCCTCTAACGGCGAGGGGTAAGGGGAGGCACGCGGGTGCCCAGATGGAAATGCTGGTTGCAGCGGTCAGCGCACGGCACCGAAACCGTGAACCCGGTGACCGCTGACTTCGATTCCCAAGCCGCGGCTAATCGTGTCACATCCAGCGGCGCGGCGCGCGACATCTACATCGCTCGAACCAGGGGGTCGGCAACCCGCGGCTCCGGAGCCGCATGCGGTGGCTCTTTAAGGACCGCTTCGTGACCGTTGTTCACATTGCGTTGCGGCTCTTGAAATATTGATGGGGGTTTTTTTACCGAATTAAAAAAAAGACTGTTCTTGTCACATTGGTGGCCCACCCCTGGCCCAACCGCTTCTTCCCCACTTCACCAATCCCACACTTCTGACCAGCGCAGGGAAGTATTGTCAAACAAACCCCCATGACCAGCACGGCCTATGGAGGCCTCCATCTACAGTAGCAGTGGATTGACAAAGGGCTGTAAAATGTTATAGTTAATAATAATAAAATGTATAACAGATCTACTTGTATAGGAGAATAATGGTACGTACGGGTTTGCCCCATCATCTCCAACGCGCTTTAAAATCTCATCTTGACCATTCGAAAGCTGTAGAATGAGGACCTCCTGATGTCCGGTCTGAACGTGAAGCGGAGAGGGAAGTGTTGTGACCTGCAGTGTGGTGAGTGGCTGAGTGTGTTAGTGAGTGGCTGAGTGAGTAGCTGAGTGTGTTAGTCAGTGGCTGAGTGTGTTCGTGAGTGGCTGAGTGAGTGTGTTAGTGAGTGGCTGAGTGAGTGTGTTAGTGAGTGGCTGAGTGAGTGTGTTAGTGAGTGGCTGAGTGAGTGTGTTAGTGAGTGGCTGAGTGAGTGTGTTAGTGATTGGCTGAGTGAGTGTGTTAGTGAGTGGCTGAGTGAGTGTGTAAGTGAGTGGCTGAGTGAGTGTGTTAGTGAGTGGCTGAGTGAGTGTGTTAGTGAGTGGATGAATGAGTGTGTTAGTGAGTGGCTGAGTGAGTGTTAGTGAGTGGCTGAGTGAGTGTGTGAGTGAGTGGCTGAGTGAATGTGTTAGTGAGTGAATGAGTGAGTGTGTTAGTGAGTGGCTGAGTGAGTGTGTTAGTGAGTGGCTGAGTGAGTGTGTTAGTCAGTGGCTGAGTGAGTGTGTTAGTGATTGGCTGAGTGAGTGTGTTAGTGAGTGGCTGAGTGAGTGTGTTAGTGAGTGGCTGAGTGAGTGTGTGAGTGAGTGGCTGAGTGAGTGTGTTAGTCAGTGGCTGAGTGAGTGGCTGAGTGAGTGGCTGAGTGAGTGTGTTAGTGAGTGGCTGAGTGAGTGTGTTAGTGAGTGGCTGAGTGAGTGTGTTAGTGAGTGGCTGAGTGAGTGTGTTAGTGAGTGGCTGAGTGAGTGTGTGAGTGAGTGGCTGAGTGAGTGTGTTAGTGAGTGGCTGAGTGAGTGTGTGAGTGAGTGGCTGTGTGAGTGTGTTAGTGAGTGGCTGAGTGAATGGCTGAGTGAGTGTGTTAGTGATTGGCTGAGTGAGTGTGTTAGTGAGTGGCTGAGTGAGTGTGTTAGTGAGTGGCTGAGTGAGTGTGTTAGTGAGTGACTGAGTGAGTGTGTTAGTGATTGGCTGAGTGAGTGTGTAAGTGAGTGGCTGAGTGAGTGTGTTAGTGAGTGGCTGAGTGAGTGTGTTAGTGAGTGGCTGAGTGAGTGTGTTAGTGAGTGACTGAGTGAGTGTGTTAGTGAGTGACTGAGTGAGTGTGTGAGTGAGTGGCTGTGTGAGTGTGTTAGTGAGTGGCTGAGTGAGTGGCTGAGTGAGTGTGTGAGTGAGTGGCTGTGTGAGTGTGTTAGTGAGTGGCTGAGTGAGTGTGTTAGTGAGTGGCTGAGTGAGTGTGTTAGTGATTGGCTGAGTGAGTGTGTTAGTGAGTGGCTGAGTGAGTGTGTTAGTGAGTAGCTGAGTGAGTGTGTGAGTGAGTGGCTGAGTGAGTGAGTGGCTGAGTGAGTGTGTTAGTGAGTGGCTGAGTGAGTGTGTGAGTGAGTGGCTGAGTGAGTGTGTTAGTGAGTGGCTGAGTGAGTGTGTGAGTGAGTGGCTGTGTGAGTGTGTTAGTGAGTGGCTGAGTGAGTGGCTGAGTGAGTGTGTTAGTGATTGGCTGAGTGAGTGTGTTAGTGAGTGGCTGAGTGAGTGTGTTAGTGAGTGGCTGAGTGAGTGTGTTAGTGAGTGGCTGAGTGAGTGTGTTAGTGAGTGGCTGAGTGAGTGTGTTAGTGAGTGGCTGAGTGAGTGTGTAAGTGAGTGGCTGAGTGAGTGTGTTAGTGAGTGGCTGAGTGAGTGTGTTAGTGAGTGGCTGAATGAGTGTGTTAGTGAGTGGCTGAGTGAGTGTTAGTGAGTGGCTGAGTGAGTGTGTGAGTGAGTGGCTGTGTGAGTGTGTTAGTGAGTGGCTGAGTGAGTGGCTGAGTGAGTGTGTGAGTGAGTGGCAGTGTGAGTGTGTTAGTGAGTGGCTGAGTGAGTGTGTTAGTGAGTGGCTGAGTGAGTGTGTTAGTAATTGGCTGAGTGAGTGTGTTAGTGAGTGGCTGAGTGAGTGTGTTAGTGAGTGGCTGAGTGAGTGTGTTAGTGAGTGGCTGAGTGAGTGTGTTAGTGAGTGGCTGAGTGAGTGTGTTAGTGAGTGGCTGAGTGAGTGTGTTAGTGAGTGACTGAGTGAGTGTGTTAGTGAGTGGCTGAGTGAGTGTGTTAGTGATTGGCTGAGTGAGTGTGTTAGTGAGGGGCTGAGTGAGTGTGTTAGTGAGTGGCTGAGTGAGTGTGTTAGTGAGTGGCTGAGTGAGTGTGTTAGTGAGTGGCTGAGTGAGTGTGTGAGTGAGTGGCTGAGTGAGTGTGTTAGTGAGTGGCTGAGTGAGTGTTAGTGAGTGGCTGAGTGAGTGTGTGAGTGAGTGGCTGAGTGAGTGTGTTAGTGAGTGACTGAGTGAGTGTGTTAGTGAGTGGCTGAGTGAGTGTGTTAGTGAGTGGCTGAGTGAGTGTGTTAGTCAGTGGCTGAGTGAGTGTGTTAGTGATTGGCTGAGTGAGTGTGTTAGTGAGTGGCTGAGTGAGTGTGTTAGTGAGTGGCTGAGTGAGTGAGTGGCTGAGTGAGTGTGTTAGTGAGTGGCTGAGTGAGTGTGTGAGTGAGTGGCTGAGTGAGTGTGTTAGTGAGTGGCTGAGTGAGTGTGTGAGTGAGTGGCTGTGTGAGTGTGTTAGTGAGTGGCTGAGTGAGTGGCTGAGTGAGTGTGTTAGTGATTGGCTGAGTGAGTGTGTTAGTGAGTGGCTGAGTGAGTGTGTTAGTGAGTGGCTGAGTGAGTGTTAGTGAGTGGCTGAGTGAGTGTGTGAGTGAGTGGCTGTGTGAGTGTGTTAGTGAGTGGCTGAGTGAGTGGCTGAGTGAGTGTGTGAGTGAGTGGCAGTGTGAGTGTGTTAGTGAGTGGCTGAGTGAGTGTGTTAGTGAGTGGCTGAGTGAGTGTGTTAGTAATTGGCTGAGTGAGTGTGTTAGTGAGTGGCTGAGTGAGTGTGTTAGTGAGTGGCTGAGTGAGTGTGTTAGTGAGTGGCTGAGTGAGTGTGTTAGTGAGTGGCTGAGTGAGTGTGTTAGTGAGTGGCTGAGTGAGTGTGTTAGTGAGTGACTGAGTGAGTGTGTTAGTGAGTGGCTGAGTGAGTGTGTTAGTGATTGGCTGAGTGAGTGTGTTAGTGAGGGGCTGAGTGAGTGTGTTAGTGAGTGGCTGAGTGAGTGTGTTAGTGAGTGGCTGAGTGAGTGTGTTAGTGAGTGGCTGAGTGAGTGTGTGAGTGAGTGGCTGAGTGAGTGTGTTAGTGAGTGGCTGAGTGAGTGTTAGTGAGTGGCTGAGTGAGTGTGTGAGTGAGTGGCTGAGTGAGTGTGTTAGTGAGTGACTGAGTGAGTGTGTTAGTGAGTGGCTGAGTGAGTGTGTTAGTGAGTGGCTGAGTGAGTGTGTTAGTCAGTGGCTGAGTGAGTGTGTTAGTGATTGGCTGAGTGAGTGTGTTAGTGAGTGGCTGAGTGAGTGTGTTAGTGAGTGGCTGAGTGAGTGAGTGGCTGAGTGAGTGTGTTAGTGAGTGGCTGAGTGAGTGTGTGAGTGAGTGGCTGAGTGAGTGTGTTAGTGAGTGGCTGAGTGAGTGTGTGAGTGAGTGGCTGTGTGAGTGTGTTAGTGAGTGGCTGAGTGAGTGGCTGAGTGAGTGTGTTAGTGATTGGCTGAGTGAGTGTGTTAGTGAGTGGCTGAGTGAGTGTGTTAGTGAGTGGCTGAGTGAGTGTGTTAGTGAGTGGCTGAGTGAGTGTGTTAGTGAGTGGCTGAGTGAGTGTGTTAGTGAGTGGCTGAGTGAGTGTGTAAGTGAGTGGCTGAGTGAGTGTGTTAGTGAGTGGCTGAGTGAGTGTGTTAGTGAGTGGCTGAATGAGTGTGTTAGTGAGTGGCTGAGTGAGTGTTACTGAGTGGCTGAGTGAGTGTGTGAGTGAGTGGCTGAGTTAGTGTGTTAGTGAGTGACTGAGTGAGTGTGTTAGTGAGTGGCTGAGTGAGTGTGTTAGTGAGTGGCTGAGTGAGTGTGTTAGTCAGTGGCTGAGTGAGTGTGTTAGTGATTGGCTGAGTGAGTGTGTTAGTGAGTGGATGAGTGAGTGTGTGAGTGAGTGGCTGAGTGAGTGAGTGGCTGAGTGAGTGTGTTAGTGAGTGGCTGAGTGAGTGTGTGAGTGAGTGGCTGAGTGAGTGTGTTAGTGAGTGGCTGAGTGAGTGTGTTAGTGAGTAGCTGAGTGAGTGTGTTAGTGAGTGGCTGAGTGAGTGGCTGAGTGAGTTTGTTAGTGATTGGCTGAGTGAGTGTGTTAGTGAGTGGCTGAGTGAGTGTGTTAGTGAGTGGCTGAGTGAGTGTGTTAGTGATTGGCTGAGTGAGTGTGTTAGTGAGTGGCTGAGTGAGTGTGTTAGTGAGTGGCTGAGTGAGTGTGTTAGTGAGTCGCTGAGTGAGTGTGTTAGTGAGTGACTGAGTGATTGTGTTAGTGAGTGGCTGAGTGAGTGTGTTAGTGATTGGCTGAGTGAGTGTGTTAGTGAGTGGCTGAGTGAGTGTGTTAGTGAGTGGCTGAGTGTGTGAGTGAGTGGCTGAGTGAGTGTGTTAGTGAGTGGCTGAGTGAGTGTGTTAGTGAGTGGCTGAGTGAGTGTGTGAGTGAGTGGCTGAGTGAGTGTGTTAGTAAGTGGCTGAGTGAGTGTGTTAGTCAGTGGCTGAGTAAGTGTGTTAGTGAGTGGCTGAGTGAGTGTGTTAGTGAGTGACTGAGTGAGTGTGTTAGTGATTGGCTGAGTGAGTGTGTTAGTGATTGGCTGAGTGAGTGTGTTAGTGAGTTGCTGAGTGAGTGTGTTAGTGAGTGACTGAGTGAGTGTGTTAGTGAGTGGCTGAGTGAGTGTGTTAGTGATTGGCTGAGTGAGTGTTAGTGAGTGGCTGAGTGAGTGTGTTAGTGAGTGACTGAGTGAGTGTGTTAGTGAGTGACTGAGTGAGTGTGTTAGTGATTGGCTGAGTGAGTGTGTTAGTGAGTGACTGAGTGAGTGTGTTAGTGAGAGACTGAGTGAGTGTGTTAGTGAGTGACTGAGTGAGTGTGTTAGTGAGTGGCTGAGTGAGTGTGTGAGTGAGTGGCTGAGTGAGTGTGTTAGTGAGTGGCTGAGTGAGTGTGTTAGTGAGTGGCTGAGTGAGTGTGTGAGTGGCTGAGTGAGTGTGTTAGTGAGTGACTGAGTGAGAGTGTTAGTGAGTGACTGAGTGAGTGTGTTAGTGAGTGACTGAGTGAGTGTGTTAGTGAGTGGCTGAGTGAGTGTGTGAGTGAGTGGCTGAGTGAGTGTGTTAGTGAGTGGCTGAGTGAGTGTGTTAGTGAGTGGCTGAGTGAGTGTGTTAGTCAGTGGCTGAGTGAGTGTGTTAGTGATTGGCTGAGTGAGTGTGTTAGTGAGTGGCTGAGTGAGTGTGTGAGTGAGTGGCTGAGTGAGTGAGTGGCTGAGTGAGTGTGTTAGTGAGTGGCTGAGTGAGTGTGTGAGTGAGTGGCTGAGTGAGTGTGTTAGTGAGTGGCTGTGTTAGTGAGTGGCTGAGTGAGTGTGTGAGTGAGTGGCTGAGTGAGTGAGTGGCTGAGTGAGTGTGTTAGTGAGTGGCTGAGTGAGTGTGTTAATGAGTGGCTGAGTGAGTGTGTTAATGAGTGGCTGTGTTAGTGAGTGGCTGAGTGAGTGTGTTAGTGAGTGGCTGAGTGAGTTTGTTCGTGATTGGCTGAGTGAGTGGCTGAGTGAGTGGCTGAGTGAGTGTGTTAGTGAGTGGCTGAGTGAGTGGCTGAGTGAGTGTGTTAGTCAGTGGCTGAGTGAGTGTGTGAGTGAGTGGCTGAATGAGTGTGTTAGTCAGTGGCTGAGTGTGTTAGTGAGTGGCTGAGTGAGTGTGTTAGTGAGTGGCTGAGTGAGTGTGTTAGTCAGTGGCTGAGTGTGTTAGTGAGTGACTGAGTGGCGATAGCGACGACAACATTGTGGCTGGGAGCTTTCTCTTTGCATTTTGTTACACCCCGGTGAAACGTGGAACATTCGGCCAACGTTGACCCAACGCTTGATGAACGTTTGATGAACGTTTCGAACCACGTGCCAACGTCGGCCTATAGTTGCATGTTGACTTGGACTGTGGTGCTGTGAAAACATCGGCTCATTTGATAAGTGTGACCTCTTCAGGTTTTCGGAACTGATTTGTGATGTTAGTATCTTCCGGGCTTGTCCCCCTCCCGCCCCGCCGCCGTCATGGGAATGTGGAATTTCCAGCACTGGTGTCAGGTCGCCAGCTGAGACACTTGTTATTATTCTGACTCCCTAGCAATGGGTTGTCGTGTATGGATTGCCTGGCACTGTCATTGGAATGTGGAATTGTGACCATTCGACATTTCAATGAACTGTTCTTACAGCAATCACAGCGTTTAATGTTTGAGGTCTGGTTAAACCGTAACTGGAACTCTAACCATATCCCTATTGCCTAAAATGAGCCCTAACTTTAACCACAACCTTTACCCTAACCCATCAACCCTAACACCTAACTATAACCATGATTTTACAACTATTAACCTCGTTCATGGCACTAACCAATCACCCCTTACTTTCACCCAAGTCCAATTGTGATGACCCCTTTTAACCACTAAATTTGACTCGAACTCTAGCCAGCGTCAACCACACCGTCAACATTGATAACATTAACGTCGTATGTATCTACCAGTGGTTCTTAACATTTACTGTAGCCTTGCACCCCTTTGGTTCTCAAACGCTAAACAATGTACAATGATAATAAGTTCGTAGGTTCGATGAAACAAAGTCGTTGGACTTACATGCCCGTGCCTTAGTTGTGTTTCGATGATTTACCGTCTAAGCAAATCTGGCCATACCTCGCACCCCCCATGAAGAGCATCTCGCACCCCCAGGGGGTGCGTGCACCCCAGGTTAAGAACCACTGGCATCTAAAAAGGCTTCATTGAGTCTCGAGATTCATTTTCAGGAGGATCATGTCTTGAGTTGTTTGGCCAATTTCAGAAAACCCCCCACGAGCCTCTCACGGCGTGGGGAGGCCCTCATCCAGCAGCGGATTTACAAAACGGGATGTAAATCGTAATTATTATTTTTGCTAATGAATGGAAAATAACAAAAATCCGAGCCACAGTGGTGCGTTTGCGGTCATGCAGCCCACATTTCGGACCACACAGCAAACGTGACCGTGGTCTGCACTCCTTCGACGGAGGAGGAACAACAGAGCTGACAAAAACTCTTTCTCTCCTGTTGCCCTCTCGTCGTGCCCAGCAGTAGCAGCGGTAGACCTCGACGTTGGCGTCGAGCTCCTGAACATCGAGACCACCCTCATTAGGAAGCCACCGGAGCTATGCACTTTTAAATCGCCTGAATTGAAAACTCATTTCTTTGTAGAACTGCTTTTTGTGTATAGTTTGTTGTCCTTCCCCACCGCATCGCCGATTAGCACGGTTGTCTTCGCACGGTGCGAAAGAAGTCCAACATGCACACACGCGTACATCACGCGTACATCACGCGCACATCACGTGCACATCACGCGTACATCACGCGCGGGAACAACAGAGGAGAGTCGCCAGGCGGCCGCGGGACTAACTGTTTGCGCGCTGTGTCTCTCCGACCCCACAGACCCCAAACGTCAGAAGTCTGACCCCAGCTCCGCCGCGCTCCACGGCTCGTCCCCGCGACTGGACACCCCGGCCTGCACCGACACGGACTCGGCCACGGCGTCGTCCCCTGACCTCCTCCACCCGCCCACGTCCACCCTCTCGTCCCCGGAACTGCGGCCGCCGGCGCCGGCCTCGTCCACCTCTCCACCCCCTCACCCTCCCCAACCACCTCACCACGGCCAGCCGGACGGACTCGTCGTCTCCTCGTTAGAGGCCAGACTTATACAGGCGGCGGCGGCAGCGGCCGCGTCGTCGTCATCGTCGTCGTCGTCCTCCTCATCCTCCTCGCTCCTTCACCTCGTTCAGCGGCCAGCGTCCGCGTCGTCCGGGGCCGAGCGAGCGACTCCCGGGGACTCCACCCCGGCCGCTGCCTCATCGTACCTCCCCGCTTCCTCTTCGCCGGTAATCATCGGCAAGGATCTCTCCTCTGACCCCAACCGTTCACCGCTCTGCTCTGACAGCAGCGGAGGCGGAATGGTCGTGGTCAGGGACGAGCAGGCCATCATGAGCCGGGCCTACCCGTGCCGTGCGTCCGCCGGCTCCTCTTCGTCCTCCTCCTCGTCGTCGTCGTCGTCGTCCAACTCTGCGCCGTGCGCCGGCGGCCGCGCCCAGCTGGAGCTGCTGAGCCGCGTGTTCCCCACGCACCAGCGCGACGCGCTCGACCTGGTGCTGCAGGGCTGCGCCGGGGACGTCCTGCGCGCCATCGAGCAGATCCTCAACCACCGGGACCTCGACTTCTTCAAGGGCGCCGGGGCCGGGGGGCCCTCCAACGCCGCCAACGGCGGGATGGGCGGCGGCGGCGCCGGAAATTTCTCGCCGTTGGCCGCCGCCGCCGCCGCCGCCGCGGCCGCGTCGGGCCACCTGCCCGGCGGCGTGGGCACGGCCATCCCCGTGTCCCTGCACGGCTCCCACGCGGCCATGCTGAGCGCGCACCACCAGGGGATCGTGGCCGCTGCCGGCGGCGCTGCAAGCGGCGGGGTCGGCGGCGGCTGCGGCGGGGGCGGAGGAACGATCGGCGGCGGCGGCGGCATGAGCTTGGGTGCCACGGCCACCTTCCCGGGGCTCAAGTCGGCCTTCTCGCCCTTGCCGTCGCGGCTGGGTCCGGACGCGTCCGCCTACTCCCTGGGGGGACCCCCGCTGGGCTTCAGCCCCCTGCGGCTGGCGTACGCGCAGGCGCAGGGCCGCGGGCTGGCCGCCGCCTTCATGAACCCGTACTCGGCGGCGGCCGCGGCGAGCGCCCTGCTGCCCCACGTGGGACTCAGGCCGCAGCTCGAGTACCACCAGTTCCTGCCGCACGTGCAGGGCTCGGCGGCGGCGGCCGCGGCGGCCGCGGCGGCCGCGGCGGCCGCAGCGGCGGCGGTCGCCCCGCACAAGGAGGGGGGCGGCTACGTGAACGGACTGCACGCCGCGCTAGCCACGAGCCATCAGCCGCCCAAGCAGTAGCGGTGGCGGCGGCGGCGTTGTGCAGCGGCCGTGCTGCAACCTTCACCCCCTACCCCGTCGCCCCATAGTTCGTCGTGAAACTCGGCAACGTAAATGAAAGTGAACATGTAGACGCAAACGTTCGTGTGTACAAATGTGTAGCCCGATGCTCCCTCCGCGAACCGTGCCCCCTCCACCCCGCCGTTCCCCCGCGCGCTGTGATTGTGTTGGTTGCTTAACCATACTTCACCGCGCTGGTCAGTACAGGAAGGTGATCGGAGGGAGGGATTGAAGGGTCAGCCGAGGACCGCTTGAAGCGTCAGCCCGGGTGGGGAATCGAACCCGGGCGGCCGGGTTCTCATGTCGAAGCTTCTTGCTAAGCTGCTGCCCTGCCGCTCCCGTCCCCAACGCGGCACGTGAACACGGTGCGCTCGTGTTTGGTCCGGTGTCCACTTGGGTGAGTCTCATCGGCAGCCCCAGGCCAGCTAAACAAATGCTGTTGTGTAAACCCAGACGCGATTGGTGTTGTCTCAACCCAGACGCGATTGGCAAGGGCACCCCCTTAAAGGTGTGGATTCCGTTCAGCGACAAACATCTAAATTGAGATGTATTTTTTCAACACAACGCAATTTTAGGATCATAATTCTTACGAACCATTAGCGTTCATTCATCACGCATTGCTTCCTTCTTCCTGCTCGACCTCATAACTTTTAGACTAAACTTAAACTAAGCTCTTCTATTTTATCAGGTACGGCCCACTGAGCTGTTTGCTGATTTTCAGAAGCCACCTGGCCACAGACGAACGAAAAGTGGCTTGCCGTGTGGAAATTTATAGCAGCCCAAAATAATCTAAACGCATGTTCAATCTAAATGTGGAGGTAAAAACCCCCAGAGGATTCTGGAGAATATCCACGCGACCATGTAGAGAGAGAGAAAGAGACATGCAAACTCAAAATATACCACAGGCGATCAGGGTCGCGATCGAACCCACGAACTAACAGCATACTCGGCGAGGGAGATAACATCTCACGGCCACGGCGTATTACTCAATGCATACATCGTCACCACCATCACCACCATCATCAACTGCCTCTCGGTCTCGCATTGGTCTCCGACCTCTGGGTGCCACTGTCATCTCTGGGTCGCTGTGACTCGTCTCCCACCTCTTTCGTCACCGCCTCCATCTGTGACGTCGTCGCTGTCGTCTGCCTGCATCACAAGGGGGGTGTACATTGAGAGATCTGAGTGGCTCTGTGTTGGTGTTGTCGTTGTTGTTGTTGTCGTGGTAGGTGTTTTTGTCGTGGTGGTGTTGGTTGTGATTGTGGTTGTTGTTGGTGGTGGTGGTGATGCGAGGCTGATTGCGATGTCTGATTGTAATGTCTGGGCCAGTTATTTAGAAACGCACTCGAGGGCGCATTAATGAATGAATGAACGAATAAATGTGGAAAGGAATGAATTAATGAAAGCGACGGCCCAATTAGCACGTGGACGCATGGAACGGGATACGTGGACGAACGGACGATTGAATGAACGTTTGCACGAAAAACGCACGAACGAATGGAGCAACGGGCATTGAACGTGCGGGACAAATGGGGGAATGAATGCTGCTGATGCACGAACGAATGTGCGGACGTGCACACGCGAAAGGGAAGGATTCGCGCACACACGAGTTGGTGCACGAGCGAACGAAATAACCGACGGAGGAATGAATCGAACGCATGGGTGAACGAATCATCGCGGGAACGCAGTCGCCTTCTAACATGGACACATACCACACACACACACACACCGCAAACGCACGTGCCTCAATATGCTGCGCGTAACGTTGCGAGCACGCGTGCATCTACACGTACACACAAAGGTCCTCCGCATAGCCTCAACAGACTGTGGGCGTAAGTGCTGTTAGCGGGCACCCTATGAAGGCTGGCACGGCACAAGTGGAGGGTGGGTTGCCAGCACCACGCCCGGCCGCCTTTGTCTCTCTAGTGGCGATGTCTACACACCGCACCAGGAACTATACACTATATATTCACAAATAAATATGCAGTACATACGCGCGCACACACAAAGATATACTATATATACACACATACACGTGCACACACACATGTACTATACATATACATACGCATGCACACACACAAACATATACTATATATACACACATACACGTGCACACACATACATATACTATATATACACACATACGCGTACACACACACAAGCATACCAATTCATATCCTATATCGCAATACACATGTATTCATACTGGAGGAATCCGATGAGCTATGAAGCTCATTTTCACAAATGTCCAGTCGGAGCAGCGGTTCAGAACGTTACAGGAACAGCGACAAAACGATGCACATACAAACTCATCTTTACACAATTACACACATGTGTGTATATAGTATGTGTATATAATTACACGCGCATGCCTACACATACATACAAACATGCACTTACTTTATACACAAAGACAAAGACAAAGACCCCCCCCCCTCCGTATAGCCTGGACAGACTGTAGGGGCAAATGCTGTTAGCGAGCACCTATGAAGGCCGGCACGGCACACGAGGCTGGGTGGCCAGCACCACGCCCGGCCGCCTTTGTCTCCCCAGTGGCGATGTTTACACATCGCACTTGGTACTCATTTGTGGCTGAGTCGACCGAGGGGAGGCCCAGGACCGGTTCAGATAATTGTCACTGATGTTGGCCGTGAGCGCGAATCGAACTTGGGTCGCCAGGTTCGGAGTGTAGTGCGAGAACCACTGCACCACTGCTCCCCATACACACATGTACACACAAACACACCAACACAGACGCACGCATTCCGGATGATTTGGGCATATGCGTGCGTAAATGTAAGCATCAGCACTGGGGAGACAAAGGCGGTCGGATGTGGTGCTGTCCTCCCATCTTCAAAGCACTTGCCCCATCGGCCTGTGTAGGCTACACGGGGATATCGGTCTTTGTACTGTGTATACTTGACCGCACAGTGTACAATACAAATTGTATCTGTACATAACAACAACAACAACAACGTATACACTCCGATGTGTGTTACGGGATGTACCCGCGTGTTCGTTCGGCCATGGTGCCCGACGTTTCGGTGCCATCGGGAACAATTCGACACGCGGTACAAACCCCACACTCGGCAAACCCCGAGACTCACGTCGCCATAGCCGCATGCGGCTCTTCGGCGACTGATCCGTCACCTTTTTCTTGCCGAGGACAACACCGTCTCGGATTCACCGCCAGTGCGTTTGCGGCTCCTAAAATGTCGATGGTTTTTGTTGTTTGTTACCGAGTTCGAAAAATAGTTTTTTGGCTCGTCTCGTTAAATCTTGACTTAAAGCTTTCGTGACTGCAGGAATTTATATTATCTGGGTCTTTCGGTAAAGTTACGTAGATAGGTTATTTGATAGATAGATAGATTATTTGAATCTATCTATCTTTGAACCTATCTACGTGAATTTACCGAAAGTCCCAAAGAATATCTTCTCGTTAATTTTTGGCTTTTTATCCGATCCCTGACACGAAAGACGCGGACGCATGCCCGAGACGAACTGCGTAGCCAAATGAACACTCCGCACAACACGGAGACACGCGCGCTCGACGGACCGCACGCACGAGACGACGCTTTGGGACAAGAGGAGCCGCACAGCGTCACGGACGATAGGGGGACGGCTGCGTGGGGGAGAACTCGACACTTGGTGGGTGCATTTGTATCGGAAAACGCAATGGATAATCCATGATTCAACCGTGATTCGGCGTTGTCAGTGGTGCACAATTAACACAATTAGCACCAACTCACCATATCCAACTCAACAATTTCGTCAATTACACTTATGTGGTTAAAACAAAAAGGACACGTGGATAATTATCGGGGTAGAGTGACTCTCGCACATCGGCCAGGGAGATCGAGTGTCTCTACCTCTAGAGTGACTCCACCTCTCTGGTCTATGTGCTGTGAATAAGGGTCATTGCCCGAAACGTCGCCTCCTATATAATTTGTTTTATTTTATGTTTAACTCGACAATGTTGGCGACGAAAGTTTCCTATAAATTGATGTGCGTCAATAACAACACTGTGTGTGGCCTTATAAGGAATATATAAATAATAGACGACGTTTCGGGCAATTGCCATTTTCCATAGGTGCTATGAAGAGGGGCTATTGTCTGATGGAAATATACAATAGGCGACGTTTCGGGTAACGGCCCTTTTTCATAGGTGCTATGGAGAAGGGAAATATACTTTTTTTCTTTTCGAGGTCACAAGTATCAATGCCACCGAGTTGTCGTACATATTGCCATGATGTGTGTAGATGAAGAGAGACACCACATCCGAACGGTGCCCGGTTGCTTCAACAGCACAGAGCAGCGCGCGCCGCGCGAACAGAAAGCCGCGGAGATCCTGTCGCATTGCGCGACACCGCCACCAGTCCCCGTTGCCCGTCCCTTGGGCACGGGCGCTCAGTTGTATTTGGTGGCGATTTAAGAAGAGGTGACCAACAACGCAGTTCTTCAGGAACTGGTGGTTTTGCTTCGCGCGCACGGTTGAAAGCTCTCGTGCACGTCGTTGCATGTTGCTGACATCACGTGTGTGTGTGTGGGCTGGTGGATGTGATGCGTGTACGCGTACGGGGTGTATGTTTGGGGAGCGTGCATGTGGGGTGCGTGTGAATGTGTATGGTTCGTGTGCGGTGTGCGAGTGTGTGCGTGAGATTGTGTTGGGGAGCGGTAGTGCGGCGGTTAGCGCTGCGCTGCGAACACGGCGACCCCGAGTTCGATTCCCGCTCGAGGCCAGCAACAGTGACGATTACCTGAACCGGTCCTGGACCTCCCCTAGGTCGACTCAGTCTCAAAATGAGTACCTGGTATAGTGTGTAAACATCGTCATTCTGGACACAAACCGGCCGGGCGTGGTGCTGGCCACCCACCCCCTCGAGTGCCGTGCCGGCCTGCATCGGTGATGCTCGCTCACAGCACTTGCCCCAGCAGTCTGTTCAAGCTATACGGGGGATCTTTGTTTATGTATTGCTTTATGCCCGAGCCAGTCACACGAAGAGCACCACATGGATATCTTACAACCCTGTTATAATAAAACAACATCTGAATCATGAATACACTACATTATAATCTTATTTCACGTAGCGTACAAACATACAGCTCCAGCCCACTTGTCTGCTGCAGGCTCGTGAACGGAGCTCCGCCATCACTTGCCATTATTTGTCCCGACTTTACGGCCAATTCCCTACGTCTCAGCCGGGCATCGCAAGTCATACACATCGGTTTAGATTCCCCAGTGAACGTTGAATGTTGGTTCAACGTTCAGGTCAACGTTCGTCCAACCACATGCCAACGTTGGCCCGACGTCACCCGAACCTTACTGGGTTCTTCGATTCGGTTTTTTTTACTGAACGTAGCTCTGTTATGACCGCATCTCATTTCCATACCTGTTAATTCCTTATCAGTGCCCTGCCTTATTGCAGACCAACTCAGACCTGATTGGTCACCCCGTGCCCTTATAGATCTCAACGTTCATCCTACAAATTCCCATCGCAAGCGAGAAACACAAACAAATAGTCCAACACATTTTTGTTAGCCCGTAATTGAAACGGCTGTACGCCGTATGGACCTAGAAACTCAACTTCCCTGTGCGGGAATACGGAGTAACGGGTACGGGTTAGAGACACGGCGTGCGTTAACTTCACGTGCGGCGTCTTGAATTGTTAAACTGAGCTCACACAAAGACTCGGACCCCCCCCCCCCGTCCTCCCCCTACGATAGCCGCACACGCTCTGGGGGGGGGGGGAGTTCCGTTCGCAAGGACCTCAAGGCGCGGCCGTCTTTGTCTCCCCATTGTTGATTTTGATTACACGCACCACGACCGGATGCGCGTGCACGGCTGAACCGACTTGGGAACTGAGTGTCAGGGACCGGTCCTCGCAATCGACAATGACGTGAGCCGTGGTGGGGAATCGACACTCGGGCGGCCGGGTCTGGAGGTACGCTGCGCCAAGCCCTGCGCCACCGCTGCCGGACCTCCAAACACAAAGCCGTAAAGACAAAGGTCCCCCGTGACGGATCTACAGACTTTTGGGGGCAAGTGCTGTTAGCGAGCATCTGTGAAGGCCGGCAGGGCACACGAGGGAGGGGGGGGGGGGTGGTGGTCGGCACCACGACCCGGACGCCTTTGTCTCCCTAGTGGCGATGCTTACACACCACACCAGGTATTCACTTGAGCCTGAGTTGACCTAGAGGAGGCCCAGTACCGGTCCCCACACACACACACACACACGTGCGAGGATCTTGTGCACACCGTACCGTACGGCTAACGTCAGCTTACTAATCTCAACGTGAAGAGCAGTGAGTGTGGCTTGTTAAAAGGTGGGGGGGGGAGGACATTCCCACCAACTCGCGATGACCTCTCCGCAGCCCGGGTTCACGATCGAGCGACCAGCCGCACTTACGGCGATCAAATCGCTCTCGCGCAATCCTCGCAACCTCATCGATCGCCTGCAACTGCTTTGTCCGCCCACGCCCCAGCGAGTAGTTGCGCACCGCGGAAACCGAGCGGCGCGCTGAGCATTGTAACGCACTCTACTGTATGTATGTTTGTTGAACTTCTTTCGCACCGTACGTAGACAACAGTGTCGCAGCCCAGTCATAGCCTGCTTGCTGCCTTGCTGCTGCTTCCGTTGCTGCCTTCCAGCGTGTTCCCCTGTGGGTTCCCTCTGCGATTGTGAGATGCAATTTGCATGAACGACGACGACGATGCTTTGTGCATACAGACCTGAGCGTTGTTAATCATCATCATTATTATGGAATACGTCGCTACGGGTCGCTGAGCGGAGATCGATGCTTTGAAATGCGAGTCTCGACTGTGAGAAGTAGCCGGTTTTTAGTATCGATTACAGAGGCGTGCAGGTGTGAGCCCGGCTATAGAAGACCCGGCAGGGCGCATTGAAAGGGGTTCGAGAATGAAGCGAGAGACTGGGTGCCTGGAGCATGACGAACCCAGTAAACATGCGAACGTTGAGCCAACGTTGGCTCAACGTTGGCATGTTCACTGGGTGGTTTGGAGGTTGTACGCACCAGAGGGCGAACGCATTTGTCAAGGAAGTTTGCGAGTCGGTTGCATAAATTCGTGGAATTTTGCATGCATTCTCAGGCAGTGGCAGATGAATCTTCAGGCGATGTGAGTTGAATTTTTTGTCAGCGTCAGATGAATATTCAGACAGTGTCAGTGAGATTTTCAGGCAATGTCAATTGAAATTTGCAGGCGATGTCAGTTGAATCTTCTGGCAATGTCAATGGCATTTTTGTTTCTTATTTCAGTTGAATTTCCATGCAGTTGTCAGATACATTTTAAGACATTGAACCCGCATTTTGAGTCGTCCTTGAAACTCCTGAATAATTTCAGGTGCTTTCCCTGAAATGTATTTTTAGAGTGTGTATATATACAGTATATATATCATGAATAAACAAATAAAACACGTGACGTACAATTACTGACACGCAAAGGTCGGAATGTTTATTTTTCATTATAAGCCGGGTCTGTAAATCAAGGGACAACCTCCTCCAACAATATATCTCATCCGTGTACTCCTCTGCGTTGTGTTCATTATGTACATAGTGCCTGTGTACACATTGTGTCGACGGTGATGATGACATTCCACGGTCGGTGATTAAAATAAATGACTATATAATTCGGAACTTACGCTCTAAATACCGCATATGAACGTCGTTTTTAGGTATATTTATACTCAAGTCGTGTTGCAAAAGAAATTACCGAGATGTGTGTGTGTGTGTTTTAGCGATGGAGAAGTTACGATTTTTCAACGTCCCCGCGTGTGTGTGTGTGTTTTACATCTCTCTATAGACCAGGATGGATCGCGCACACACACGCGCACGTACATTCACGAAAAAGCCATTCTGTATATAAACAAAAGCAAACGCATTATGATCTCATCTTTGGGTGTACAGACGGTCAGGTTATACCTAAAGACGTTTCGCAAAAAGTTGCCCAATATGAACGGATGTGTGTGTGTGTACCTATGTGGATTTGGAATATTGCTGGAATAACTGTTGAAACAAACTGTCACTGTTTATTATCGTTACGATTACAAATGTTGAGAATTTAACTCCTCTTTCCACGTGTAATATACGAAAACGCAGTACGGTATATACGTGCATTATATATACTGTAATTAGCGCTGCGTTATATTATTTATTGAATAAATGTCACTGAAAAAATATGTCCATGGCGTTTTGCGATTTGTATTACAATATTGTCCAGTCCGCCGACACTCATATAAAGAAAATATATCTCTGGTTACCCAAAAGTCAGAACGCATAGGGTTATATTTATTTTAACAAATCACAACTTACTTGATTTTAACAAATGCCCATACTGACTCTTCGTGTTTAGTCCATTCTCTCTCAACATTTTGAATGGAATCTGAAAAGCAGGAATGCAAATACATATTAATAATAGATAGAATATTAACTTTAAGAATAAACAATATTTTTTTAAGCCAATGTTAATACATTAAATAACACTACGTGTCCTGACTTTTGGGCAACCCTGTATAATATATTAAAAGACAACGATCCCCCCTATAGCCTAAACAAACTGTTGGGGCAAGTGCTGTTAGTGAGCACCTATCAAGGCCAGCACGGCACGCTAGGGAGTGGATAGCCACCACCACGCCCGGCCGCCTTTGTCTCCCCAGTGCCGATAAATTGACAACACTACACCAAGTACTCATTTGAGGCTGGGTCGACGTAGGTGAGGCACAGAAACGGTTTAAATATTCTCCAGTTATTGGTCGTGAACGGGAATCGAAGGGTTCGATGCGCAATGAAATACGCAATACACGTATACACACACACACATCTAATATGATTGTATACACATAATACACGTAACTTTACGTGTGTGCATTTACTGTATATGTATGTATACATATGTGTTTCTACAGGTTGTGTGTGTATGCATGTTCATGTGTATGCAAACTTAGACACATATGCATTCGTGTATATGTGTCCATGCATGCGTGCGTGTCTATGCCCGTACATATATTTCTAAGTGTTACACTTCTATGTGAATGTGTGCGTGTAAACGCTCCCTATATATTGAATACAAATAAAACAAAAACTAATATACAGCCCACGTCAAATCCACTGCTGGATGAAGGCCTCTTCCTTCCCAGACCTTGGTCCGTCATTGGGGTTGTTTGACCATACTTCACCACGCTGGTCAGCAGTGTGGGTCGATGAAGGTGGGTCTGTCCATGACCAGTTCAGATGTCACTTGTCACTGATGTTAGCCGTGGCCGAGGATCGAACTCAAACAGCCCCGCCCGCTCAGACGCGATTACAGAGTGCGCTAACCACTCCACCACCGCTCCCCAAAACAGTCTCTCTGCGTGTCGACAGTATATGTGGAGCGGTGGCAGTGTGGTTAGCGCGCTCCGCTACGACCTGTAACAGACTGTCGGGGCAAGGACTCTTGTTATCGAACACTTATGAAGGCCGGGATGGCACACGTAGGGGCGGATGGCCACCACCACGCTCGGCCGCCTTTGTCTTCCCAGTGACGATGTTTACACCAGAGTTTTTATTCAAGGTTGAGTCGACCTAGGGGAGGCCAAGGACCGGTTCAAACATTCGCCACTCTTAATTGGTCGTAGGCGAGATGGAGCTCGGGTCGCCGGGTTCGTAGCGCAGAGCAGTGCTAACCACTGCGCCACCGCTCGCCACACGTACACAACACATTTGACATTTTCTGTTAGGGGAATCTGTTATGATTCTGCTCGCTAACACACAAACACACGCACGAACGTATGCGCACGCATACATACAAAGATAAAGATCGATAGTGTAGCCTTATAGACTGTTGGGGCAAGTGCTGTCACACCGAGCCCCGAATAATGCGAGGCACGGCGCACGAGATCGACAATGGTTTGACTCAACACTACCACCCCGGCCGCCTTTGTCTCCCCACTGCTGACGTGTAAACATCGAAGCAGCTATAGACCGAGGAGTCGGCAACGTGGGGCTCATGATCCGAAGTGCGGCTCTTGAAGGAGCTGCTTCGTCGCGTTGTTTATTAAGGAAGCGACGTCTCGTACTCGCCGCGGTGCATTGCGGCTCTTGACACTTTGAGTTGGTTTGACCGAATTCGAAAAACAAAAATTGCCTCTTCTTGTTATTTTGGTTGTCGAGCCCTGAGCTACGCAGTACTCATTTGAGGCCGAGTAAACCTAGGGGGAGCAATCGCAGCACATGATATCCGTGACCGAGAATTGTACTCACAAGCACGCACACTGCTTTCTTTCAAACTGCAGTTCGTTGTGTTCCGTTTGTTGTCCTTTGCCCGCACCTCCGATTAGCACGGTTGGCTACGTACGGTGCGAAAGAAGTTCAGCACACACACGCACGTGATGAGCTCTGCTACTCGTGAAGAGTCAATGACGGGTGAACAAAGAGAGGGGTCGATTGGCCTCCACGAAGGGAGCTTATTCCGGGGGTGGTGTGGGAAGAACGACGCCGGGCCGCGTGTCTCCCCAGCGCTGATGTCGATGCACCAGCTACTCAATGAAGGCTGAGTCGACCTAGGGGAGAGCCCAGGAACTGATGTTGGCCGTGAGCGGGGCCTGACCCCGAGGCACACGAGCACGCGCATGCATGAAACAGCCAAAGCCGCCACTCGCCACTCGGTAGCGGTGACGTCTGCACCACGGCGCTTGTGCCAGGCTACGTGCACCTGGAGGTCACGCGAAGTGTCGAGGGCTCGCTGGTAGCAAGTCACGGAACAGACCCAGGTGCAATGGGTTGACAGAAATGACTGGCAGTTGCACCACCTGTGCCCCCGACTGTGCGCGAAAGTGATGCATTTTAGAAGCCAGCCGCTCCGCTCGTTGTTGTGAGCGTCGCTCCTCTGCTCTCCGCTGACTGTCTCCAATTACCGATCCTGACACCGCTGGTACCCAGCCATCGGCAAGTCCACTCAGCTCCACATCCCCCGTTAGCGCATCAGCTCCATCAATTCTCCAGCCAGTACCCCGCATCCCGTTTACCCCCCCCCTCTATCCGGCCAAACAGAAGCTGCCCGGCCACGCGGTAGCCGGGTATGCGTGCGTGCTGCGTAACCCGGCGCCTCGCCCCCCTCCAGGAGGAGCTCACACCAATGGGTGGGACACGAACAGTCTCAGACGCACGCGTACACACAATCAGTTACCACCGTACGCGCAGCGACGCAGACAAGCGCGTACGTACACAGGCTGGTGGTCGTGGCGGGCGATGTGTTGGTGTGTCCGTTGGGGGAGGGGCGGGGCGCTGTGCAATATGAAGCAAATAAACTCGAAAGAAAAAATAAACTATCCCCACATAAATAAATAAATGTCCCCCCCCACCCCCACCCCATCCCCTCCCACCACTTGCGTGTGCTCCGCGCAATTAAAAGGGAATTAGCGGAGGCGAGAAGTCGTAATCTCTGGCGCGGTGTGTGCTGGGAGGTTATCTCCAATTTCCCGCAGATAAATCTTGCAATATGTATAATGTCACTCGAGCGTAAGCTCCTGCGAAGCGCTGACTTACACGAGCCCATCATCACCCGGCGGGCAGAACCCATGCGCCTGGTGAGCGCACGCGCGCTGTTCCGACCTCAAAAAAAGGGTGCTCGCTAACAGCAACACGGGGACCAACCTATACCTGTGTTTGTGCGTGTCGTGGATTGCGTGTGGGTGTGTGGGGGGAGCGGTAGTGTAGTGGTGAGCGCGTGCTGTGCTACGAACCTGGCGACCCGGGTTGGATTCCCGCTCACGGCCAACACCGGTGGCGATTATTTGAACCGGTTCTGGGCCTCCCCTAGGTCGACTCAGCCTCAAATGAGTACAAGATGCGGTGTGTAAACATCGCCACTGGGGAGACAAAGGCGGCCGGGGGAGGTGCTGGCCATCCACCCCTCGTGTGCCGTGCTGGCCTTCATAGGTGCTCGCTAACAGCACTTGCCCCAAGAGTCTGTACAGGCTATACGGGGGATCTTTGTCTTTGTGTCGGGGGGGGGGGGGGTTGTGGGTGGGGAGCGCATTGCGCGACAAACCTGGCGACCCCAGTTCGATTCCCGCTCACGGCCAATAAAATATCAGTGGCGAGTTGATATCAGAACCAGCAATGGGCCTCCCCCGAGCAGTTCAGTCAACTCGGCCTTACGTGATGAGCACGTGGTGCGGGGGTTTAAACATCAGACGTGGGGGAGACAAAGGCGGTCGGTTGTGGTTCTCTCCACAACCGCATCCATTGTCGTGTGTGCTGCCCTTAATAGGGGCTCGCTAACAGCACTCGCCCCCTCCCCCATGGCCGACAAGGCTAAACGGGAGACGTCTCGGATCTTCCCTGTGCATTATTTGTTCAGTCCGAGGAGTTAAAATGAAGGCGCGAGTCGCGGTGGCCCTGACGCGCGCGCGGATAAACTGGGGCTCAGCCGGCCAGCGGAGCAGGCGGGGTCATCTGAGGTTAAAGCGAAAATGCTGCCCCACACAGCCATTAGCTCCCCAGCCCCGCCTCTTGTACTCACAGCCCCCCCCCCCCCACCATACGAGCGGTGTGGCCAATTCTCCACCTACCAGCAGCACCGTCGCCACCACCAGTGCCGGATGAAGCGTATGCTACGAAGGGGCCCTAAATAAATAAGAACACGTAAATATTAAGACACATTTTTTTTACTTGCATAGTAAAGTCATTGTTTTTTTCATTTTCTATACAGACAGATAATACGACAAATCGCTCACCTTAAACACCCAGTCGTTCATAATAGTTGAAGGCAGTATAGTACTATAGTAATAGAGCAAGTGCAGAATCACTGAATCGGAATTGATCGCTTGAAAGCATTTAACGCGGGGCACTTAGTTTTGCTACTCGGATAATCCGGCACTGACCACCACTACCACCTGCAGCACAACAACCACCACCACCACCACTACCACAAAGCAGCACAACAACCACCACCACCACCATTACCACCTGCAGCACAACAACCACCACTACCACAAAGCAGCACAACAACCACCACCACCATTACCACCTGCAGCACAACCACCACCACCTGCAGCACAACAACCACCACCACCACCTGCAGCACAACAACCACCACCACCACCACCACCTGCAGCACAATCACCACCACCACCACCTGCAGCACAACCACCACCACCACCACCTGCAGCACAATCACCACCACCACCACCTGCAGCACAACAACCACCACCACCACCACCTGCAGCACAACCACCACCACTACCACCTGCAGCACAACCACCACCTGCAGCACAACAACCACCACCACCACCTGCAGCACAATCACCACCACCACCTGCAGCACAACCACCACCACCACCACCTGCAGCACAACTACCACCACCACCACCAGCAGGAAGGGGCGGCTAACGAACGCAAACGCTGGGCCGCCTTTGTCTCCCTAGAGGCAACGTTTACACATCGCACCAGCTACTCATTTGAGTCGACCTAGGGGCAGCCCCGCACCGGTTCAGATAATCGTCACTGGTATTGGCCGTGAGCGTGGGAATTGAACTTGAATCGCCGGGTTCAGTAGCGTAGCGCGCTAACCACTGCGCCACCGCCCCCCCACCCCTTTATCACCACCACAATGACAACCACCACCACCATTATCACCACCACCACCATCATCACATTCACCCCCCCCCCCATCCTCTTCTTCCGCGCGCCACCTCCCACCGCGCCAGCGTCCCCACTGCGGGTGATTACTCCGCCAGATCGCTATCTCGTGCGGGCGAGAGGGACGTTAAATACCAAACAGCGCCGCGCGCGCCGCCGCGGTGTCGTCTGACACGGGCAGCCAACGCGACGAGGGCCCCACAGATGCACGTGGCCCAGTCCCGCCGCTCACGTGGCGTGATGCGACCCAGTTTGACGAATTGGGGGCAACGGAATTCTCGATGCGTTACACTTGATCGTCGCCCTCCGTGTGTTTTCCGTGGAATTCCACGTTTTGTTATCCTGCTGTCATTATTGGCGACAAAAACACAGGCCCCGTCGAAGGGGCCCTCTCTTTTGTGTATGTCTGTGTGTTGAACTTCTTTCGCACCGTGCGTGGCCCACCGTGCTCATGGGAGGTGGGAGGCTCCGGTGCCAAATTCGACCCTCGCCCCGCCATCCTCTGGGCGACCCTGGGTGTGGAGCCAGAGCGATGATGATGATGGTGGTGGTGCTGCTGCTGATGATGTAACGACATCGGTTTGCGCGTTACTCGAGCCGCGTGACGCCGTTGCCCACGCTTATAGCGCAACGCGAGACGCTCGCGAGGTAAGGGAACTGGTTTTTGTAGACACCCGTGGCAATACGACAACACAAGACAGATTTGCAATTGTACCTCGTCCATGCGGGTGTATGGAAACAGTGGGCACATTTATTCTGCAGGAGCACTCAATTGTAAGGCAGAGGAGGAAAGGGAACGGTCTTGAAACCTGGAATCTCGCATGGGCAGGCTGCCGACACCCACGGACGACTAGGGGAGATTTAGACTATGAAGGCAGCAGAGGATAATGAGTGACCTTCAGTAGCGTAACTAGCGTAGGGGGCATGGGGTACCTTGGCTTCCACTGGTGGCCAAAGCTGCGAGTTGGGGCCTCCTTGACAACCACCATGTGACTTCAGTAAAAAGAACATTGGACATAGAACTCCGTTTCTGGGATATTTATTTTATTAGATACTCGTCAATTATATTGCAAAGAGGTACCACGGAGCTGTAGGGGCTGTATTATGTGAAGAAGGAGCTCCCCTACACCGTTAAATGTTCGAGACCGTGAGCGTAACGGTGTGATTAGGGCAAGAGGAGCCGCGATATACGATAGCCTGGGTGCGACCGTGGGAGACAAATCAAATATTGGGCCTCACCTGACCGATTGCCGCACGCCCAGAGCTGATAATGTCGTTACTACGCCACTGGTGACCTCCCACTGAGCGAAAGGCCATCGATGGTGTGGGCAGAAAAGACGTTGATGAGGCATTGAGGACTCGGAGGTGACCGCACGGTTCAGAGGTCAGAGCACCGAGCTGAAATCATTGAGTTGGAATCTTGGAAGCGGGTGGGTCAAATCCGTGGTTAAACTGGGTTCTCAAATGTAGCGAGCTGACGGTTTCAGCCCGGACTGCACGCCACACAAGTGAGTGCATTGCATATGTACTCTTAGGTTTTTTCGGTAAAGTCACGTAGGTAAAAAATTAAATAAAAATTTACTAAAAGTAATAATAGAAATAAAATTCGCAAGTTGGTGATTTATTATTTTATTTTATTTCTATTATTACTTTAAGTATTTACCGACTTTACCGAAAAAACCTAAGAGTATGAATCCTTGCAGTTACGAAAGCTTCAAATCTAGAATGCGTTGCATATGGTTTTGCGCGCAATCTGGATACCCTCCAACTATGATTAATAAAAAAAGGTTTGCAAATCAGAAAACAATCACCAGTGTGTGCTATGAAGAAGGGTCGCCAATTATGTAGATTTTTCCTGTTGAAGCCACACAGACAAATATTCCCCTATAGATTTTCAACTTTCGTGACTGCAGGAATTCATATTCTTGATTCTTTCGGTAAAGTCACGTAGATAGAAAACAAAAATCCAAATGAAAAGCAACAAACCCACGACGTTTCGATCGCAACACAAGCGGTCTTCTTCAGGTCTTCTTCAGGTGATGTTTCCACACGGCACCAGGTGCTCATTTGAGCCCGAGTTGACCTCGGGGAGAAGGCCCAGGACTCGTTCAGATAATCGTCAGTGGCATTGGTGGCCGTGAGCGGGCATCGAACTCAGATCGCCGGGTTCGTGTTGAGTCTTTTTGCACAGCGTGGAGTGCGATGGTGGGCGACCTCTGCCGGGTGACGGATGAACGCGACCACGAGGAAAGAGGCTTGGATGATGTCCCGTGCAACAACCATGGAACACGGGGGTCACGTGGCTCTGAGTCAGGGGGTCGGTAAGGGGCCGTCCATAAATGACGTCACGCACCTAGGGGGGGGGGGGGTCAGACATTTGTGACGATGTGTGACGATGGGGGGGGGGGTTGAGAAATGTGACTTCACATCAAAATGCGCAACTTTAAATAAATATAGACAACACGTTCTACATAAATAAATAGACTTTTTAATAAATGTTTTCTCCTACAACATCAGAGTGCAGCGCCACATTAAATACGCACTACAATGGCAATAGTTTAAAGCGATTTGAAGCCTGTTTTATTTTATGGGGGGGGGGGCAGAGCTTTGTGACGTCATATTTGAGGGGGGGTCTGACTTTTTGTGACGCTGTGTGACTAGGGGGGGGGGGGAGGGGGTCAAACATCGTCCAAAATCGCGTGACGTCATTTATGGACGGCCCCGAACCTGCGTCGCCGGATCCGTATACGGCTCTACAAGGACTGCTTCTTCTTAGGTTTTTTCGGTAAAGTCACGTAGAAAGTAAAATAAAATAAAAACAAAAATCACGACGTTTCGGAGGCAACACAAGTCTCCGTCATCAGGTGGGACCGTCACAGCCAGATTAGCTGTATCAAGTGAGGCAATGATTAAAGATGTAATCCCTTAAAAGCGAGTTGAGGGGGGAGGGAGAGGGAGGGGGGAGCTCATCAGACTATGGTAGCCAATGAAAGGAACGTATCGGGAGGGAGGGGGGGCGAGGCCAAAAGGGTGGGCGATGGACGTGGAAGCGCTTGTGCGCAAGCGGCCAATTACTGCACACGCCAACACAATGGAGCGATTGTGCGCAAGCGGCCAGCCACTGCACCCGCCAACACAATGGGCAGAGAGGAGGAGGGGAGGTCTAATACACATGATAGACAAAAGAACGAAAATGATGATGAGCTCCCCCTAAGTTTGTACCCATCATCATTTTCGTTCTTTTGTCTATCATGTGTATTAGACCTCCCCTCCTCCTCTCTGCCCATTGTGTTGGCGGGTGCAGTGGCTGGCCGCTTGCGCACAATCGCTCCATTGTGTTGGCGTGTGCAGTAATTGGCCGCTTGCGCACAAGCGCTTCCACGTCCATCGCCCACCCTTTTGGCCTCGCCCCCCCTCCCTCCCGATACGTTCCTTTCATTGGCTACCATAGTCTGATGAGCTCCCCCCTCCCTCTCCCTCCCCCCTCAACTCGCTTTTAAGGGATTACATCTTGAATCATTGCCTCACTTGATACAGCTAATCTGGCTGTGACGGTCCCACCTGATGACGGAGACTTGTGTTGCCTCCGAAACGTCGTGATTTTTGTTTTTATTTTATTTTATTTTACTTTCTACGTGACTTTACCGAAAAAACCTAAGAAGATGATTCCTTGCAGTCACGAAAGCTTCAAATCTAGAATTAAGGACTGCTTCGTGACGTTACCCAGACTGCATTGCGGCTCTTGAAATTCGAAAAGATGGCGCGTCTTGTTATTGTGGTTGCCGAGATTTAGATTGGTTCACCTTCAGCAATGATGCGGTGGGCGAAATTGGAACAAGTTGAAGACGTAAAAAAGAAAGCCGCTTATAGGATTTAAACCATCCTCTGATTTAATCAGCTGATCACAGCATTCTAAATATGTACTATTTCAACAAACACAACTTCCTTATGCATACTCTTATCTTAAACACTTCCAAACTTTTTTTTACTAATTTAACTTTACTGTTTTTAGAAATCTGAACATCTCTCAAAATACGCAAATCCTAAGCTGAGCGATTTCAATAACTTCTCATTCGCAAGTTGGTGAGTGTGTTTAATGATTCGCGAGTGAAACGTATGATGGACGCAGGCAGAATACACGATGAAAACGAATAATACAAATCATGTAAATACATTTGTAAATACGATTATTTTTCCTTCTACTTATTAACGTTATAATTGCATCGACTTTCCATTAGCATGTGCAACTTTTCGAAGCAAAACACAAATTCTTGTTGGATGGATGCAAATTTAAAAAACACATTTATACCAATCACATACTTTTTGGGTCTTTCGATAAAGTCACGTAGGTAAAAAAATATAAAAAAAAAAATCACGACATTTCGATGGCAACACAAGCGGTCGTCCTCAGGCGGGAAAATATAATCCAGCAGTGGAACTGCTGAGCCAGCGACAGAGCTGTTACAACAAGAGGTTATTTATGTGGCGACAGAGTATGGAGTCCTGCGGTCACGAAAGCTTCAAATCAAGATTATACCAATCACGTTATTACAAAATTAATTGGTGGCTGTGCTGCACGTGACCTCTAATCCAGCAATGTCGAGGCGGCAGAGAGGGCTGGTGGATCACCACACACGAATGTTGCGAAAATTCCCTTCCCATTGGGAAGGCGGTCCAGTGAAGTGCGGACTAATCTCCATCTGTCCCTTCTGCTGCGATTTCCACGCACGTGAATAAGCACTAATGAGTAGGCTTTAAACATCGTAACATGCAGAGGAGCCCAGAGCTTGGGCAATTGTTGGCAGTGGTTCAGCGCCTGGTTACTGCTGCCTTCGAGCTCTGTAGTTCCTCAGCGACTGCGAGATGCATTTTTTTTTCATGAATGACGCGATTTAAACTAAACGGTGGCGAGATTTTAACTACCGTGTCTGGTACGCAGGAGGTCGTAGGTTCGATCCGGACCCGGACGCCTGCTGTATATCCGGAGTTTGCATTTTTTCCCCGTGATCGCCTGGATTTTTATCCGGGTCCTCCGGTTTTTCCCTCTAAATGTATAAACACGAGAATACAGTATTTGGCTGCTGCTATAAAATTTCCTCAAGATGAGCCATCATCTTGTGCAAGTCATTTGTGGCCTGGTCACTTCTGAAAATAGCTTGAAAGCTCAGTGGCCTTTAGCTGGCGAAATAAAACAAAAATAGTAACATTACATTGCATGCGTTTTCTTGGTTATTTCGGTAAAGTCACGTAAAAGGGAAATGATAAAATAATAAAAATATAAAAATGTTACGATGTTTTTTATTGTTTTATATATTTTTAACTTTATTATTTCCCTTCTACGTGACTTTACCGAAAGAACCAAGAATATGAATCCCTGCAGTCACGAAAGTTTTAAAACGAAAAATTGCATGTGTTGTTAAAGGCGGATCGGGGGCCACATTTATTCAATCGAGGTGTCAAACGTGCGTAGGAAGGAGTTATTTTTTGTAACATATGAACTCGATTAAGTCAACATACCAACGTACCCACTGGCTAATCGCCATCGTCAGGTACGCCTGCAGAAAGCACCAATCAATGCACATCGTTCAACCAATGCATGTTAGCCGCCCTGAGGCATTGGCAATGATGAAAACAAATAACAATTGAGATCATATACAGAATAAGTGTGCAAAGGCGCACGGGAAAGGGGCACGCTTGGAATTACGCTGGGAATACGGCCTGGTCTCTTGTAGCGCTAACAGTTGCGTTCGTGAAGAACAACGCGTTATGGAAAAATCGCATCTTAATAAATAATATAGACTAAAGCACAGTCCGCGATAACACGTGAGATGCGTACGCAGGCTGAACAAAGACCGAGGCGCGTGGGTAGCATCTAGAAGCATCCAGCAGCATCCCACCGCCTCGTGTGATGCTACGCCGAGGCAGCCGTACAACCGCTTATTCCAACTCGCGCGACGTAGTTCCGTTCGCTCGATCGTGCTTTATACAATTCGTATCCCCGTTATAAAGAAAGATATTCCCTTATACATTCATCGCGTTATATCCAATGCGCGGGGGAATATATTGCATTGGAGCGTTACGGGAAGAGGGCGAACGGGCTTGGGTAGGACCAGACATGGACGAGATGGAGCGATGTGATTAATGAGATTTTAAGCAATTGTTTTTCTAATTAATAGTATATGTTATTTATCTCCTAATTGTGATTCTTGAATACGATATCGTGTAGTTTAAATGTCAGCTTATAAACTCTCAGTCTGTGCTGCTCACCAGATGTCTGGGTAAAAATCGTGCACGGTTTTTCTTCCCAATCGTGGCCAGCTGGCTTAACATCACTTCAAAAACTAAACGAACGGCAAGATCGGCTGTAGGGCAGCAGTGGCACCGTGGGGAGGGGGAGGAGGCCTTCGTCCAGCAGTCGTGATGATGATGATGATCCATTGAAATTAACCGGGTCATTAATGCGAGGATTGAGATTTGACATTTTTATTGAAGGCATAGCGCCCTCTGCTGCTACCGCGCTTGTGTCGGTGCTGGTTGAGACCTCGAAGTCGCCGTTGACTCCGCTCAAACGACAACACAAACTCAACACATTCACCAATAACACAGAGGGCTTTAAAATAAATAAGTAATGGCCGGCGACGTTTCGGTCAATGGCCCTCTTTTAATAGCACATAATGAGCGTTCGGAAGTCCCGAGATAGTGCACAGCCCTTTTGTTGAAGCCACTGCTGGGTGAGGGCATCCCCACGCCGCGTGGTTCGTGGGTGCTATTTGACCATACTTCACCTCGCTGGTCCGTGCGGGCTGGTGGAGAGAGAGAGGTTGACTCGGGACCGGTTCAAAGGTCACTCGCCGGTGGCCTCAACGGCGGACATGTGGTGGTGGTGGCGACGATAGTGGTGGTCGCGATTATTACGACGATGAAGATTGCAGTGGGAATGTGGTAGTGATGATAATTGTTTGCGATGATGTTGAAATATGTGATGGTTATTATGAAGACGGTTGATAGTTGGAGTGCTGGTGGTCATGATGAATACGACAATGAATATGATGATCATTTTGGTGGTGATTTTGAAGATTGCAGAAGTGATGATGACGGATCCACGATGATGACAATGATGATGAAGCATTGATGGTATTGCTGGTGGTGATGTTTCTAGATTGCTGGCGATGCTAAACAGTGTGATAACCTTCAATCACATTTGGAGTGGCGTTCATCTTTGCTGTCGGCCTTCAGCCAGCGGTGTTGATTGCACGCTCCCAAAAGACGCCCATCGTTGACTCTTGCACAAAGTGGTACTAATTTTAATCTCCCCCCATAGGGATGATGAGGTGGATCGACACGGACGCAACCGTGCTTTGAGAGCGTAACATTCCCTCTACATCAGGGGTGGGGAAACTTTTTTTTCTGCCAAGGGCTATTTGGATATTTATAACATCATTCGCGGGCCATACAAAATTATCAACTTAAAAATTAGCCCGTTATATTTGGTCAAACATTTAATTAACTCGCCCCTAATGCGATGGCTGGAACTGCTTCTCTTTGGCGAGGCGTGTGATGTTAGCTGGAATTGATGATGTTCATCTTCTTTGTTCTTTCGGTAAAGTCACGTAGAAGGGAAGTAATAAAATAATAAAAATAAAACATAATAAAACAATTCTCACGACGTTTCGGCTACAACGCAAGCAGCCGTCTTCAGGTGAAGAATGAGACACTGCCAAGCTAGGAGCTTATATATAAGCTGAGTTGGAGGTGGAAGAAGAAGAGAGCCTTAACAAAAGAATGTGCATATCAAGAGGAATTTAGCATATTCATGGGAAATGCGTAGGAGGTGGGCGGGGGGGTTTTCAAAGTCATATTATGCCCATGCATTATGCAGGATCAGCAGCACCAAAGGGAGGGGGGGGTAGCATTAACAAAGTGAGGGCATGTTAATAGTATGTAGAAGCAATGACACATGTGAATGGGAAAACGGTGGCAGGAGATCCGCAGCGGAGCAAACAATGCATTCCCTGTGGAGAACACAAGATACACAGTTAATGCCAGTGAGTGGACTGCGGTCTGAAAGTCACCATAAACGTGAACAACAATCAGTTAAGATCCGAAGTGGTTTATTACGTCCTTCCCATGATTGCTGAGCCAGAATCCATCTTCTCGGTTGAAATCGTCTCTGTGTTTGTATATGTGGATCGCCTCATGAAAGAAGATGGATTCTGGCTCAGCAATCATTGGAAGGACGTAATAAACCACTTCGGATCTTAACTGATTGTTGTTCACGTTTATGGTGACTTTCAGACCGCAGTCCACTCACTGGCATTAACTGTGTATCTTGTGTTCTCCACAGGGAATGCATTATTTGCTCCGCTGCGGATCTCCTGCCACCGTTTTCCCATTCACATGTGTCATTGCTTCTACATACTATTAACATGCCCTCCCTTTGTTAATGCTACCCCCCCTCCCTTTGGTGCTGCTAATCCTGCATAATGCATGGGCATAATATGACTTTGAAAACCCCCCCGCCCACCTCCTACGCATTTCCCATGAATATGCTAAATTCCTCTTGATATGCACATTCTTTTGTTAAGGCTCTCTTCTTCTTCCACCTCCAACTCAGCTTATATATAAACTCCTAGCTTGGCAGCGTCTCATTCTTCACCTGAAGACGGCTGCTTGCGTTGTAGCCGAAACGTCGTGAGAATTGTTTTATTATGTTTTATTTTTATTATTTTATTACTTCCCTTCTACGTGAATTTACCGAAAGAACAAAGAAGATGAATCCCTGCAGTCACGAAAGCTTTAAATCGAAAAATTGATGATGTTGCTACTCGCAACTGCTTTTCCAGGTTTGCTCCTAGATTTATTGAGTTTTGAGTCCCGCCTGCGGTTGCCTTGGCAGGGCCACACCAAATGATTTCGCGGGCCTTGTACGGCCCGCGGGTCGGACGTTCCCCACCCCTGCTCTACACAGAGATAGAGATCTTCCATGTAGCCTACACAGACTTTAGGACAAGTGCAGTTAGCGAGCATCTATTAAGGCCAGCGCATCTATTAAGGCCAGCACATCGCCCTTTGTCTCTGCAATGATCATGCTTAGAGCATCGCTCCCCACTTATTATGCACTCCAGACTGAGCCGACCTAGGGGTGGCCCAGGACACGTTTCAGATATCACTGGTCACTGATGATCGAAATGAGGGTCATCAGCTCGACTACAGACGCAAAGATCCCCCGTGTAGCCCTAACATACTGTTGGGGCAAGTGCTGTTAGCGAATAGAACCAATGAACGCGGGAACGGCACACGAGTGGGTGGATCGCGTGGGGCAGCACAACTCCCCACGAGGATAAAGATCTTCCCCGTAAAGCCGCCTTCAACAGCCTCTCGGCACAAGTGATGTCGGCGAGAAGCATCACTGAAGGCCGGCACAGCGCGCACACACACAGCCCTACACACACAGACACACCAACACACGGCACACGAGTGAAAACAACCGGCAAACTCCCTCCTGCAGCTACCAGTGGAGACATTACACCGGAGCGCGCGCACACACTCGACCTTATTTAAACTCATATATGCATGTGATATATGTATGTATGTGTGCTCTTCTTCCTCTCGCAGCCATTTGTCAATCCGTGTTATTTATCTCGCTTTGTGCGTCAAGGCGGGAGGCCGGGGTGGCCCCACGGCGCCCTGACCTTCATCTGGCGCGCGCGCGAGCACACAGCGACGCGCGCGCGCGCGCACTTGAATTAGGTGCGAGCCATTGTCGAGCTCGGCATCCACCACAAACACGACGCTCAGCACGAGGCGGAGGCGGCGGTGGCGGTGTTGTCGTAGTCGTCGTCGGTGCTCAGGGTTAGCGAGGGGTGGGGGGGGGTACTGGTTCCAATAACCGTGGCGGAGACACGCCGCCGAATGTGGTCCACTCGCCGCGGTTATTATAGTCACGTGCTTATGAAGATGGCCCGTTGCCCGAAACGTCGCCTGTTATATATTTGTTTCGACTTTTAAGGACACGCACGCAGTGTTATTGACGAGTGTGTTGAGTTGTTTTTGTTGTTCTCTTACAAGCAACCCGCACGTACTTTGGCCGTGACTGTCTGTTCGTACGTCCCTCTGAACCTGACGTCCTACCAGCCAGCCAGACAGCAAAACTTGTTTTTAATGAAATATAAATGTTGTGCTTGTGCACCACTTGCCAGCGGACGGGTGGCACCACATAATTTGTGGTTGCTCATTGCGTTCGAAGCGGGCGTTGGTTCCTGGAAAGTATGAGATGAAAACAAGTTTATTGAATAAAGCACGAGGCCACTACAGCGCCCCGCGAGACTCGATCCGACGACATCATTCGAATTGTACGGTGACGACGCAACCACACCATTTATTAGGAGGTGGCGGGGGGGGGGGGCGGGTATGAGATTTCTTGAGTGCAATGCGAATTGCCCGGTTGGGATTTTGGATAAGGACATTGAACAGAAACAGAAGAGGGCGCAAAGAAGCGCGTGGAGGCGCGCACGCTCGGAACTGCGTTGCGAGACGGGAAGAAGAGGGACACGCGGGATAGTACAGTACAATATTTGGTGATGCCGCCGTCACTGCTGCTGTTGCTGATTTGTCAGCGGTGCACAATTAACCACTCAACACATTGCGTCAATGACACTCTGTGGCTTTTAAAAAAAAACGTAGATAACACTGTAACAATTATTTTTGTGTTCCTGGGTTGTAAGTGTTATTTCCTAAGTAGCCTTTTGCCCGTCCAAGGACGGGTGTATTGCAGTAAATCTGAAACTTGCAAAGCGACAAGCGGACTGTGACGTGACATTCATTGCATCAATGCGTGTGCAATTTGTAAGGTCGCGGTGACACAGCACTATTTCATTTAAAGGTTATAATCCCTTGTTCATCAAGACGTCCTTTTTACTTTGATGCCTCAAAAGGGTTACAGAGATTGCGTGACGTGAGGGTTCTGCCTTTGTAGTGAGGGTTGTCAGTTGACGCCGAGGAGGGAGAGGAGGCGCCTCGCCCGCCCCCCCCATGTGGAGTGACGTCACCCGCTAATTAATATTACTGGAGCGGGGGTGTCCATTTGGAAGACGTCACCTCTTCATGATTATTAATGAGGGGGGCTGTTCGATGTAGAGTGACGTCATGCGCGGGACACATTGACATTCTTGGCTCATTATAGTAGTAAATTGCTTATGCCTTAAAAGTACAGAAAATGGCTATTATTCCCCACAAACTTTGCTTTTGTGACCAGGAAAGTTATATTTTTTAATTTACCTATTTTCCCAGAACATTCCAGATAGATTCAGTGCTGAGTAAACTTGGAGTAACTTCTAGAACATTCTACAATTTTCCAGTAATATAAATAGTAGTATAAATACATGGGCCTTAAGCCCACCAGTTCAGTTTAGTGCCAGCTGCCTAAGTGGATACATTTCTGCATTTTTCTGAGAGGGCATCAAGAGGCTGCAAGCATCGGATAGACTCATTTTGCTATGTCTGTGGCCAATTTATAAAGACAAGAGCGAAAAAGTACTCTGTGGAAGCATCTGCTCAGATGTGTGAGGCCTACAAGGCATATTTCGTTATGCCTGTCGGGGATCAAGACAAACCCTGGGCACCTCATTTCACCTGCGAGCAATGCAAAAAAACTCCGATAGGTAATATGGACAATTGTTGTTCTGAATTTTATGTTGTACAATTTGTAAAAAAAATTATAAAAGTTTTTATTTTTAAAATGTTTTTCAATTTTAAATGTTATTGAAAACATATATCACGTATGAAAACATGTTGGGAGAATCTCTTACATATTAGTCATGGGTGGAATAAATATATTCTTGGAGGATGGTACAGAGGGAAAAAAAGAGAGCCATGAAGTTCACTATTCCAAGAATTTGGCGGGAACCCACTAACCACTCAAGTTGGACCCTTCCAAACGTCGAAATGGCAAGAATGCACCTGCTGTCACGTATCCGGACCTTGCTTCATCCATCGCCCCGTTGCCACACTGCCATGAGCTCCCCGTACCCACTCCTCCGGAGAGAGAGCAGCCGTCTTTATAAGAGAACAGCAAGTCAGAGAGTGAGGAAAACGTTGTAGATCCAGATGACAATTTCGGAGGTAGAGCTGAGGAGAGAAACCCATACAACCCCAAACAAAATACCTTAGAAATCTTGATCTCACCAAGTCCAATGCCGAGCAAACAAAAAACGTACTCTGACCACAACATTCTGACCACAAGTATTGTGGTTAATGCAGACATAATTCCTTGTAAAAGGTTTAAGTTTGGTGTTTTAACATCTTATCACCTGTTTTGTTGCCAGAAAAAAGGGGAAAACCTATGATGAGTACGGTCATTGGAAACTTCAAAATGGTGGCATTCCTGATGGGTCTCCAATGCGGTTTTACCAAGTTTCCCTGCTATCTTTGCCTTTTGGATAGCAGGGACACCAAGGCGCACTACCACAGGCGGGACTGGCCACACCGGACCGAGTTCTCTGTGGGGAGGAAGAACGTCAAGTGGGAGCCACTGGTGGACCCCCAGAAGGCGATGATGCCACCACTGCACATCAAATTGGGCCTTGTGAAAAATGTGTCAGAGGTGAAGATAAGGAGTCGGAAGCCTTCAAGTACCTTCAAGACTTCTTCCCTAAGCTGTCTGAGGCAAAGGTCAAAGCCGGTGTCTTCGTCGGACCAGAGATAAAGAAGATCCTGGAGTGCAACGAATTCCCCAAGAAGCTCACTAGTAAGGAGAAAGCGGCTTGGAACAGCTTTGTCGCAGTGGTTCGTGGCTTCCTGGGCAATCACAAGGTCGAAAACTACATGGAGTTGGTTGAGACTCTGGTGAAGAACTACGGCACATTAGGCTGTAGGATGTCCCTCAAAGTCCATATCTTTGATGCTCATCTTGATCAATTCAAGAACATGGGAGCGTACTCGGAGGAGCAAGGCGAGCGCTTCCACCAGGATATACTGGACTTTGAATGCCGCTACCAAGAACAGTACAACGAGAACATGATGGGAGACTACATTTGGGGGCTGATTCGCGTCTCCTCGTACTCATTGACATGTAAATTTTGTCTCTAACCCCTCCCTCTCGCTGCCTCCGCCCCCCTCTGTCTATTTAAGGCCACCCCACAGAGACGATCACCCCTCTCTGTACCTGTGTTGCTCGCTCTATGTATCTTGGTGATATCTGTCTGCTTATATGTCTGTCTATAGTATTCTGGTTAGATTTTATGTCGCTATTTCATTATACCTGATGATGATTGCTTGTGTTGCAATCGAAACGTCGTATGCTATTATTTAATTTATTATTTTATCTTTATACGTGACTTTACCGAAAGAACCAAAGAATAATTCCTGCAGTCACGAAAGCTCCAAAATTAAGAGTGATTTACAGTATAATCGTAAATCTCACTTCTAAATCTTTTGTAGTAATTTTGTATTACTTTAGTATAAATTTATGTTAATTTTGATTCATATGCTGTTTTTTTCTGACTTTATGTGAATGAAAAGACACAAATTCGCCCGTTTTCTCATTGAAAATAAGTACATTTCTAAATATCACTGTCCTGGTCACAAAAGCTTTGTGGGGAATAATAGCCATTTCTATACTTTTTAGGCATAAGCAATTACGAAATAACACTACCCAGAAATAAAAAATTGTGTTACATAGTGTAATTATCGATGTAAAATGCTGTAAATAAGGGTCATTGCCCGAAACGTTGCCTCGTATATATATATTTTTATTTTTAAGTCCACAGTGTTGTGGACGAATCTGTTGAGTTCCCGATAAATTGATCATTATACATCTAGTTAAAATTTTCCTGTCATTAACTAATGTTGTGTGCAGACACATACAAGGACAAAGCTCCCCCCGGTAGCCTTTAACATATTTTTGCGGCAAGTGATTCACAGACAAGAAACACAATGACAATCACCTAATCGGATGTTCTGTTAGCGAGCACCTATTAATTTCAGACCTCTGAGTAAGGTAGCCAGCACCACCATCGACCGGTTGGGCGCCTTTGTCTCCCCAGTGGCGAGGTTTACGACACACTGCACCAGTTACTCATTTGAGTCTGAGTCGACCTAGGGGATGCCCAGAACCGGTTTTAGATTTTGGTCACGTATTGGTCGTGAGCAGGAATCGAGCCCGGGTGGGACGGGTTCGTTGCGCAGTGCGCTAACCGCTGCTCCACCGCTCCTCACCTCTCCCCACCAACATACACACAAAGACGCTGTTGTTTTAGCCTATAGGCTGCACGGTAGCTATGAAAATCTCACATTACACGCTACCGTTAGAGTATGATGGGGTTCTGTAATTTATCTATAGGACCCACATACATGCACGGACAAAACTTGACACACACTAGACAAACATCCCCGTATAGACTTCACAGACTGTTGGGGCGAGTGCTGTTAGCGAGCACCTACGAAGGCCGGCAATGATACACGAGGGGGTGGGTGGCCAGCATGATGCCCGGCCGCCTTTGTCTCCCTAGTAGCGATGTCGACTCATATACACACAAACAAAGACCCCCCCCGTATAGCATTAACAGACTGTTGGGGCAAATTCTGTTAGCGAGCACCTATTAAGGCCAGTGTACGAGGGGGTGGGGTAGCCAGCACCACGCCCGGCTGCCTTTGTCTCCCCAGTGGAAATGCTTACACACCGCACCAGCTACTCATTTCAGGCTGAGTCGACCTAGGGGAGATCCAGGACTGGTTTAGATAATCGACACTGATTTTGGCCGTGAGCAGGAATCGAACTCGGGTCGCCAGGTTCGTAGCGCAGCGCGCTAACCACTACACTACCGCTCCCCACCCAGCACGGCACACAAAGACAAAGATCCCCCGTGTAGCCTTAATAGACTGTAGGTGCAAGTGCTGTTAGCGAGCACCTATGAAGGCCGGGCATGGCGCACGAGATCAGCGATGGTTTGCTCAACACGATACCCGCGCTCGCCTTTGTCGTCGCACTGCTGATGCTTACGCATCGACGCAGCTTTGAGACGTCAACCTCGTGCTGGACAGCGCAGAAGCTGTTCGGTTGTCACCGGCTGCCGATGTTAGCCGTGACCGGGAATTGAACTCGCACGCTCCCACATCACTGGCATTGCAACGAACATTAGAACATCGGTGCACGTGAAGTCATTGTGATGGGCTACTCATGTCCTTTCTCGTAAAGAGTCGATGACAGGAGGGGGGGGGGCAAAGATGAGTTTGAATGGCCCGCAAAGGGGAGGCCGTCGGCTTGTTATTTTATTTTAGAAAAAAAAAATGTTTTGCAATTTTTTTTTTAGCCGCGCGATGGCTACTCGATGTTTATAAAGTTCATCTTTCATTTCTGCATTCTGTAGTGTCAGGACACGGGGTCGCATTGTGTGCGTGTGCTCCTGGTGTGTTTATATTGCTTGATTGACGTCCTTTACTCGAGCAGGTGAGAGAGCCCATTGAGTTAAGAGATATATTGGGCAAAGGTGGATCCGAAAATGAATTCAGAGCAAGGAGAGAGATATTTGTAGGCGTGAGCAGTGTGCAGTTCAGGGAATTTTTCTGGCGCAATCTCTATCCATCTCGCCGTTATATCTTGTGATTATTATAATTGTGGCTATGCTTACTTAACTGTACTCTCGTTGTTCGTGCCGTATTCTGATTTAAAAAAAAAACATACTCCAAGCCAGGCCTATTTCCAGCGGTCCGAGAAATATCGAGTGAGAATTTAAGTACTCGGGTTTGAGAATGAATACCAACGTGCTAAAATGACTGGAGTGTGAAGAAACGGCACACATTTTAATTCTGCTCAACTGAGATCGTTCGCAATCCTTCTCGTGCATCTGTTATTCGAATGCCCGCACGTCCATCTGACGAACATCACCGTATCGACTTAACAGACTGTTGGGGCAAGTGCTGTTAACAAGCACCTGTGAAAGCTGGCTCCTGTACACGAAAGGGGGGCTAGGCAGCACAACACCCAGCCGCCTTTGTCTCCCAAGTGACGATATGCACACATCGTCCCAGATACTCATTTGAGGCCGAGTCAACCTAGGGGAGGTCTAGGACCGGTTTAGATAATCGTCACTGGTGTTGGCCGTGAGCGGGAATCGAACTCGTTTCGCTAGATTCGTAGCGCAGCGCTTTAAACGATGCACTCCGCTGACCCACACAGCAACACAGACATTAATCCGACCTCAGATGACTTGTAAAGAAAACTTGGCGTGATATGAATCGCTTGATGAAGGCGGCTCCCAAGAAGCTGTCTGGAGTGTGCATGTGCATGAGAGCATGTGTGTGTGTGTCTGTGTGGATGCGTGGTGCTGGCCACCCACCCGCTCGTGTGCCGTGCTGGCCTTCATAGGTGGTGCTCGCAAACAGCACTTGTCCCAACTGTCTGTTAAGGCTATACGGGGAATCTTTGTCTTGTGGACTTAAAGTGCACATAGCCTGGCACAAGCGCTGTTGTTGCTGTTGTTGTGTGTCTGCGGAGTGGTGGCTCAGTCGTTAGCGAGTTGCGCTACAAACTCGGCGATCCGAGTTTCATTCTCTATCACGGCCAACACCAGTGACGATAATCTGAACAGGTCGTGGGCCTCCCCGAGGTCGACTCAGCGTTAAAGGAGTACCTGGTGCGGTGTGTAAACATCGCCACTGGGGAAACGAAGGCGGTCGGGCCTTGTACTGGCCACCCACCCTCCTCGTGTACCATGCCAGACTTCATAGGTGCTCGCTAACAGCACTTGCCCTAAAAGTATGTGAAGGCTATATGGGGTATCTCTGTCTTTGTCTAAGTGTCTGTCTTCACGGACACAGTTATGATCTCGCTTCTCTTTGCTTGTGAAATGTCGGCTCCTCTATAGAGGAACATCTGCGCCGGCTTGAAAGCGTTTGGGGTGGCCCAGCCTATGATTCAACCTGGGTTCAACCAGGCCGGTTTGTGTGCGGAGTTCACAGATCCATGAAAGAACCAGACACTTCCCATCAGCGTGCTCCTCTGGCAGGTGAGGCTACGTCGGCTGGGTCATGTAGCCCACATGCCCAGCCACCGCAAAGCCAAGCAGCTTCTGTTTGCCTTAAACGTGCACGGCAGGGGCAGAGAACAGAAGAGATGGGCTGATTGCGAGGATTTGAAACTTACTGAACTCGCCGATGACTGGTACCAGCGCTGTCAAGGTCGCCTCTGTGGCGCTGTGGAGGAAGCTCGTGAAGGACGCTACTGGGCGGTTGGAAGCAGCCACCCTTCAGCAACAACGGAGGGCGAAGGAGCGACGCTCACAACAACGAGCAGAGCTCTGGGTGCATAAAATGCAGCAAGTTGGCACAGGTGTTGCATCTGTCAGGAAACTCAGGGCAAGTGGTTCCGTTCCGTGGTATAAATGCTTTTGGCATTTAATCTGAACTTAACGTGCAGCTAGCCTGGCACAAATACCGCGTGGTTACATCACTTTCACTTAGAAGTGAATGGCGGTTGTGGTTTTTGTCCTTGCGCGTGTGTATTGGCGTATGCGTGCGAGGCCCTTCTAAAATAGCATTGCAATTTACATCACTCAACATAATTTAATACAAAAAGACCAATGAAGACCGGAACGGCACGCGAGGGCATGGGTGACCAGCACCATGCCCAGCCGACTTTAAATAAAAACAACTAAAACTATTTTTTATTTTACCAGGTAAGGCCCACTGAGCTATGTAGCTTTTTTTCAGAAGCGACCTGGCCACAAATGATAAATAGCTCTACCAAGTGGCTTATCACGTGGACATTTATAGTATCCAAAATACTCTAAACGGATGTTTCTAAATGTGGAGGAAAAAAAACAGAGGACCCGGAGAAAAATCCACGCGATCATTGTGAAAATTTACAAACTCCAAATATACAGCAGGCGTCAGGGGGGATCGAACGCACGACCTCCTGTATACCAAGGGAGGTAGTTAACATCTCGCCACCATGGCGCATTTTTCTCTCCAGTATCGATGATTGCACACCAGGTTATCATTTATAATGCAGCACAGGTACAACCATGTAATAAATGAGTAATATGCAGTGCATTAGAAATGGGGGAGAGGGGGGGATGATAAACAAGCAGAAGATGCGTCGAATAAAAGGAGAAACATACAGAGACGAGTACACTGAACACGATTGTATAGAGACACAGTAACGCCTCGATTCACGTCTCCCATTTAACGCCGTTTCGTACGCACGTCGTCACTGTATTGTTATTAACACCGCCACCGGATTTGTGTAGCCTCAACTTCCCCCACACTAACGTCGCTGGCAGCATCGTCCGCCTTTCTGTAAATCGCTTCGATTCACGCCGTTTCGATATTCGCCTTAATGCACCTTTCGGGAACGCATCCACGACGTGAACTACTTAAATGCGCGAAACGACGTTAATATGTTTGAACCAGATGAGAACTCTCAACGACCACGATGGCCTCGTTTGCCAGAGACATAGACCTGGGGCATTCGTCTGCCAGTAGAAGGGTCGATGATTCCCCTGTATAATCACCGAATGAGTACAACATTCATTTTCAAATGCATGTGGTACATGTGGACATTGACGCTGGCACACAAATGGCCTACTCTTGGCAAATGACGTCAGGGGGATCTTTAACGTCCACGGTCAAAAGCAGACGGCCGCGCATCGTGTACTGACCAGGGGCGTGCGGTCAGGGGAGGCAGGGGAGGCAGAGCCTCACCTATCATACTCCAATGAAAATAGCTGTTACTAAATGTAAAAAAAATAATTATAAAACAAGTATTAAGATTTTTCCACTTATCTGTGTTATAATTCATCTTCTTGGTTCTTTCGGTAAAGTCACGTAGAAGGGAAGTAATAAAATAATAAAAATAAAACATAATAAAACAATTCTCACGACGTTTCGGCCACAACGCAAGCAGCCATCCTCAGGCGAAGAATGAAACACCCCAAGCTTGGAGCGTATATTTAAGCTGGGTTAGAGGGGGGGGGAGGTGGGAAGAAGAGCGCCTAAACAAAATAATTTGCATATCAAGAGGAATTCAGCATATGGAAAATGCGTAGGAGGTGGGCGGGGGGGGTTCCAAATCAATACTATGCCCGTGCATTATGCAGGATTAGCAGCATCAAAGGGGGGGGGGGAAGGGGGGGAGCATTAACAAAGGAAAGGAATGTTAATAGTATGTAGCTGTAGTTACTAAACAACCACGTAAAAAACTACAGTATAAACTGCATGACAAACTAAAGTATAAACTACATAGCATCATCAGTAAACTTACTATACTCTACAATAAGCTGAGTTACTAACAGTAAGTAATACATGAAAAATTCTACGTTGTAAAAAATTATATAATATGCTTCCATCTAAACTTTATTCTCTTACATCACACGCGTCTATACCGTACTATATACTTCCATAGGCAAAACCAACATTAAATTACATACTGTATTGCTATAAACCACCCTATACCTTATACATTTTTAATATAACACTATGTATTATTCTACCCACCCTAATGTGTATCAAAATGGTTTATTACGTCCTTCCAGTGATTGTTAGTGAGTGTTATAATTGTTAGTGAGTGTGTTATAATTGTCATTTCTGTACGATTCTAATCATTTTTATAGTCAAAATCGCCAAATTTGCGTAGCTCCACTGCAAATACAGGAAGAGACGAGAGGTGAGGCAGCGACGCGCTCAGCCTCCCCTCTGATTGCGCAACCCCTCAGCAACTGGATGTAGAGCGCGGGCAATAAGCGCGTGCCTGTTACTATCTCGGTATGTCACCAATGTAATGTTTGTAGACCCCTTCTTTCATTTTTTCGCCTTCCATACTCCAGGTAACTTATTTCACGTACGTGTAAAAAGATATTTAGGCTCGCTGGTCTCGTTATGAAACCGCAATGAAAAAGCACCAGGGGAGGCAGCTATCACATCTGCCTCAATGAGGGGGACGTGTCTAACACGCCCCCCTCAGTGAGGACACGCCCCTCAGTGTGTGAATCTGGCTCTGACACGAGCCAGTGCCTCCCCAGCCATTGACCTCACCCTGCACGTCACTGGTGCTACCTACGGTGAACATCTTTCGCTCCGCACGTCGCCAGCCGCTGGGAAATCGAACCGCGACACCTCTGCAAAATCAAGAAGCAGCGGTGGATGTCTCCTGCCAGGCCGCGTCACGGCCCACGGTGTGACTGACGGATGTCGAGATATTGTTGATTCAACTTTTAAATTGGTGGTATAGTCAGTTTGACACGTCGGCTTTCGCGACCAATATCATCCATAAAACAGGTTTTTGGGGGGTTATTTCTTTTGGCATGTTCTGTTTATGTGAGAAACATTACTAATTGACTGTGTCGGGTAGTGGCGGGTTTAACGACACATTTACGCGACCTAAAGGGCCGTCCATAAATGACGTCACGCGATTTTGGACGATTTTTGACTCCCCCCCCCATTGTCACACGGCGTCACAAACAGTCAGAACCCCCCTCAAATATGACGTCACAAAGCTCTGCCCCCCCCCAATATAAAACATGCTTCAAATCGCTTTAAACTATTGTCATTTTAGTGGGTATTTAATGTGGCGCTGCACTCTAATGTTGTAGGAGAAAACATGTATTAAAGAGTCTATTTAATTAAGTAGAACGTGTTGTCTATATTTATTTAAAGTTGCGCATTTTGATGTGACGTCACGTTTCTCAAACCCCCCCTTCTCGTCACACATCGTCACAAATGTCTGACCCCCCCCCCCCCCCAGGTGCGTGACGTCATTTATGGACGGCCTCCCCTAGGTCGACTCAGCCTCAAATGAGTACCTGGTGCGGTGTGTAAACATCGTCACTAGGGAGACAAAGGCGGCCGGGCGTGGTTCTGGCCAACCCACCCCCTCGTGTGCCGTGCCGGCCTTCATAGGTGCTCGCAAGGAGCACTTGCCCCGACACTCTGTTAAGGCTTTATACAGCTAATCGGTACTTGATACAGCACGTGCTGTGACGGTTCCACCTGAAGACGGAAGCTTGTGTTGCCTCCGAAACGCCGTGATTTATTATTTAATTTCTATTATTTTATTATTATTTATCTTTTATTTTTTACCTACGTGACTTTACCGAAAAACCTAAGAGTATACTCTGTTAAGGCTATCCACTTCTGTCTGTGTGTGTGTGAGCGAGACCAGTTGTGTATAACCTCATTGATACTGGGCACAAGCTTGTGCGTCTTATAATCCGGGCGCGTCTTATAATCCGGTGCAACTCAAACACGTGGAATCCACATGGGGGAGGGGGGTAGAACGTGGGGGGTTGCGTGGACCAATCAGCGCACGGCTAACTTCGAGTTGGCGGCGTTATCAGCCAATAGGAGCTCGCCGCTTGGCACGTCCGTGTTGCAGTGCTGTCAACTCGGATTTTGGTTACTTTGAAATCTCTTCGTTTCTTTTCATGTAAAATCCCTTCCCGTGCCGTGTGTTTGTTGTTATCGTTTATTTCTTAACCGCCGACGTCGCTCGCGTGGAATTGAGAGAAAGATGCCGAGGTTCGCGCTCATCCTCGCTTTTATTTGCGCGGCGTCCGCGGCCGAAGTGAGACGACCCCGCGGCGTGTCCGTGACGAGTGAGTGGAGCAGGCCTCAACATCACCACTACCACCACCAACACAACCACCACCACCACCACTGGCTCTATCCACTGCTGGATGAAGGCCACCGCCACGCCGTGTTAGTCCTAGGGGTGTCATTCGGCGCCCCTGATGTTAGCCGCGGCCAATGTGGGCCGGTGGCGCAAACCGCGGTGCCCACCTCTAACTCGTGAAGTTAATTGAGGCTTTTGGAGTTAATTGGGGGGGGCGAGGTGGGGTGAGAGGATGGGGAAACCGGCGTCAGTGACGATACATTCGGCGCCCAGAGTTAAAATAATGTTATTGCATTTACATTCAATGAGGTTTACGTGAGTTAAATGCGGTTAAGTGTGTCCGTGGGCTAAGTGGGACCCCTCCCGCCCCCCGCGATGATCTCGAAAGCTAAGCGGGTGTTGAGCCTGGACAGGTGCTTTGTTGGGCGAACGCCATTCACAAAGCAGGTGTTATAGGCTGCGGCTACGCGTGTTTGGTGGTGGCAAGCAACGGAGTGCAGAAGAAGTTCCCATTGTTGTACTGTACGGCTATGCTCCCAATCCTCTGCTCCCTGGCTTCACCAACCCGCACTGACCGGCGTGGTGAAGTATGGTCACGTAACCCCCACCCCCCACGACCAACACGGCGTGAACGAGGTCCTCATCCACCGTGGGATTGACCCGTACAATTCTGTAATGTTGAATCCCATTACACTGATTCATTCCTTGAGTGTAGTTTTCTTCCATTACAATTAACAATGTACAGCTGTTTTGTCAAACCACTGTTAGATGAAGGCCCTCCCTATGCTGGGCCAGTCGTGATGGTTGTTGGGCCATACCTCACCTCGCTGGTCAGTGCGGGTGGGTGAAGAAGGGTGGTGAGTCCAGGACTGGTTCAGATGGCACTCGCCACTGATGTTAGACGTTGCCTTGAATCGAACTTGAGGTGCATTGTGTCGCAGCGCAATGCACGAACCACTGTGTCACCGCTCACTATTTTGTCATGTTTTAATTAGAAAAGTGAAAATGTTTCATTGCGTTGTTGTCACGCTAATAACCTCATCACGGTATTTTCGTCATTCATAAAAATCATTGTGTTTTATCGATCCGGGTGGAACTGTGACAGCGCTTGCCACAAAAAACGACAGCCGTGACTTCAGATTTTGTTTGGGGAGTCATCTCTGCTTCCGTTCCTCCATGGTGAACAAAACAACTACCATTTTGTTAGAAGTCAACATTAGTCCTGATTCATCGACTGGTCCCCGCCATAGCGATGTGGAATTTCCACCATGGTCTCAGGGCTACCAATGCTGAAGAGCATTACGACCAAGCAAACCTGAGCAGGTGGACACTTTTGGCATCCAGAGTTTTGCTCCGCTTGAATCAAACCACATTGTAGAACAATATTGTGACATACTGGCACTGATATTCATCTTTGAGTTCACGTTCTCTCACTTGATTGTGAATAATATTGGCCGCGAAAGGCTACGTTGTTAAACTGACTACTGTCACTTTACCTCCTCCTCCCTCGTTTCCAGAGCGTCCGCTTTATGATGAGACCAAGGATTTCACGTGCCTTGATGGCTCCAAGACCATGCCCTTCGACCGTGTGAACGATGACTACTGCGACTGCAAGGATGGCTCCGATGAACCAGGTGATTTGCACGGCTCGCGGTGCTGCCTAAAGCAAGGTGGGGGGAGGGGGGGGCCTAAAGCAAGGTGGGGGGAGGGGGGGGACCTTTTACTTACAAGAGCTGAGTGGAACTTTTAAATTATTTTTGACAGGCGACGTATTGGTCAATTGCCACGAAGCTTTGATCGCGCTGTTACTCCCGACTCACTGCGTGCTCAGAAATTACTTGAGAGACTGCAGGTAAACTGGGTGCACTGAAGTCACAAACACTGCTGTTGTAAGGTCTAAATTATCCCCCCCCCCCTCCGAATACTTGATTAGTGCAGCAGTTATGGATACAATGTGCTGTCTGTGTACAAGTGTAGGCCTCGCCGGGGGCTGACAAAACGCAGTTACAAGGGCGCGTGTGACCCATGGGCCTTAGGTTCTGCATCTCTGGCTTCAATGAAGATGCGACCCAACAGCTTCGGAAAAGTAGCTAGCGATCCCACACAAGGAAGGAATGGATGGACAGAACTAATTCATGAGCACTGTCAACTTTAGTTGGAGAGGCATCAAAATATATATATAGGTGGGTCTTCAAGTTTTTCTAGGGCATCCCTCAAGTACGCTCTGTGCATGTGGTTGCTCAGAAAGGCTTACAAACAAGGATGTCTCCCTCTCTGTGCCTCCCTCTCTGTGCTGCTGTTGCGTTTCTCTGTCTCTCTGTCTCTCTCTCTGTCTCTCCACAGGGACGTCAGCGTGCCCCAATGGAAACTTCCACTGCACCAACGCGGGCTATCGTCCGCAGAACATCCCCTCCTCGCGCGTCAACGACGGCATCTGCGGTACGACGCCGCGCCAAGTGCCGGGAGGGAGACCTTTTGCGACGTGTTCCGTCCCTGAAAGTCTCATCGGCGCGTCAATTGGCAGTGTGCCGTTATTTAGGAGTCTTCTCCGTTTGTGTGGTGGGAGTCGGAGCAGGTTTTGGGTGATTGGCAGCGGATTTGTGTTTGCGTCGAGTTAAGCCAGTGCAGCGGCGATTTTGCGAATGTCCGTGATGTCACCCGTAAATGGTCGAATCGGGCAGAAGATGTGGTCCAGGGTTTGGCTGTGTTTATGATAAATGCATATTATGTAATAGTAGAATTTTACAGCCCTTTTACCAATCCACTCGTGGATGACGGGACCCTTGGCATCATACGGGTCATGGAGATGTTTTGCCCATGCTTGGTCCGTGTCGGGTTGGTGAAGGAGTAGCAGACACAGCATACACGTGCAGTACAACAGTTGATTGTGCGACTCTGCCCTCTGCTGCACACAACGTTGCCCCGCAGCCTACAGCAACTTTTACGCTTGGCAGTTGCCGGTGCATCGGGTTCATAGCGCAGTGTGCTTACCACTGCACCACCGCACCACCGCACGACCGCTCCACTCCTATAAAGGTCATTTTAGTTTACCCATGAAATATGAGCAAGTTCTGTTGGGTCAAGATTGACCGACCCTGTTGAGGCTTGGCGATAGGAAGAGGAAGTTCACTTGGGGCTTTGCTAGGAGAGACCTTCGTGGTTGGTGTGGAGGGTGAACCCATCCCAGATTTGAATTCATAATGTGGAACGTAAGCAGCCTTTGAGCACAATTGTGTGTGATCTGATTGGGAGTCCGTGGTTAACGAATTGCGGTTAATAATGATGCTACATGACGTATTTTTTTAAGTTTGACACAGCTCGTGTAAACAATAATTGTTATTTTTGCAAGGACGAGTTTATATTTCGCGTCTTTTCTGGACCCTTGCAGATTGCTGTGACACCACGGATGAATACAACAGTGGTGCTGTCTGTGAGAACACGTGCAAGTAAGGAAACTTTGTCTACTTAAGGTTACATGGGTTTGGGTTGTTTAATTAGATGGCTCAGAAGACTAATTGCCTATCGCAAAACATTGAACTTACACCACTAAGGTAACGCACGCATCTGTCCGCCTGCCCACGCCGTGCGCGTCGTGATGGTCATATGACCATGCTTCACTCTGCGGTTCGGTGGGGGGCTAGAGTTGGGAGCCTAGAAGTACAGTACTACCTGGTAGTTTCCTGCACAGCCCTTTGCTGCCCACCACGTGGCACAGCCCTGTGGACACGGATGACAACCTGGTGTGCATGTTGGTCACGTGTCTATGCACAATGCAGGCTCAACCCTATTCTTTACATGCTACGGGCCATTAACTGAATCATCGCCTTTTTAAAATATGTTTTTCTTCTAAGATCCGCTTTTATTGACGAATTTAGTTTTGTTTGTTTGTTTAGAATTGTTCTTGTGCACCACTGCTAACACGGCATCATTAAGTAATTTGTTAAACGATGAAAATTACTTATTATGGTCGGGAACGTTTTCATGGCACCCTAGTGATTTCATTGTGATGTCAAATACAGTGAAATACAATGCAACTGCATGATGTCTTTGGAATACGAAAATTGAATGCTTGATTTGTAAAGGCTTACTTAGCCATAAATGGCACTTAAGGCTGGTGTCAGACAGACCTGGGACACACAACTTGGGGTACATGTGTACAAGACAACACATTCAATACAAAAGCATTTCAAGAAAACACTACGTTTGGGTGGAAAGCAGTCTGGGTCAGAGATCAGGCCGGAGAAGCGTGCAAGAGTAACACGGGGGAGACTGCGGCACGGTGCTGGATGAGATCCACTGGGGTTCAACAACAACAACAACACGGAAAGCCACTGAGAGCCCCAGGAGCAGCCAGCGCAGCACCAACGAGTCCCAAGTCAAGCGCTGTTTTGCAGGGTTTTGCCTTCTTATCCACCACTACCCGTGGCCTCTCAGTTGACATCAATGGTGGTGACAAGGTGATACGGTTATGTATGACATCGGTGGTGAACCTATGGCCCGCGGTCACATGGGACTCTACGCTTGCCCGTGTGCATGTTGAACTTCTTTCGCGTAGTATGTAGCCAACCCTGCTAATCGGAGGTGCTGCTAGGAGCATCTTTATCACACTACTAAAGGTATTAGAGGGGGATATCTCGATTATGTCTCTAATTCGACCATGTTTCTAATTTCAGCACGGTAAGTCACTTGCGTCACTCTCATTGCCTCCTGCAGCTGTGGAAGTGACCGCCGTGCGTGTTAACCGGCGTGGCCTCACCAAGTTGTTTGAAAGTCCTTGTGGGCCCTTAGTAAGACAAGGGGTTCCCCCCCCCTCCCCTCCTGAATTGTTCGCCCAACAGGGAGCTGGGCCAGAAGGACCGAGAGAACATGGCCAGGCAGGCGGAGGTGGCGGCCGAGGGCTTCCGCATCAAGCAGCAGCTCATGGAGGAGACGAAACGCGGCAAGGAGGAGAAGCAGGTGCGTGAGAAGTAGTGTGTGCCTGCGCCCCCCCCCCCCCCAGTGTACAGTAACGTTCTCTTTCGTGCTTTTCGGCACTGGTTGAAAGTTTGAATGAATTATATTGGCCCGCCCATCTGTCTGTCCGTCCATCAGTAAAGGGGGAGGGGACACAGTAGCTCTTATGAAGATGATCCAGGGTGAGCGAAACTTGAGGATAAAGGGTCACCCACACCCTCCCTGGCAGAGCTGCTACAATGAGACACATTTATTCCTCGTAAATTTAATTTCTCTTCCAATATTCAACTTTTTGTTGTTGGAGTCAATGTCCTCATTTTCTTACTGGCGTTAGTATCCCACTCGTGTGGGGACTGATGCCTACTCCCTTCTCTTTCTCCATTCCCTCCTGTCCTGGGCCATCGTCTCCACAGTTCTTCATGTCGATGGTTCATCACCTGGGACCACCTCTCTGTCTAGGCCGGTGGTTCTTAACCTTCACTGCAGCCTTGCACCCCTTTGGTTCTCAATCGTTAAAACGTGTATAATATCAATATATACAGAAGTTTGAAATAAAGTAGTTGTACTTACGTGCCGTGCTTAATTTGTGTTTCGATAATTACTTTTAAAAAAATTTACTTAAAAAACAATCTGCAATGTCTCGAATCCCCAGAAAGAGCATCTCGCACCCCAAGGCGGTGTGTGCACCCCAGGTCAAGAACCACTGCTCTAGGCCCTGCCTCTCAGTCTCAGCCGTGATGCCTATCCATGGTCATTCCATGTGGTTTTTTCCTCTCTTCATACAACATGTTGCCTCGCCATCTTGGTCAAACATCCCAATCCTGAAAAAGTAACTACAAATTACTCAATTTTAATGACACGTAGCAGAATTGTCCCCCTACTGTTAAAAACTTGGCAGGAAAATAGTCTTGAGCATAATAATGATAATAATAAAATGTGCCATGCAAACATATTTGCATGCCAATAAAACCACATTGATGTAAAAAAATCTTTGTTTTAATGGTGTGCTGTATGCCTTAAAGAATTTTCCTTATCCAAATCGGTGCCCATTATATGTTTCCCTTTTTAGGCCACAGTGTTATTAACGAATGTGTTTAGTTTGTGTTACCACTGCTAACGCAGCATCATCAAATAATGTGTTTGATGATGATGGGTTTATTTTGTGCAGACATTGGTCACCTGCCTGAGACTATCCACTTGAGATGTGGTTTATTCATGGGCCCTGAGAGCCAAGACTTGAACCCAGGCCCTCAATGGTGTCAGCTCGGTGCCTGTTGGAGTGGGAATTTTGCACGAGTTAAGCACAGAACCAAATTTAACGAGATGGTTTGTGTGTGCTGCCATTGGTAAACATACTGAGACCACTGCTCCCCCGAACTTCAAATTACCAATGTATGAATAGGCACTGTAGGTCACATTACATAGATTTTGAGATTTTGTTTCTGCCATGTTAAGCATTCTAAAACCCATGAATGCTCTGCTTCCAGAAATATGTATTTATTTGCCCATTTTTTAACCCCCCCCCCACCTCATGAATGCATTTGTCACGCGTTTTAATGTTCACTTCAATCACTTATTCACTGGTGGCTAGTCACCTCATCACTTTTTTCTTACTACGACCATGGTTACTGCTCCAGTGAGCGTCACTCATTGAATCCACCACCCATGTTGAGGATTCTGTCTACTACACAGACTGTTTCGTCTCATCCATGCTGTGTTCAACGACCACCACACTGCAGATCACAACATATAAACTCACCCGCTCACTCGCACACAAAGTCACACACTCGCTCACTTGCCCACTCTCAAACTCACCCACCAACTCACCCTCTCACTCCCTCACCCACTCAACCATTCGCCCACCTAACCACACTGGATGTCAAAAGCCTTCTTTCTGCTCCTTTCCTCACACTCTGTCCAATTTTGGAATCCCTGATCATCTCCTTTATAAACCTCTTCTAATAATAAAAATACCTCGCTCACTTCGAGCAACGTGTTAACTCTAATCTGTTACAACTTCAATTACACCGCTCTGAGCTGGCTGTTTGGCGAGTTGGCCATTCGGAGCTGTGCTCTGCAACCGTGGTGAAAAAAAGTCGTGTTTTCACATCTATTTAAATTCATTGTCATCACTACTATTATTAGACAAAAGCGGAGCTTGTAAAAAAAGAAGAAATCTAAACCAAAGAGGAGAAGTGGCCCCAGCAGAGTGGGCTGGGGCGAGGCACCGGCTACAAAGGCCTTTGTGGTGCACGTCTGCCAAGAGGGCCCGGGTGATATAGCTTGAATACAAGTGTCTCTCGGTTTTCATTTTATTTTCATTTTCTGCCAACAAAGGGGAGGGCCCCTTTCTGTGGCGGTGGTGGCGCCGTGTTGTGACATACGGCACGCGCCAGGGCAGAACTGGTCGGGAACGAAAGCAGGCCAGCCGCCGCGATGAAAAATGGCTGGATGTAAAATAATAACGGTGAACTTATTTGTGCTCGCCAGTCAGATTTTGCTCAGAGGTCAAAGCGGTTAGCTGGTGCTGCTGAGACGCTGGGCGGAGAAGGGCAGTTGCTAAATTATGCGTAATTTAAGCATGCCATTTTATTATATTTCTCGTTGGTAATTGGTAACTGATGTGAACACCTCAAAGTAATTGGTAATTTATACCTAAATTACTTGGGATGTTTATACAATTACTAGGTTAATTTGTATTTATGTTTTATTACTACAGTAATTTGCAATTGGAATGTATTTTGCCTGTCTCTGAATAATTTATTTCCAAATCCAGACATGCGCTTGTGATTAAACTGGTTTTGCAAGTGTAGTGAGGTCACGATTTCAGCCCGGTTATCACCGTACTTAATTGCTAACTTTTGAGATTTCAGATTATTTATTGACTGCCACACCACGAACATACCTCTCTGTGCCAGGATGAGTGGGAAAGTGCTGGCCCCCTACTTGTGTAGATCACAGATCAGACTTTAAAGTAGTTCAGAGGTAGTTCTGTGGTATCTGCTCCCGTAGACAATTCTCAAACGTAAACCCTTACACTGGTCTGTGAGATCTTCATTTGAAGCTTTCGTGACTTCAAAAATCCATACTCTTTGGTTCTTTCGGTAAAGTCATGTAGGTATAAAATAAAAACAGGACCCTGCGGGGTGGGCTGGTAGGAACGAATAACCAAAGAATATAAACATAATGTATTATTACACTTGTTTAGCCAGGAAATCCCCACTGAGTCTAAAGGTTTTTGTAGGGTCCTGCCAAGTGTTTGCAGTAGGGGGCGATGTTGCTACACCTAATCGGACGATCCGAAGGGAGATTTTGAGGCCTAGTTCTAGGCTTTAGGCCTAGCTGTAGGCTTTAGGGCGCTGTGAGTTAATTTTTAATTTAAATGTTTTAATTATTAATGTATAATTTAAATGTTATAATTATTAATGTAAAAGCTTTAAATGTAAATGTTTCTATTTTAAAACATCAGGGAATGTAACATTGTTAAACATTAACTCCCTTTCACACACGCGGGGGTACGATACGAAGGGATACTTTGAGGCCTAGTTCTAGGCTTTAGGCCTAGCTGTAGGCTTTAGGGCGCTGTGAGTTTTTTTATTTAATTTCAAAGTTTTAATTAAAAGCTATCTCAGGGAATTATAAGGGAAGGTTACACGTGTTTAGCCAGGAAAGCCTCATTAATTTAAATGTTTTAATTAAAAGCTATCTGAGGGAATTATAAGGGAATGTAACACTTGTTTAGCCAGGAAAGCCTCACAGAGTCTAAAGGTTTTTGTAGGGTCATGCCAAGTGTTTTCAGTAGGGGGCGATGTTGCTACACGTAATCGGACATCGGACGGACGGACGATATCATCTATTGTAGGCTGGTCCACTTCGTTCCTACCAGTATAAATCCATCACCTGATGATGGACGCTTGTGTTGCGCCCGAAACGTCGTGATTTATTTTATTTCATACCTACGTGACTTTACCGAAATAACCAAAGAGTATGGTCTGTGAGAGTTCCAAATGGATTTGTCATATCTTAACGTGAGATCCGATTGCACGATTGGGATACAATTGGGGGGAAAAGATGCGGATTGGAAAACATGGACATCTACGCTAAGGAAATGGAACAACATCTGAATAGTGCGTAAATAATCTTAGAGAGATGCTTGCTTGGCATTACACTGACAGAGGACCGCTTATCAGAGAAAACACAAGTTACAGACATCATTTTGACTGTTAAGGAATATAATTGGGCTCGGATGGGACCGGTCGCTAGAAGGCATGATGGCCGGTGGTTGAGACTAACGATGGAGTGGCAGTCAAAGGAGTGAACGCGAGTGAGAATACGTCTGCCACGGAGATGGAGCAATGAACTCACGTTCAGGAGCTTTATTTTATTACTGTGCTTGTTTGTCTATGTGAAGGCTCGGCAAGTTTCAAGGCTTTTAAAGTTTCTGCCGTCGGGTGAGATGGTTGCGACGTATAATTCCAATTGAGTCGTCCTTGCAGATGCATTGTTGCACAATGAGACTGAGAGATGCCTTCATCAAGCAGTGGATGGATCATGGTTGACGGTGATGACGATCGGATGTCTGGGGATTGTTAATGGACGGAATCGACTTATGAATCAAATCGCTACCCGGAATCGTGATAATCCATCGAACTCTGGGAGGGTGATTTCATCCTGGGATGAAGCCCAGATTCCATTCCAGTTTTTCCGCAGTGCTCCTTCAGTGGCCTGACACGGCCATCATGAGCCCACCCTGAACCACGCAGGCCACTTTCTCCCCCCAAGTAATTCGATGCTTAGTTGACACTGCAGTGCCGACCGCTTGGTTTGTAGAGTGTTCAGCAGATTTTTCTCTTCGTCACAGTACCACACGACAGTAGTACAATGCCGCTAAGACTGAACAGGTTACATTGCACGCAGCCCTTCTAAATTACAGCCTCGGCCTAGCACAACACACTTAAGGGTAGCGATGAGCTCGCGGAATTTTTTGCTTTGCGGGGGAAAAAAAATCCTCAAAGAATAATTACATTGGTTGGCCATTCTTAACTTGTTCGCTCTGCTGTATCACTCAACAAAACCACGTTTCCCCATCCGGGCTAAACTAACACAGTTTTAAATTAAAGTGTGTTGTTTTCCTGTGCGAGTTATTATTTTTTTTTACATTCAAATCGAGTTTCGCTTGAGCCACCAGTTTTGGTCGAGCGGCGCTTCTGTACGATGAGACTTGAAACCCCCCTCTGCCACAACTCCCCCCGCCCCCCCACGTGCCACCCCCCCCCCCTGTTGTCACCTCCTCCCAACACTCGTCTTTGTTCTATTCAGTGCCACCGGCGTTGCGGAGGTCACTTGACAAAACACGTAAAAACAAATGTCCAAAAAGTAAACTAAAAATGCGCGCACAATTGCAAAGACAGAAGTGCCTTCGACCCCATCGCTAACCCCCCAAACTCCGCCACTCTCTTACCCCCCACCACCCCCTCCCCTCATCGTTGCCACCGTGACTTTGTATCCTGATTGACTCTCACTTGTTTTCGCACAAAGCCACTGATTGATTGATTTGTAGGCTCGATGACCGATTGCCCACTCTTTGTTTTAAGCGCCGCTGCTATGCTGAAGGGAGCGAACGAACAAAACGTTTATTAAAAACTAAAGACAGAGCGGGATATGCAAGCGAGTCACCTTTTCTCTGTCCTTGCACAAGGTCAGAGGTGCTTTCCAAGCAGTCATTGGGTGCATTCGGAGTTCACACCTGCCTTGCTAGTTGTTGTGTGTGGTGTGCACGTGTGTGCGCACGTGTGTGCAAGTGCATGTTAGTGACTGCGTGGTGCTGGCCACCTACCCCCTCGTGTGCCGTGGCAGCCTTCATAGTTGCTTGCTAACAGCACTTGCCCCAACAGTCTGTTACAGCTATCAGGGGGGTTTTTGTTGTGTGTGCGCACACGTGCACCGCGCGGTGGCACAGTGGTTAGTGCACTGCGCTACGAACTGGGCAACCTCGAGTTCGATATATGCTCGTGGCCACCATTATCAGTGACGATTATTTGAACAGGCCCTGGGTTGACTCGCCCCGATATGAGTACCTGCTGCAGTGTCTAAACATCAGTTTAACACGTAAGACTTCGCGACCAATATCCATAATGCAGGTTTTTTTGGGTTGGATCATGTAAATATGAATGTGTCGTTAAACCCGCCACCACCCGACATAGCCAATTAGTAAGGTTTGTCACGTAAGCAGAACATGCCAATTCGTTACTAGTACAGCACTAACCGGTGTGTTGGAGAGTGAATCCACAAAATTTACAATCTGAGCACGACGTTTCGCCAGTAATTACAACCAACATCATCAGGTGACAGCCAGGTTTGTGGAGAAATCCTCCTGTTTCGTTCCTTAAATAGAGGGATAAATGTGATGTCATCACTTGTGAGCCCTCGTGCGAAGGCCAGAGGGGGGGGGGGTTAATCAATGCATATAAATTACAATCTGGCTGTCGCCTGATGATTCTGGTTGTAATTACTGGGGAAACGTCGTGCTCAGATTATAAATGGCTTTGAACAAAAATAACGTGACGGATGTGTTGCCTTGACCATTTCAGTTTTATAACAAGAAAGAATTACAGCTCTTTGTCCTTCACTCCGATTAGCACGGTTGGCCACGTACGGTGCGAAATAAGTTAAACGTACATATAGATAAATGCCTCCTGACACCGTGGTTATTTGATCATTATTTTACAACACTCATCGGTTTGGGTCGTGAAAAGGGTAGGGCTTAGGAATGGTCCCCTTACGTCACTTGCCAGTTATGTTAACTGTGGTAAATTGTGAAGATAATTGGCTGATGATGATGTTTCAGCTATTTTTTCCATCCTTGCATATGACAATGTGTTGCCAATGTCGAGGTCTGCAAAGGCGTCACTGATGTTTGCTGTGGCCGTGAATCAAACTCGGGTGGCTGCGTTCATAGCCCAAGTGCGCTCATCGCCGCTGCTGCTGCTCCCGCCTGAGTTGGTTTAAATGGCAGCGTCCGAACTCGACTAGCCCAGATGTTAGCGCGGTGTGCGCTAACCGCTGTGCCACCGCTCTCTCCCATCTCGCACATCCGTCTGCGTGCGCTGCTTGAGGAGTGCAGAAGAAGTTGGAGTCCCTGAAGGATGCGAAGCAGGCTTGGGAGGACAAAGTGCACGCCTTGCAGCAGCAGAAGGAAACCGTGGAGTCGCCGGAAAAGGAAGCCAAGGAGAGGCATCAGGCATCGTGGGAAGGTAACAAAGTGAACCAGATTATTACTTATCCATGGGACAATTTTTGCCAGCATCTAAATGATGAAACATTGAGAGTAGGTTTTACCCTCTCTGCCAATGAAAAGTGTGCATGCGAGCGTTCGAACCGCACTGCGCGTTCCGACGCCATGACAACGCCGCTCAAACGGACACGGCGCTGGACTTTCACTTTAATTATTGGACGGTTCTATACGTTCTGCAAACCGATGGCTTGTGCATAAATGTTCATTGCGATTGCTGATAACGCGAAATAAAAATCTAAATTCAGAGGCATACTCAAAAGGCAAAGGGTGTTGCTGATTTTTCTCTCGCCGCGGTACCAAGCGGAGGTTCTAAATCACTCCGGAGGCTGCTGCCTTCCCGCTCTTTTGTGGCACTCAAACGACGCGTGCTCTGCTCGTGAACCAAAGCGCAGCAGGAGGCCGCTGCCACGATGGAAAAATATAAATATATATTTAAAAAGAATAACAAGAAATAAACGGACGAAAAGAAAAAATTGATTTATTTGCGCAAGGACCGCATCGAAACGCGATCCCGCCGCAATTTGTTTGTGTTCTTTGCCCGACCGTCGGTCATTACGCCGCCAATAACGCCTAAATAAACTGTGATTTCTGTGCGAGCCGTCAGCTGGCCCCCGGGGCTGGACGGTTCCAGGGTGAAGATAAAGAAAAGCGAGACAAGCCGGGGGGGCCGTCACTCAGTGACGCTCGTTTAACCCGTGCACCCAACCGAGCCGTCGACCACACGGCCACCTCGCGGATGGCCCGACGATCGCCCATTGTGCTCGTGCGTGCGTGTGGACGGTTGGGGAGTGGGGGACGGTGGCGCAGTGGTTAGCGTACTGCGCTACGAACCCGGCGCGAATAGAATTCGGGTTCGATTCGCGCTCACGGCCAACATCAGTGACGCATATCTAAACCTGTCCTGGGCCTCCCCTATGTCATCTCGGCCTCAAATGAGTACCTGGTGCTGTGTGTAAACATCAGCACTGGGTGCTGGCCACCCATCCCCTCGTGCGCCGTGTTGGGCTACGTAGGTGCTCGCTAACATCACTTGCCCCAACAGTCTGTTTAAGGCTATGCTGGGGATCTTTGTTTCTTTATTTCTTGTACCTTGGCTGCTGTGCTTCCACGTGTGTACGTTTATAAACGCGCACGTGCGCAAGTAAACATGGAACGCGCGTGCCCCTTTGTGTCGTGTGATTGATATGTTTTAACCAACCGCGTTTGCTTTGAAGGCAGTGTTCAAACTCACAACCTTTAGCGTTTACACCCAGCACTGATGACTTTGACGACAACCATGATGATGATGGTGGTGACGGTGATGACTGACACCTACGATGATGGTCGCAGTGACAACAGCAATGACGGCAATGATTATGGCCAGGGTGGTGGTGATTGTGGATAACATTTAAAGAATAAATGACACATTTTTATTCATGCTGTCATAATTTTCTGTTTTTAATTGAGCGTTATTTCGTGGACTTGATTCTCGTCTGCTATGCTAACTTAAGCGATCGCGGTTACCCGGCTGTTTTTTTTGTCATCGGATCGATACTTGTGGTTTGCAGCTGCGATCAAGTGTATTTGAATGTTGTGTGTGCGCGTGTGCGTGTGTTGTGCGTTTTGTTTGCAGAGATGAAGGAATCCCGACGCAAGGAGGTGGAGAAGGAGAAGGCGGGAGCAGCGTTCTCCAAACTGGACGAAAACTCGGATGGGTTGTGAGTACCATTGCGTTTGTTTTGAGTTTCAACAAGTGCTGTGCATTTGTCGTAGTCTTTTTCGACAGCGCGCAAGTTCATTTCGCATGGTGTGCTACTCGTGGGCAGTCTGTCCTATGGACGGAGTTGATGTGACACTCACAACCCACCATCTTCATTGGCCACTCGCGTTACACCGCTCACCGCTCGAAAACTCACCTGACCCTCGCCACTCACCGGTTTGTGCAATATAGTGGGAAGGCCATTGAGGTTCAACAGCCACCACCCCCCACCCACCTCCACTCCCCCGCACACACACAGACACACACACCTCCCCAATGGCACAGTCCTATCCGTTAGGGTTTTGCAATGGGGATGTTTTTATCCAGGATGTTATTTTAAATGGTAGGGATACATAAGCAACACTGGGAGCCGATAAGACAAATTATCTGGTTAAACGTAATTATGGACCTCGTTTGCATAAAAATAATATGAGCTTTTAACATTTCTCAAAATCACGTAGATTCTATGTGGTCACCCCCACGCTGAATCCCTCCCCTCTCCCCCCCCCCTCTGTGAAAACAGACGCTGCTCCGTGCAGCTCACTTCCGATTGCTCCTTGCTCTGTTGCCTCCCCCTCTCATCATCACCCTCTCGTCTCTGACACCTTGGCCCGGTCATTGGCCCAGGGATGAAAGGCACCCTTCCTCACAGATGGGTTCATCACCCGTGTAATATACGGCCATCTCCTGGCAACGTCGCTGCCTGGTTCACGAGGGGGTAGATGGCCAGCACAACACCTGACCACCGTCGTTTCCCCAGTGGCGATGTTTTTACACACCGCACCAGGTACTCATCTGAGACTGAGTCGACCTAGGGGAGGCCCAGGACTGGTTCAGATAATCGTCACTGGTGTTGGTCGTGAGTTAGAATTGAACTCGGGTCACTGGGTTTGTAGCGAAGCGTGCTAGCCGCTACACATCCCCTTACAGCATGCAGCGGATCCGGATACTTGATACGCAAATGGAAAATCCGTTGTGCTGTGACTGATCACCTAGAACAGACCTTGGAGCATATGACAACTCAGTGCCTGATTCACAAATATGAAGGAGGCAACTGCACAGCGATACACTCGGCTGCTCCTGACGTAATTATCTGGCTCTGCCACCTCAATGTATAGTTGTTGCTCTGCATGAACATCGGTGGCACGAAGATCATAAATAGCCACGAGTAATCCAATTTTGGATGAAAATATATCCTCGTGTGTGTTGCCATCTCTCACGGCTCTTACAATGCCTTAATTCATATTGGTTCTGCACGTGTGCCAGTCTGATTACTACTTATCAACGGTAGTCGTCACCGTGGGGGTGTTCCCTCTCTTTGACTGCCAATCCATCTCTGGTCTCGTCCATCGGCCATCATTCTGCCCAAGCTCGCTCGGCCTTCTTTACCCGTTCCGATACGTCTGTAAGTAGCAGAGTGGATCCCGGTCACCTCTGAATCTCGGAAGGCACAAGCAGCTCTGCGTTAATTCTATTTAGAGAGCCGTAGTGCCATTGTTTTTAAAGACATTGTACTCACCGCAGAGAACCATAGTGACACGACTGCACTCTATGATAGCTGGCACCAAACTGTGCCACACTCCCTCTCGCATGGCCTTGTGGGAGCCTCGGTACCGATCAAGTTATTTTATTTTACATTTTCTTTCAGTTACGCTTTAAGTTTTGAATGGAATCGGAAGAAAAATTTATGACGTGAAGAAAAATTTACGACGTACACGCTCGTCATCGGACGGGAAAGCGGTGAATAGTCAATACGACATATATAATCGGCATGAGTTCTCTGATCCCTGCTTTCCTCTTTGTCATCTGTCTGCGTTGACGTCACTGTCTCTCGGTGGCGAATGGCGGGTGCATTGGTTGCGGGTGTGGTCCGTGTGTTCCAGCGTGTCCGTGCAGGAGTTGCAGGCCCACAAAGAGCTGGATGCAGATGAAGACGGGGAGGTCACAGAGGTTGAGGTGCAGGTATGCTTTGGTTGAGAGAGCTAACGCAATCGTGATCCTATCTTTATCGGCGGCCGACTTCCTTAAGTCGGTTGACTATAGGGTCCATAATAGAGGTTTTTCTTGGGTCAGATCACGTACATATACATCTGTCGTTAAACCCGCCACCACACGACACAGCCAATTAGTAAGGTTTGTTACGTAAACAAAACATGTAAATTAGTTACTAGTACAGCACACCGGTATGTTGGAGATTAAGCCCACAGCATTTACAATTCAACTACGACGTTTCGCCACCAATTATAACCAGCCTCATCAGGCGACAGCCAGAATTATGGAGAAATCCTCCTCCTGTTCCGGCCTTCGACAGAGGAGGGGTGAATGTGATGTCGTTACTCTGAGCCAATCAGGTGTGAGGACCAGAGGTGGGGGGGGGGGTTAATGGAGTCATATAAATTACAATGGATATCTAGTATTAGTTGGGTTATTCACAGTTAATTCACATACATAATGCACATTGTGTATATACATTATGCATGTGCATTACCAGTAAAAAAACCTTATGAACTATTTGAGCTTCATCGCAATTTGATGAGCACCATTTGCATGACATGAAACCACACATCTCGTGTGGATAAAGAAGCCAGTTGCAGTGACTTTTGCCAGGACCCGTTTGGCACGAAGTGAAGTTCTGTTGCAACAACAGTGAGGGGCGTCCGTATGGACACCTGGTTAGTCTGCTGACAATGCTGATAGCACGGTTGTGAGTTGCACTGGTAAAAACTCGATAACCCACAAGATCTGACTGTCTGTAAAGTAGGCTTTTTAAAAGGGGGATTAAGTTGAGTGATTTATTTATTTATTTTGCAATCCATTCATCCATGGGGAGACGATACAAAAATACAAACTAGTAGGATTATACGATAAAGTGTTGCAATTAAGCTAAATATGGGTTATCTTTAAACTCGTATATGTGCGAGCTGTGACGTCGCTTGCAGCACCGCCCCTCGACTGGAATACGATTCGGATTTTGGCTCTACTTAAACAAAAAAGAGAAAATACCTGACTTGTGTGGCGAGCACGCTCGCCTTTCAGCGTCGCGCGGGCGTGACGCTACCGTCGTCGTCTTTTCACGCTCACCGGCGTGAGCGCCCGGCCCTGAACGTATGTTGTTCTCGTAAAGAAAATGAAAAAAAGACCACCGGTTCATCTCTGGTGGCGGTGTCGGTCGTCTCAGGCAGAGGTATCTGAAGTGCCTTTTCAAATTCAGACACAATGTCGTTCCTTTATTATCCACCATACTATTTATATCTACGTTGCCCGACCTGCTTATTTACGTTCCTTGCGGAGCGCTTGGGCGTGCGCCCGCACGGCTTATGCATGTGCGCAAAGTGCCGTGACCCCCAGACCGAGCTTTGTGCCCATTGTGCGGCCTTGACGGGGCGCACGGTCGCCGGGGCAGTGGAAGGGGTCGCCACTCTTTTGATGGCAGACGCGTGCGGGGCGCGTGTTTGGCTTGCGCTGCCTCGCCCCACCCGACGTTTCTTTCGCTGAGCCATCATCATCATCGTCGAAATCCTTGATCGATCCACTGCTGGATGATAAGGTCCCTTCCCGAACCGTCACCCCAATGTGCTGGGTTGTAGCAGTCTTGCTGAGCGCTGTCAAGTGTTGCTCGATGATCGATGGAGAGGCATCCGCTGTGCGTTCTGCGCACCGTGCGCAAGGCCAGAGCCGATATTTTTTTTGAGATTGAGAGGGGGTTAGGTTACTGGGCATATTGGTGGGTGGGGGACTAATACCATACACACAAAACACTCAACACATTCGTCAATAACACTGCCTTAAAATAAAAAAAATATATACGAGATGTCATTTTGGGAAATGGCCCTTCACAGAACAATATAATATATTTTCATTTTAAGGCAGTGTTTTTAAAGATTGAGGTTTTGTTGTTGTTGATAATTTTGTTTGTGCACTGCCATTGCTGCCGCACCGACACCAAATAATTTGTTTAATGTAGCGTTAGCCAGCACTCCTGTGGAATTGAATTCAGATTTCAGCCAGTTGTGATGATTTAAAGCAAAAGGTGTATTCACGCAGTTATAAAAGAGGACTTTAAAAATAGATAAAAATGTAGGCCTCGAGGCAACAGTGACCATGGCCAGAGAAAACTAGTGGAAGGAGCGAGTCCAGGCTCATTGTTTCGCTGCCACGTAATGAATGTCAGTTAAGAACGAGATATTAAACAAGCTTCTCGAGTGTAGAAAGTAAAATTTGCCCAGCAACGAACCCCCGCACAACACATTACAGTGTAAAATAAATGGCCCTTTTTTTTATGGAGCCAATCGTCTTTTTGTTCTGCGTAGCGTGAGCTCGTTGAGAACACAATGCAATTCGGGGGTGACATTCATCTCTGTTGGCGGACCTGAGTCGTGGCTACATCTTGGGTGCCACGGTGGCGAGATGTTAACTCCCTTGCCTGGTGTGCAGGAGGTTGTGGGTTCAATCCCAACCCTGACGCCTGTATATTTGGAGTTTGCATGTTCTCCCCGTGGTTGTGTGGATTTTTTCTCCGGGTCCTCCAGTTTTCCCCTCCACATTTAGAAATATACGTTTAGCTTATTTGGCTGCTATGAATTTCGACATGATATAAGCCACTTCGTTGAGCTATCATTTGTGGCCAGGTGACTTCTGAAAACGAGCTATATAGTGCAGTGGGCCTTACCTGGTAAAATAAAGAGTTTAGTTTAATACTTTGCACATATGGATGCCATCGTCTCATTGGTCAGTTATTTAAGAACAGACATGGAGGGGTTGTCATCCAGCAATGGATCGACAGAGCTGCAGCTTTAGATTACAAACATGCACTTCACCTCGTTGCAAGCAGTTCCACCCATTTGTAAACATCGCCCAGATTTGTACAAATGCCGCTGTATCTCAGCTTCGTATTTCGGTAGATTGCACGTGTCTTTTACTCAGAGGACAATTTTTTTTTAAACCCGTCGCTTCATTGGCATGGTTGGCTACGGATGGTGCAAAACAAGTTCAACAGACATACAATCATTCATTACTAATGTGCAGTTGTGCGAGGGTTTCACCATCTTTGACCACATGATGCATCTGCCATCTAGTGGCAAAATCAGTGAAAACATAGCACTTGAATACAAGGGTCAGGTCCCATTCATGATGCATTTTTGCTGAAATAGAGCTCAAAATAGGTTACTGAATTGTTAAAAAAGATTATCTATACGTGTTTAAACATCATCATGTTATTATTATTATTAATTGTAATTAATTGACTGGCTTGCAGACTTTTCTGGGAGGAGCTGAGACGGTGGACCTGCAAGGATTCGAGGAGTCGGTGTGGGACGGCATCAAGGAGAAGCTGAGACTGGAGGTGAAGGATCGACTCGCTCGACCTGGCCCCCGTTTGCCTGGGTCCCTCTTCCCATCGACACTATTTAAAGGCATTGTTTTCGTTGCGGAGTGTCTGGGTGGCTCCTGGGTCCCTCTTCCCATCGACACTATTTAAAGGCATTGTTTTCGTTGCGGAGTGTCTGGGTGGCTCCTGGGTCCCTCTTCCCATCGACACTATTTAAAGGCATTGTTTTCGTTGCGGAGTGTCTGGGTGGCTCCTGGGTCCCTCTTCCCATCGACACTATTTAAAGGCATTGTTTTCGTTGCGGAGTGTCTGGGTGGCTCCTGGGTCCCTCTTCCCATCGACACTATTTAAAGGCATTGTTTTCGTTGCGGAGTGTCTGGGTGGCTCCTGGGTCCCTCTTCCCATCGACACTATTTAAAGGCATTGTTTTCGTTGCGGAGTGTCTGGGTGGCTCATGGGTTTGCACTCTGACCTCTGAACCACTCTCGTGGGTTTATGGTCTCAGCCAGGTGACCAGCACATAAAATGTAGTTTAGCACGTAGGCTTTCACGGCTAATATAATCCATGATAAAGGTCTTTTTTGGGTTAGATCGCATTAAAATTAATGTGTCGTTAAACTCTCCAACAAACAGGTGTGCTGAACTGGTAACCAATTGTGTCGGGTGGTGGCGGCTTTAACGACACATTTATGTTTACGTGAGCTAACTCAAAAAAACTCTTGCGTTAAAACGTATTTTCACTCTTCTCTCTCCCTCTCTGTGCCATATCCCTTCTCAAAGACGTCTCCGTTCATGGTCTTCTATTTAGCCCTGTTCATGATAGTCCCAGTTGCGTCAGCTTTATCAAATTGCCTATGGACTCAATTTGCTGTCTTCCCTCGACCTTCTTGGACTTAATTTGGATGAATTCCAGCTCTGAGAATCAAACGCTTCATCGTTTCGGTGGCCGGGTGGCTGCGAGCTGGCCCCGTTGAGATTCTGGGTTCCAATCAATGCAGTAGCAGCATGTGACTAAACCCTGGTTCTGCTGTCATTGCTTGTAATAGATAACCAATCTTGGAAGCGAAGCATGACATTCAATTACAATTCTGGATATATATAAGCATCTGAATGTGACCGCTGTCCATGGAGCGGCAGTCCGTCTTAGGGCGGAGAGGAGCAAAGGATGGTTTTTGAGTCTGACATTTTTGCCGCTGGAAATGAGCGCCAACTCGCCCGTACCGCTCGCTTGAGAAAGGAAGACGCATTGGCGCTGATCGGTCCCATTCATCTCGGGATCTCCCCCCAGCATCACGGGCAATTCATTCCAACCGTGACCGCACGCTTGTGGCCACGTCGCTTCTGATAAAGAAGCTATAAGCTCAGTGGGCTCTATCTGGTAATCTAAAAAGAGTTGAGTTTTAGTTTTCTATTTTTTAAAGCGATTTGCTTACATCTCTTATACTTAGCACTCCTATAATTGTTTGTGTATTTGTTGTTGTAACGTTATGATTTGCCCCTACTGGACATGAATACATATTCTGAGTTGCAAACGGGGAGTGAATGACATGTCCTATCCCACCCTCTTGTGGTGAATGTGTATAGTAAAAATGTTCCACTCTTGAACAACATTTTTTTTTACGTGAGAAATACAACTTAGAATTTTAAAATAGAGTCATAAAACATCAAATGTAACACTTCCCACACATGAATAACCACAGTGCTTGCAGTAACCTGCCCTCGGCGTCTACATTTAATTAGCGCCTCCACCTCCCCCACCCACGCTCCACCCTACCTATCCCGCCCCCCCATTAGTGCCACCACGAGGCCTCCCAGCTGGTAAACAGCCGCATGCTGCAGTGCACCCCCTGCCACCACGGAACGTGTTTGATAGATCGGTCTCCGCTCGTTACGCAATCATTTGCTCGTTTTGTGACCAAATTTGGTCTAAATTCTAATTTTTCGTGATGGCGAATTCTCCGAGGAAAGAACGCTCACGAAGCGAGATGCGCCGGTATTCGTTCGCTCTGGAAGAGAGAGAACGACTTGGGGGCGCGACGAACAAGTGGGAAAGTCGGCAGCCAGGCAGTGAGTTGGCACAAAATTCTTCTCCAAGATCTGCAGTCCTCTATATATTAATGTGCTATCGGCAAATTCATCAGTGTCTGCGTGTGGAAGATTGACGCCGTCCGTCCTGCGATCTCGCTTGACCTCAGGGCGACGTGGGCGAGTCGCCGCCTCCGCCGCCTCCCGCGGAGCCCGCGACGCCCGAGGAAGGCGCCGAGCCCTTCCCGGACCTCCGCTACGACGAGGTGGACGACGAACCCAGGGAGGACGTGGATGACGACGTGGACGACGAGGTGGACGACGAGGTGGACGATGAGGCCGGCGACGAGACCGACGAGGACGACGCGCACCACGTGGAGGACGACCTCAAGGCGAGTTGACCGCTCGCAACAACAACAGCAGCAGCAGTGTCCGCAGTGTCCGCCGCCGGGTGTGGTGCGGTGACGTCACCGCGTCGGCGCTTGTGCCAGACTGGGTGCACTACCTTGAGGCTGTTGCATGAAGTGTGGAAAGGCTCGCTGGCAGGAGGGAACGTGGTCACGGGACACCCAGGCGTTGTGGGTTGGGGTTAGTGATAGGGGTAGTGGTTGGGGTAGTGGTATGGGTGTGGGTTAGTTATCGGGGTAGTGATAGGGGTTGGGGTAATGGTTGAGGTTAGTGATAGGGGTTAAAGTTAGTGATAGGCAGAGGTGGGACAAAGTCATTGTTATGCAAGTCCAAGTCGAGTCGCAAGTCATCAAATTCATGACTCGAGTCTGACTCGAGTCCAAGTCACATGACTCGAGTCCACATCTCATAGGTGGGACAAAGTCATTGTTATGCAAGTCCAAGTCGAGTCGCAAGTCATCAAATTCATGACTCGAGTCTGACTCGAGTCCAAGTCACATGACTCGAGTCCACACCTCTGGCACTGATAGGGGTTGTGATAGGGGTTGGGGTAGTTATGTTTATTGTGGTTGTGATAGTGGTAGTGATGGGGCTAGTGATAGTGGTAGTGCTAGGGGTTGGGGTAGTGATAGGGGTTGGGGTAGGCCTGGTTGTAGCTGGGGGGTGAGGGCAGGGAGTAGCAGTGGCAGGATGGGCTCAGTAGAAGAGATGGTGGTTGTTTTAAGGAAGGAGGAGGGGAAGCTGCAGGTTATCGTGGAGATGATTGTTTGATGCGGTGCAGTGGGAGTTGTTTCCAGTGGAGGGGAGCAAGAAGGGAAGAGGAACGAGAGAGGAGGGACTGGGCACAGGGCGAGGGAGGCATAGAGGGGGACAGTGGAGACTACTGGGCGTGTAGAGGACGGGATGGGACAGAGTAAGATTTGAGATAAGTGAGATAGGGTGGGGCAAGACCTTGGGGGGATTTATAGACTAGAGTGAGAAATTTAAACAGACAGCTAAAGTCGACAGGGAGACAGTGTAGTTTGGAAATGGGAAAGTAGAGCAGAAGTGTGGGAATTGTGGGGGAGGTTTACTCATTAAACTATTTTTTTTTACCCGGTAAAGCCCACTGAGCTATTAGCTCTTTTTCAGAAGTGACCGGGCCACAACATGATAGCTCAATGAAGTGGCTTATCAAGTGGAATTTATTGCAGCCAAATAATCTAACCACATGTTGATTATCAAATGTGGAGGGAAAAACTGGGGGACCTGGAGAAAAATCCACACGACCACGGGGAGAGCATGCACACTCCAAATATACAGGTGTCAGAGTTGTGATCGAACCCACTACCTCCTGCATACCAGGTGAGGAAGATGACATCTCGCCACCGTTACGCCCTGTTAAAAATGATCTGGGCTTATGCATTTTGTATCTATTGAAGAGGAACGAAGGCGTAGACCTACGTATCACGGTCGCCCCCATGATACGTGGATCAAACCAATCACTCGAGACACCGTTTATGGCATCAAGAGAAACATTAAAATTAATAAAAGTAAAACAAAATAAAAATCACGACGTTTCGGAGGCAGCACAAGCTTCCCTCTTCAGGTGGAAGCTTGTGTTGCCTCCGAAACGTCGTGATTTTTTATTTTGTTTTACTTTTATTAATTTTAATGTTTTATCTATGTGACTTTACCGAAAAAACCTAAGAATATGAATCCTTGCAGTCACGAAAGCTTCAAATCTAGAAGCATCAAGAGAAGTTCATGCGAATGCTTTCGCAAGAGGTCACACGTTTGGCACAGCGGTCCTTCGCTGACGATGCTTCTCGGCCTTCTTTTCATGAACACAAGTAAACGGTGGGTGCTGTGGACGCAGACTCTCTCCTCCTGACCGTGCTGCCCCTTCTCACACCCCACAGGAGCGAGACGCCCAGGGAGACAAGCAGGACACGCTGGACGATGAAGACAGGATGCCTGCGTTCGATCCGGACACACAGGCACTCATTGACGGTACGGGTGGGGGGCAGGGGGGAGAGTAAGGCTTCTGTTGGCCCACGGGCTTTGTTGTTAGATGACTTTTTTTTTTTTTGCGTGGTGCCATGCGCAGGAGCACTCCTCCTTTCGGGGGAAGTGGTGTTGAACTTTTGGATCGAGTGAACGGCGGATCATTGACTTGGTCGGGAATAGTTTTGGCAGGCAAGGGAATTGTTGGAAGTTTGAATGCTAAGGTGATAACAAGGTTGAAATGTCACTTTAGTCTTTCCAGCAGTGTGTGACCCGTTAAACAAATACTGCTGGCTTGCCCCAGGTGATTATAGGCAAGAGATATCCAGGTACAACATGTGGCCTGCTCCACCTGGTACAAGTAATAGTATTTGGTAGAGGTTGTGGAAGTTGTTGTGTCAGTGCGTTCAGTTGCAAGAGTGCGTTTTATGTGTGAAGCTATTTAGTTTATTTCTGGTTGAACCTTGGGTGCAGGGGTTGGTGTACAGCACTACGAACCCAGGTTACCCGGGTTCGATTGCAGTCCATGGCTAACATCAGTGGTGTGTGATATCCTATTCGGTCCTGGGCCTCCCCCCCCCATCAGCAACCCACGCTGACCAGTGTGGTGAAGTATGATCGAGCATGCTCCGTGACTTACGTGGCTTGGGAAGACCTTTATCCCATAGTGGATTGACATATTATGCTCTTTGTACAAGCGGGCAGCCCTTCTAATGGGGATAACGCAAGTAACACTCGTCTGACCTTCAGCCACCCACCACTCGGTACACAGTGGGTGGGTGTTTGCTAATGCGCGATGTGCTGATGCTCGCTTTGGACAGCAGGGGGAAGCCCTTTACAGAGAATGCCCGCAAATGCGAGGACTTCGGATGCACCACCTGAGAGTGTAGCCTCAGAAGTGCACCGTAGTCAGATTGTTTCTGCGAGTCATATTTTTATTATTGATTAAATTTCGGCTGTTTGGTCCGACATCCTGGGACACACGGCCCAGCCGTTTGCCTCCTGTTGGGTTGTGCCGGCGCCTTTCCGTGCGCTGCCACGTCTCGTGGAGCCGAAGGAGGAGAGCTCAGGTCAGTTGATAGAATATAAAGTAAGGGCTAGCAGGTATTGTGAGCAATGAGTAATTACTGATTTTTTTTGTTTATTCTCGAAAGCCTCAGATGTGTCTTGAGGATGTTTCCGGGAGGTTCCTGTTTACCCGCTTGGGAGGAAGTGCAGTACCTGAAGGGTGCCCATGCTCTTAGGATTTGTTTTGTGTGCAAATCTCTACACATGGGCTGATAGCTTACTTGCTGTACTGACTGACACGAGGCACCTGGTACACCTGCAGGGGGAGTGTCTCGCACACAACGATTAGTTTGCGCGATTCAGTCTCCACATTGAATGTATGTGCGTTGAACGTCTTTCGCACCATACATACCTGCTAATCGGAGGTGCGGCGGAAGGGGAACAAATAAAACAGACAAAAAAAGTGCTTGATTACTTGAGTGTAACATTACATTTGGCAAACTGGCCGATAGATACCCCACGTACATAACAGGGAGAAACTATGGATAAAGCAACGTTGCTTTTTCTAACCATCTGCATGTCGATTGGGAAAGCCGTCACTTTGACAGGAGTCCATCACCTGTTGAGATGATGGTAAGAGGATCGTCGCACATCAGTGGGCCATCTACCAATACAAGTGCTTGAAAGGACAGATTACAATAAAAAGGTGGATTGTTGGAAATGTAAACTAAACTATTTTAATTTTACCAGGTAAGTCCCACTGAGCTACGTAGCTCTTTTCCAAATGCGACCTGACCACAAATGATAGCTCAACGAAGTGGCTCTTGTGGAAATGTATAGCAGCCAAAATACTCTATAAACGCGTGATGTTGATTCTAAATGTGGAGGGAAAATCCGGAGGACACGGAGAAAAATCCACACGACCACGGGGAGATAGAGACACGCACACTCCAAATATACGGCAGGCGTCAGGGTTGGGATCGAACCTACGACCCCCTGCATACCCGGCGAGGGAGTTAACATCTCAGCACCTTGGCGCCAAATTGAAAGCAAGGAGGAGGAATTAATAAGTTAGAGCCTCAACGGGGGTTAATAATTTTTTCGAAGGTAAGGGGGGAGGCGAGACGTAACATGGTTTTTGGCACGTGTTGAGAAGAGACCAAGGTGATACCATTTGCTGGGCTACAGAGATTCCACCGGTGCAGGGCAGCAGGAGGAGAAGGAGACCGTGGGGGAGGATGGGGTGTAACGCGGACAGTGGGCGTGGCTAGAGAAGAGGTGCAGAATAGAAGCACATGGAGGGAGAAAATATGAGCAGTCAACCCCATGCAGTAACAGGGCTTCTGGGGCATCTGTGTACATCCGTGGGTTTCCATGTTAAATATCTGGCTCTCTATGTACGTTCATGGATCATGCGAATGTATGAGTCTGAGTAAGTCGATAGATCACTATGTCAATGTATGGATCGTGTAAGTGTATGTGAGCCTGTGTGTCTCTAAGTCATTCTATGGATCTCGATGTGAGGATGGTGGATGTGATTAGAGACGTGGTGCAGAATAGAAGCGCATGTTTTGAGCAAATCTGAGCAGCTAACCTCGTGCAGTAACAGGTCTTCTGGCTGGGGTCTCCTTGTACGTCTCTGGGCCTCCGTGTAATTTGCTGAACCTGTGCAATCATGAGACTTATGAATTCGAAGATGATGCAAGTCATTGGGTCTCAATATACATCTCTGGGCCTCCATGTAATTCTCTGGTTCTCTATGTAAGTGTATTAATCTTGTTCGTGTATGTGAGTCTGTGTGTTTCTGAGCAAGTCGGTGGGCCTCTTTGTGATTATCGTGGATGTGACTTGAGAAGAGGCACACGATAGAAGCAAGTGAAGAAAAAAATGCAGGCTTAGTTAGTTTATTTTGAGTTGGGTCATCAAATCAAGTTGAACTTTCTTCGCCAACCGTGCTAATCGGAGTTGCCACGTGGGCAGGCACGCCGATTGATTTGGTGTTTCGGCGATACCCTAAATGTTGAAAAGCAGCTCTCGCTTAGCTGTTGATAACCTCTGATGATGCTGCGTGTCAACTGAAATTGTCAACAATTTGATTGCTTTTCAACTTCCTGCTGGCTTTGCTGAAAAACCGAATGGGTCGGTGTATTTGCCTACGGGACAGCTCGATTTGATTGGCTGTGTTGGGTAGTGGAGGGTCATGATTAAAATCATTGACTTCATACCCACACGATCTAACCCAAAATAAACTAATTATGAATCATAATATCGGTCGTAAAAGCCTACGTATTAAAATAAAAATGCGAGCAGCTTACCCCATGCAGCATTATATCTTCTAGACTAGAAGATGAAAGATGTTTTTCCCCTTGTGAATCATTGCATAATAGCATAAAGGTCTGCCTTAACCTTTCCTTACCTTGGCAATTAACGCGTTTGCGGCGATGGTGATTATATCAGTGAAAAGGGGGCGACATTTTTACCGTTCTACCCACCCCTCCGCTTATAAATAACGTCGGCCCACAGCCATGTGGAGTCCTCCGACTTTGATGTGAGCCGTTCACCTTGACTCCTGCTGGTCACGTCAAGTACGCATGCCGCACACTGTACAGCGATCAATTTTTTTGCGTGTTGTGTTTTTTTCCCCTTCTGCTTAAAGCGTCTTATCATGTTTTTTTTTCTCCCTCCACTTCTGTCTGTTCAGTTGAAGTGTGTAATTTTTTTGCAGTGGATAACCCGTTTTTTTGGATAACATATTTTTTTAACCACTGGCAGCGTGTGCGAGATCTTAACGTAATGGCTTTGTCTGGGTGGACGCACTTCGGAATGGAGCTTGTGCTTGTAAGTTAATTTTCTAAAACGTTTCTCATCGCTGGGTTTCTGCTACGCCATGTCGTCTCGGCGTCTTCTCATATGTTGGGCTCTTTGGCGATGCAATACAATTCGTCTTTATGAAGCTTCCAAGCGTGATCACAAGATGCTGTGCACGAATGAACGTGTGTGCTTTGCTTCAGTGCGATATCGTGGGAAGGAGGAGGGATACTCATACTCTTTGGTTTTTTCGGTAAAGTCACGTAGGTAAAAAATAATAAAAATGAAAACAACTAAATTAAATCACAAATTAACTGAATAAAATAAAAAATGAAAACAACTAAATTAAATCACGATGTGTCGGAAGCAACACAAGCCTCCGTCTTCAGGTGGAACCGCCACAGCAATTCTCTACAGTAATTTTGCTGTGGCGGTTCCACCTGAAGACGGAGGCTTGTGTTGCTTCCGAAACGTCGTGATTTAATTTAGTTTTTATTTTATTTATTTAATTTGTGATTTAATTTAGTTTTCTTTATTATTTTTTACCTACGTGACTTTACCGAGAAAACCAAAGAGTATGGATCCTTGCAGTCACGAAAACTTCTAATCTTAAAAGGAGGAGGGATGTTTCTGAATGAGATGTTCGTGAATGACAGAGGCGGATCTAGAAACTTCCCAAGGAGGAGGACAATCCCAATATTTCAAGCATTTTAATTAGGGCCCGACACTCCATCTTCTTCGCATGGCTGATGTTGACGTAGAGCAACAGCTATAATTTTACATAGGGTTGGTTGAGACGGATGATTTGCATCAGGAGGAGTGGATCGCATCGATGCTGCTGTGGTGATGCCTCCTCCTCCGTGTTTGTGAATCGAGGCGTTGAGTCGTTTTGCGTGCCGTGGTTCTGTTCTTGATGGCAGTTGTCACACACCGGAGAGATTTTAATTTCCCGATTGCGCTTCCAAGTAGCCGCAACCGCTGCTGCCATGGTGCATGTGCGGATGCGGTGCCAGGGGTTGTGGCCAAGAAGCTTCGCGGACAGTCGAGCCGCGGGTCTTCCGCGTCGGGTCCCGGCGTTTTGTCTGTGACCTCTTGTGAACTCCATTCGGCCTTCTAAGCCTCCTCATCATCAGGGCTGAAGTTACATTGTTGAAGGTTAAGCGCGCGGGTTCAAAAGGTGGTGAGGGACGTCATTCAGATCCTGGTGGATTGCTCCCTACACTACATTAATAATAAAAAGCATTCAATGTATTTTCTCTACGGGGAGGGGGTGGCTATCAGCAGACACCCCCCCCCATCGCCCCCCCGCCCCCCACCACCCCCCACTTGGATCCCCCACTGGTGAATTATGGCTCCAGATGGAAGGAGACTTCATCACTCTGAAGGCCGTGTTTAAGGCACTACAATAGAGAGTGGACGGAGCGTGGCGGAGCGCTGGTCGGGACACTGCACGGGCTCGGGGCACCATTGTGCCCTGGACGGTCTTCGCAGTCGGGAGCTTGAGTGCTGATTGATTGACATTGGCCCTCCCTCCTGCTTCGAACGCGCAGTGCTTTGAAAGCGTTTTCTGCATGAATGAGAGAAAAAACCCACCAGCGGGACCGCGCAGCGTCTCACGCCGGCGTCGCGACATTGAAGATGCGGGGCCCATTGGTGCTGAAATTGCGCGTCGGTGAGCCGTCCACTTCGAGAGAAACCGTTGGGCCGTGTCAAAGGCTTGCATGATGCATCGCTGACAACCCGTACGGTTTACCCCGTGTTCTTTTACAGGGAAATTGAGTTTTCCGGTCCATACGGCGTACAGCCGTTTCAATATGGGCAAAAAAAATAAAATGGTCTTTTTGTTTGTGTTTTTCCCTTGGGATGGGACTTTGTAGGATGAACGTTGTTATTTATAAGGGCACGGCGGTGACCAATAAGGTCTGAATTGGTGTGTACTAAGGTAGGCACTGATAAGGGCTTGACAGGTATGATGATGCGGAGTTCACGACAGTGGAATGGAAGAGCTTTGTTGGAACTCTGTGTTCCTAATAGCGCAGTTTCACGCCTAGAAAATACCTTGACATATACCCAAATCATATGGAACGAGTTCAGGCAATTCGAGAAGTTGGATCTACGGATATTATCTGAAGCACTCGATTAAAGAGTCGCAACCCTATCCCTGAGACTCTGAAAACCACGGCGGATGCGTGGATGTTTAGTGCGGTAATGGGGGAGCGACAGTGTCGTGGTTAGTGCACTGCAATGTACACCCGGCGACCTGAGTTTAATTACCACTCACAACCAATAACAGTGGTGAATGATTGCACCTATCCTGGTATTCTTCTTGATCGACTTTGTCTTAAATGAGTACCTGGTATGGTGTGCAGACATCAGTACTTGGGAGACAAAGGCGGCCGGGTGTGGTGCTTGCCACCCACCCACGCGTATGTTGTGCCGGCCTTCATAGGTGCTACTCGCTAACAGCACTTGACCCAACAGTCTGTTAAGGCCATACGGGGGATCTTTGTTTTTGTTTATCAGTTCATCTGCTTGGCTGAAACTGCTGTTTAGTTATAATTCTATAAAACTGGATGATGACTTTATGGACGCCATGTTATAGTAATTTGAAGAATGTTAATGAGTAATCATGTTACATTACAACTCGGAAAAATTAGAAATATGCAACTGCCTTTAATTTCATTAAATCTTTTACTCAAATTCAAGGAATTTCACGAAATTAATATACGATCATGCAGACATTCTCAGTAGTCGGTGTACAATTCCCGTGTCGGAGAACAAGCCTGGAAAATATATTTTTCACGGAACTATTTCTGAAGTCACTTCAATAGGATTCTTTTTTCCAAATTAGGGAGACACACTTATATTCCCAATAAGGTACATCCAATGTCACTCAGCTAATTTCCTTTTTATATTCTCAGCTGGAATAGGCCACATTATGTCAAAGACCAAATTTAGAGTGATATAGCCTTTTTGCACCGTGGGTGATCAGGTTTAGGCCATTAACTCACTACTTTTGGCAGACGCGCTTTCACACATCGCCTGTTGCAGAGACCCGCGGTACGACTCCGACGGGTCACCCTGGTTAATGCTGTGGGTGTGTAACCGACAAACATGCTCCACCTGCTTCACAGAGGATGTTACAGATCCCAGGGCATCGTTCAAACCAAATAGGCTGTTGTGCGCTGGCGTCACGGTCCAAGTTTGCCCAGGTCATTAAATTACCCCCAAATTCCTCAATTAGCGGATTACACGCAGGTACAATCGACTGGCAGACTTAATGCCCAGTTAGCAAGACGAATTCCCACCTGCAGGGCTGGGAGTCGCCATGTGAAGCGTAGGCACCACTGCCGCTGGGAGTGCCCTTCAAATGTTTGAGGTGTGGTAATTTTAAGTTACAAATCCACTGCTGGATGAAGGCCTCCGCGCATGTCGTGTCTATTTCACATGTTTATAAATTTGGAGGAAAAAACCGGAGGACCCGGAGAAAAATCCACGCGACCACGGGGAGAGAAAACATGCAAACTCCAAATATACAGGCGTCAGGGTTGGGATTGGACCCACGCACTCCTGCATACCAGGCGAAGGAGTTAACATCTTGCCACAGCGGGGCGCCCTTGACCTCGTGGCGCCCTTGGCCTCGGGTCACCCGAGTTCATCGTTTTGGGGGGGGGGGCACTAACCACCGTTGCACCCAGCTGCACTTGAGAAGCTGCTCGAATCGCAGGCTGTTTGAGACCCGGATTTGAACCTAGGTTCTCTGCTTTGATGACTCATTGACACCACGATACCGGCCCCCTGAGCTGTCCGCCTGCCCGCCAACCCTCCCACCCCTCCCACCCCTCTATCGCATCACGTAACTTCTAAGATCTTGAGTACACTGTAATTAGGGGCCGATAAATGTTTAATAATTCTCCATCGCAGCACTGAGACGTCAGCCAAGTATAAATGGAGCTTCGGGGAAAACTTAAGTCGGCGCCGGTAAAACATTTCTTACCATCCCTGTAATGCTTTCTGACCCAGTGAGATAATATCCGATGACTCATTACCATCCCAGCCTATTAAATATGTCCATCATTTATGTGGATATGTTTATAATAATAACTAAAACAAGAGACCCAACAAATATTCACGGCGGATGCGGAAACCAAGTCTTCGGATGTCATTTTGCGAGCCTGGCCCTCCTGTGTATAATTAAACATACGAAACCGGTGGCACGCTTGTGCACAACATCGCCGCCCCGCAAACAACGCCGTCGAGTTAAAAAGCGGCGGGTCGCCAGATGCCGCCGTATTGTTTTATTGTACGGCCATGTATAATTCACGCCGAGTATATGTACACGTGTGTGTACGTGTTACCTCCACCCTCCGTCCTGTCTCCCACGTCGCTGGCGTGGCGTTAGCGCCTTAACCTTAGAAAGCGCCGCGGGGTTAGCGTTGCTGGTTGCCGTGTTTTACGTTTTGCTCGCGGCGTTCGTTACGTCAAGCAAGAGGTGCACCCTCGTGAGAATGACGGGGAAAAACCGCGCCGTTCGAAACCTCGCTAGGCCTACCCTTCCTGCCGCGTGCGGCGAGATTGCTCGTCCCGTAGAGAGAGACGTCGATGATCGGTTATATTCGGCGTCCGTGGGTGTCGCAGGGACTATTGCGACGCTTTCGGTCGAATTCCACGTTTCGCAAAAATAAGCTGCTCGCGAAAACTAGCGGGTCCGATTGTTCAAGGCAAAATAAAGCGATTTGTAATTAGTTTATTTTCAGTTAGATCACGGGTCGTCAACCTTAGTAAGGACCGTTTCGTTTTCATATGCATTGTAGATCTTGAAATAATTTTACCGAATTCTAATAAAAATGGCTCTTGTTGTTATTTTGGTTGCCGGCCCCTGGGTTAGATCGTGCTAGTGTAATGTCATACTTTTTAAAACTATGATACTCGACATTACACCTACACGATTTAACCCGAAATAAAATAATAAAGAATCATATCGGCCGTGAAAGCCTACGTGCAAAATAACACGTTGAATAATTCAGACGTTGAATATGTATTTTAAAGGAATATGAAAACAGGTATCTCTTAAATTTCGATTTAAAGCTTTCATGACTGCAGGGATTCATCTTCTTGGTTCTTTCGGTAAAGTCACGTAGTCACGTATTATTTTATTATTTCCCTTCTACGTGGCTTTACCGAAAGAACCAAGAAGGTGTCTCTTACTGTGCCAAAAACGTGCCTAGGCTTTGGCCTAGGATGCCCAACACGCATTTCAAGCTCGGGTATTGTCACAACTACTAAATGTGTTATGTTTAATCAGTTACATTAATATGCATTGTTTCCTGTGTAATTAATGCGGCTTATCTCGCTCAGCAGCAACATTGCTAAAAAGGGGGGGAGGGGTTACACCCAGCCAGATCACATGGCAGGGGGTGGAGTCACCCAGCCATGTGACCTAAACCTCTGATATGTTGACAAGCAGAACACATAGACCCCCAAGTGCCAGTCTTAACCCAATGTCTACCCTCGATTAATAGTTCACCTTTGAAACCGTAGCAATTTATTGTGGAATTCGTGTACCTCTTAACCTTTTCACCGCTGAATCTCGGAACGCACAAGCGATATTTAAAGACATTGTACTCAGTTCAGAAAACCGTAGCGACACGACCGCACTCTATGATAGTTGGCGCCAAACTGTTCCCCACGTTCTCCTGCATGGCCTCGTGGGAGCCTCGGAACCGAAAAAGTGACTTTATAAAAATGTTGACGTGCGCCTACGTCATCGGGATGGGAAAGGGTTAACAGCACACTTGCTGCGAAAGTCAACTTCGGAAGTGCCGCCATAGCAGTTGTAACGTCACTGCTGTATGTGTAGCCCCTTTAAACCCTTCATCTAGCAGTGGATTGACATAGGGGATCTTCACGCACACGTGTATTCTGTGTGGTGTGGTTGCTTTATGGCGCTACTTTTTATACGGCAGGAAAGTTTTGTAGGTGGCGGAATGTTTTGACGGGTGTGGAGGGGGTGCGAGGCAGAGTAGAGAATGTAATCTACTTCTCTTACAGACTTACAGATTAAACAGAAATTGTGCTTTACAACTGATGTATGATTATGCTATTGCTACATCTTTCATCGGCGAAGGTTACAAACGCGTTATTAATAACGGAAATCTCGCTTTGTGTGACGTGCATAAAAAGTACCGGGTCTTTTGTGCCCGTTAAGCGTCTTGGCGGTGTACAGATACAGCTCGCCACAGAAGTTAGCCATAGCCGGGAATCGAACTCGGGGGGGGGGGGGGGGGTCCTTCGTGTGTAACACAGTGCGCTTGCGCTAGCTGTTAGCGCTGTTAGCGCAGGAGGGGGGGGGGACAGCTGGTGCATTTGCCAGTCATCTCAGTCAGTCAACCCGTGGCACCTGAGTTTGTCCTGTCGCCTCATGTCAGCAAGCTTTCCACACTTTCGTGTGCCCTCAAAGTGCACCTGGCCTGGCACAGGCACCGTGGTGACACCACCGTCGCTTGGTAGCGAATGGCAGGTATTGGTAGCTGCTGCCACGCTGCATCATCCCTTCCTCAATGCGTCTTCTTCAGATTTTGTGGAGTTTATTCAACCAGTCAGTCGTGCATAGAGATTCACGGCCTGGGTAGCTGGATATTTAACCTTGATCATTGCTCATTTTGATCCGGGATATGCTCCTCTCTGTTGGTGTCCCCCCACAAGGCAGCAGGTGGGAATCCCGCTGCTGACTTCCTGCAAAGTGGTACCTATTTTACCCACCCCGGAGTGATAAGAGCCTGAATCCTAGTCACCGGTTTGGTGTGACTAGGATTTGCAACTCCCTGCTTGTGAGTCTTTCACTCCTAACTAAATAATGTCACCTGGCTGTATGATACAACTAAAATAATAAACACATGTTTTTCGCTTTCATTAGGACCACCTTTAGCAGATTACCCTTAAAATACCGTATTTTTTTAATTGCACAGCAGTAATTATCATCCCTTGTTTAATCCATTGTTGGATTTAAAGGCCTCCCCATGCCCTGTCGGATAAGAAAGTTGTTTAACCAGAGGCCAGCGAACTGGACAGTGTGGCTTGATGGCGGGTGGGACCCAGGAGCGGTTCAGATATCACTCAAGCACCCGTATAACTCGTGGCTCGAAATATAACTCGGATAGCCATGATCGTAGCGCAATGCTCGATGCTTAGCGTGACCGCTCTTCTCCGTCGGAAATGATCAATCTCAAAACTCTCATGACGGAAAAAAACCCTTTCAAGCAGCACCGGGTCGCACCGAATTGTCTCCGTCAAAGAACTCGCGAAAGAAAAGAAAACAACGAACGCGAGGGGCAGAGGAAGCTACCAAGCACATCGCTCCGTGAGATGTCGCGCTCTCTTTCCTCCCAAGGCACATCGGATTTTTTTCCCCACTCTGCTGGTGGCCCCCGTCTTCCGCTGTCGCGCGTCGTCCCGGATGTGTCTCACGCTCCGCTGAATGTCAATGTCTGCACGTATGTCGAACCTCTTTCGCACCGTATGTAGCCAACCGTGCTCATCGGTGGTGCGGCGTTGCTTATGCGAGCTCGCCGGTGGGGGTGGCGCGTGGCCGCAGAGACGCTCGCTGCCGAGAGACGCAAGGGAAGCCAACGTTGCCTCTGCACAGCCCCCCCCCCTCCCCACACTTTCAGAGGTTGTGTGGGAAACAGCAGCACGTTGTGTGGCCTGTCGGCATGGCTGAGAGTCGGGTGGTACACGCAAACATTTTTGACCAGCGTCCCCCGCCCCTGACCACCGGTGCGCCAAACGCGGTCGGACAGCCCATCGGCGCTTCATCTCCAAGGTTTCCGCTCTCAGTGTCGCAACCCTGCAAAGTTAGCGGTGTGATGGTTGACTTGAAGAAGCGCTTTCCTCGGGCCGATCTTTTAAGGCGGATTGGTTGCACCACCTGTGAGATTTCCGAACGGATTCTTATTCTTCTTGGCATGGCGTGCTGACACCTTCATCTTTTTCATCTGGCGTACGGCGGGTTCTTCACACTGGTCACCAACGCGCTCCGAACGTTCATATTGGCTCTCCGCAGTTTTTCGAAGTCACCTTTGCGTGCTGGGCTCCACAGACGTAGAGGGTGACTCTCACCGTGAACTGAAAAGTGGGGGGGGGGGGGGTCTTCCAGCGTGGCTCTGGGTGAGGTGTAGAGGCTGTGGGGGTCAGTGGTGCATCAGCAGTGCGTTTGTGTTGAGGCTGCACGGATGCCTCAACGTGCAGCTGTGGCTTGATGCAGTAACAGCATGCCAACGAACTGTGAGCGTGGGGCGATGCGGTGACATGCACTCTGTGCCGATGTCCAATCCCACAGTGGTGAGATGTTAACTACCTCGCCTGGTATGCAGGACGTCGTGGGATTCTATTGCGACCCTGACACCTCCGGTATATATATTTGGAGTTTCCATGCTCTCCAAGTGGTAGTGTGGATTTTTCTCTGGGTCCACTGGTTTTTTCCTCCACATTTAGAATCAACATGCCCTATAAGAGTATTGTGGCTGTTATAAACTTACACGTGATAAGCCACTTCATTGAGCTATCATTTGTGGCCGGGTCACTTCTGAAAAAGAGCTGTATAACGGAGAAGGCATTACTTGGTTAAATAACTTTCCCACCTGATGACGGACGCTTGTGTTGCGCCCGAAACGTCGTGATTTATATTCTTGGTTCTTTCGGTAAATTCACGTAGAAGGGAAATAATATAATAATATAAACATAAAAACAATAAAAATACATTATTATTAAAACAATTTTATTATTTCCCTTCTACGTGACTTTACCGAAAGAACCAAAGAGTATAAATAACAAATAGTTTATCGTTTAATCGGAGGCTCTGCCACTTACGTGTAATACGTGACTAACGTTAACACGTCAAACTGCGTCGTATCCCAGTGCGGTCGCTAGAGGGCGATCTGTCGGCGTGGCTGAGAGTCTGTTGTTACACGCGAGCATTTTTGACCAGCGCCCCCACCTACGGGAGCGCCAAACGCCTGTCGGACAGCCCCATCGCTGCCTCATGCCCAAGGTTCCGCTTTCAGTGTCGTCGGAGTGCCACCATCTGGGTTCAGGCCTTCTCCTCGTTTGTCACCCTGTAGAAATGTCCTTGAATGGAGCCCTCGTTTACAGTCTCATCCACAGCCAATCACCTTTCCGGATTTATGTTTACTCCCTTGGGCGGCTGACCTCTGGGTGTCACTCACAATGCCCGTCTTGGGAACCTGCCCTTCCTCTGTCCTGCACGCGTGTCTCACCCATCCAGTGGCGTAGTCACGACATTATCGGCTCGGAGGCTGCGTCAATCGGGCAGGTAGGGTCCTGATATATGATTTGGCTCGCACGGTCGAACCTCGGCTATATATATATTGCGGATCCTCTTGCCTAATCCCATCGTTACACTCGTGGGCTTGAACATTTAACGCTGAAGGGGCGCTCCGTTTTAAATACTTCTACACCCATCGTTAATTTCTCGTTCTCATTAAGTCTGCCGAGTGCTTGTCGACAATGCCCGTTCTATTCCAAACTTGCAAGTTGCTTTCCGTATTCTCCCCATGAAATTTCCTAACATCGTTGCCTGCACCTGGACTCAAATTCAAAATTCTTCTTTTCTAGTTTCTTTGCTAAACGTTAACCCCCACTGGCCCTTGTATATGCTGTGCACGCGCCCCACTCGTCACAACTTCCGCAGAAGTTATCGCACGGCTTTGAACGGGAATCGAACCTGCGAAAGTTGCACTCGGGTGGCGACACAAATCCGTGCTGTCCTCCACGCAACCCAGCCAGACCCATGAGCGTGCGGGGAAATCAAATAGTAAAGGAATTACGGGCCAGCTTCCCGATCAATGATTATAACATCAGTGCCATATAGTCTTTCCAGATTGTCCCTGTAATTCTGTTACCTCGGCATTATTATAGATGTGTGCTGCTCAGTAATGCGTGCGCATGAGCATTACCGTCCACGCGATGACAAAGCAGAGGACGTGTTGCCAAGCCCCTTCCCATATGGCTAACGCGAACAGCTGCAAGGCAGATGTGCCTCTTTGACCCTTTGACCCCATGGTGATCATGATGATGGTCCCAAAATACTGATGGTCTTTTTGTTCATACAAGAAATCCTGTTTGTCATGTTTGGCCGCTCCGTGTGTTGGATGTTAGATTTTTTTTTGCGCTCCGAGTAACGCGCAAACCACAATACCCAGAGAATATTGGCACAATACGAGGGGACAGCACTGAGAAATTCACGGTTTAGCCAGCATTCGACCTTGCCATGTTGCCTCCTGCAAGTAAAACTTGGCTGCAATTGAGGTAGTCGTCTTATTCACAAACAACATTCATAGCCATGCAGGCCGTTGAGGCTATTGGTGAGCGTCTGTGAAGGCCGGCACGGTGCAGAAGGGGGGGCTAGCACCACGCCCGACCGTCTTTGTCTCTCCCCTGTGCTTATGTCTTGCACACGCACACGATGGTTCCAACTCTGTGATTCTTAAACCCTCACCACCTCATTTGCTTCAGGCTAACACCCAGAACTTGCTCTAGGCAATCGGTTATCTCCCCCTAACGAAAGGAGCAACGGGGTCTGGTTTTCCACATTCCCATGGCGGGAGCCAGCCTCTTGGCGCCTGGTTCTCACTCGCTGTTGGCTTCCGACAACGTGGTCCGTCTTTCATTTTACTAAACGCCCCCCCCCACCCCCCGAAGGGAAGATGGAATGAGCCGACAGCCCGACGGGGATGTGAACTACCGATCGAGAGGTTTCGCGCTCTCTAACCCTTTCTCGTTCTGATGATGATGTACTATTTCTCGTTCCGTACGTGTACGTCGTCATCGGAACGTTAGAACATAAAATCACCTTATCGGTATATCTTCAGGTCGAAAGACGTGCCGAGGTTCCCACAAGGCCATGCGGGAGGGCGTGTGACACAGTTTGGCGCCAGCTGTCGTAGAGCGCGGTCGTGTCACTACGGTTCTCTGCGATGAGGTCAACGTCTTTAAAAACAACGGCGCTACGCCTCTCCATATCAAATTAACGCCGAGATTCAGCGGTGAACGGGACCCCACCCTGCATCTTGCGGACGTCTCGGAACGGGAAAGGTTTAACTAACCCTGCGGCGACGTGCAGCCCTGACAGTGACGAGCATCGTCGTCGCGCTTTCCCTTGCCGTCGCTTTCTCGCGGAGCTCCCTGCTACGGACGTCGCTGCGCGGGAGCGTACGAAACGTGGCCACGTGCTTTCCGCTTGCCCAGGCCACGTCCGTTAAATCTTCTTTTTCTCCTCACAAGCCTCACACTTCTCACAATTACATTGCAGTTGCGTTGTCGTGGTCGCGTCACGGGACGAAAGACGCTTCCGTTCGGGCAACGATCGTCAGTGAGCGGCACGTTTGTGTGTGCGTGAGATGACGGACCCTGGAAGCTGAATTGCAAAACTGCTTCTCAAATCCCTTAATTAGGATTCCTTATCCGGACGACAAGAGCCTGCCAAGCGTGTTCATCGCTTGTCAATCAAACAAAGGAAAAACATTCTTGGCGCGGGAATTATCCGAATTAAGAGACGTACGAAATGTAATATGCTCTGGACCTTCTGTGTGCGCTGTCATTCATTGGCGGTTGGGACTGACACCACCGACGTGGTGCAATTGAGCGCCCGGTTTCATCGCAGGTGGCCGATTCTAACAAAGGAGCTCAGTGGTGCCGGCTTGGCGCTGGTTGTTCTCGCGCGATAGTGGCCCCCCCCACCCCCCACTGCACGACGCGTGACCCATACAACCTTGGCGTCTCGGTGATTGGTGATCGGGCTGAGATATTCACGCCACCCCTACTTGTGGTTACCCGGACTCCAACCCAGGGGGTCCACGGTGCAGGCTGCTCGGTGTCTCTGGCGAGAGAGTAGGGGGGGGGGGGCACGGAGTACCCCGTGCCGCCCGGCCACCGCTTGCTCTTAGCTGGGTTTTATTTCCCCCCCCCCGCCCGCGAGCTCGCGCTGGGATTTTTTTGCTTTTTGTTGCGAAATCGGCTCCAACTCGAACCGCTCGCCGTCTTTTTGTTTCTCGCCAGCGGTCGCCTTTATTCTCCAGTGGGCTTCTCAACCCTCCTCCTCCCACCCAGCCTTCCCACCCCCCCCCATTGAACCCATCCTCATCCCCCCACCCTCTCTCCACTCTCCACAGCCTCCGCCTCCTCCGCCACCGCCCTTCCATCTCTCGTGCTCCCACAATTCTCCCTCCCGCCAGCCCAACCACATCGCCACTGTGTTCTCCGTGATAGCTTATTGTTCTCAATCTGTCTTCTCGCACAGAGACACACGCGTGCGTGCGTGTGTATGCGCACGCGTGCGTGCGTGTGTATGCGCACGCGTGCGTGCGTGTGTGTGCGTGCGTGCGTATGCGCACGCGCGCGTGCGTGCGTATGCGCACGCGCGCGTGCGTGCTGGCACGTTTTTAAAAAGCGCTCGCGTTCGTTTTACCGTTACGCTCGTCCCGTATAGCAACTGGCCCTTGCCACGGTCACGTGGCATTTGCACATTACGAGCAGCGGTACGTTCCGCTTGCTGCGTTTGCCACGTGTGATAACGATGATGCCCATGACCAAATAACCTGGAGAACATGCCCCATCTTGTCAGATTTTGGGAGCTAAGCAGAGTGGAGACTTGCTGGTCTTTGGTTGGGTGACTGCCATGCAGGTGCTATAGGCTGTAGCGCTGCTTGGTGGGCAGCAGAGGGCAGTGCAGCTAAACCCATTGTCGTACTGTACGTCTGTGCTCCCAGCAACCAATCACCACCGCGGTGAAGTAGGGTCAAATAACCCCCCACGATGCGGGTGGTGCGGGGAGACCCTCGTCAAGGGGGCTGTGCGTGTACAACGATAGCTTCTGAAAATCGATCGACCGTGCGCCCGCCATAGGAACGAGGAATTTCCGTCCTGCGGCCGCTTGCTCTGGAATGCCCACGGATGGCCGCTGCGGGTGGCACCTCACGATGGGGGAGGGGGTGCGGGGAGGGGGGGATACCTTTGCACTCGGCTCGAGTAATTATAGCGGCATTATTTATAAAATGCTCGAGCTCCTCGCCTGTTTGTACATTACACTTCATTATATTACGATAACGCCTCTTAATTTATGTTTGTGCCGATCTTAATTGGTTGTTATTTTTGGCTCCATTGTGCACTGCACGCAATTTGTGGGCTTTTTGTTGCGTCAATGTTTGCCGCCTCGTGCGTGCGTGTGTGTGCGCATGTTGTGCCGTACATATCCGACTAGATTGTTTTTCTGATTTCATGCCTGCAGGTTTCTCCCGTCTCACGTTTAAAAGCGACATGTTTTCTCAGCGAGCACTCAACCCTGGCCTCTTAAAGAAAGGATTTTGAATGATTGGTTAAATACAAAGACAACGACCCCTTCGTGTAGCCCCCAGACTTTTGGGGTTCGTTGCTGTTAGCGAGCACCTTTGAAGGCCGGCACGGCGCACGAAGGGGTGGGTGGCCAGCACAACGTCCGGCCGCCTTTGTCTCTCTGGTGCTGATGTTTGTACACACCGAACCAGGCACTCGTTGGAGGTAGAGTCAACCTCAGAGAGGCACAGTCCCGGTTCAGATAATCTTCACTGGTGTTGGCCATCAACGGGAATTTAACTCGGGTTGCCAGGTTCATAGCACATCACGTAAACCACTGCGCCACACACACACTCACGGAAACAAAGATTCCCTCTCTATATATTCTTAACAGATTTTTGGGGCAAGTGCTGTTAGCGAGCACCTATGAAGGCCGGCACGGCACACGAGCCAAGACCACGCCCGACTGCCTTAGTCTCCCTAGTGGTGATGTTTTGCACATCGCACCAGGTACTCATTTGACGCTGAGTCGACCTAGGGGAGGCCCAGATCCATTTCACATAATTGTCATTGATGTTAGCCATGAGCGGGAATCGAACTCGGGTCGCCGGGTTCGTAGTGCAGCGTTGCTACCTGCTCCACTACTGCTCCAACACACACACACAAAGACAAATGTGTTCTGTTGAGGCTTCAAAGACTTTTGGGGATCGGTGGTGATGGGTGCTGGTATTGATGTTGGTAATGCAGATTGAATTTGGTGGTGGCGTTGGCGACGGTTGTGCCCGATGGTTGTGTGGTAAGGTTGTTGGTGTTCGTGGTGGTATTTTTTCGTAATGTTGATGATAATGATGGTGAATGTGGTAGTAATGGTGGAGATGATGGTGGTTATCTTGAGAGCGATGATGGGTGGCGATGGTAACGATATCGGCGGTTGTTGGCATTATTGATTGTAATCATAACCATTAGGATGTTAATTTTAAGTAGTGCCAGTGGCGATTGTTTTCTCCGTGTTGTTGGTGCGAGCGCTGGTCGTGATGATGGTGACAGCCGAGCCGACGGTAGTGGCGATGATCGGCGGCGGCGATTACGAACGTGGTAACAATTGCGCTGATTGAACTTGTTTGTTGTGCCGCAGCTGGCCGCGTTCTCGGTGTGGGGCGGCGATTGCGGCCCTTGGCGACGGCAATGCCTGCGGTGTCGGTCGTCGGTTGCGGAGCGAGTCGCGCTCGCGGCAGCGCAGCTGTGACCCGAAGCCGCGTGCTCCGCTCCCTTGAGCGACGCTGGCACGGCGATAGCGCTTTCCGCCCAGTGTCTGGTGGCATCGGTGGCGACGGTGGTGACGGTGGCGACGGCGGCAGCCGTGACACGGCATGGGGTGGCGCAACCGGTCTGTCCCAAGCCGCATCGCTCTTGTCTGGCGTTTGCAGATTAAGGGAGGGATGGGAGTGTTGGAAGTGTGTGGGGGGGGGGTAGGGGGCGGGGATAGTTGTGGTGATGGTGATTGTAATGGGGGTGGGGGGCAGCATTTGTGAGTCTTGCCGTGCGGCACTTCGTTCATACATTATGCATGGCGACTGGCTGTAGGCCTGCAGCCCTCCCCCCCCTTGCACTGCCCCTCTTCCTGCCCCCCCTCCGCCCTCCTGCTCCACCACCACCTCTTCCCCCTTGGGGGTTGCCATGCACAGCTGCTGCCCAATTGATGAAGCCAATCAAAAGGAGAATCTCGCACCAGTTCGGCCCGCCGTTTATCTCGACCGCAGCGCTCCGCACTCGCCGCCCTGACCACTCCTCACCGTCGTCGCCCTTAGCTCTCACCCCCCCCACCTCTCACCCACGTCACTCGCTCACCCACGTCACTCGCTCACCCGATGGCCGGCGAGTCTCTTTATTTTCTCTGTCGCCTCTAGCAAAGGCGGCAGGCGTAACGCCGCATCTTTTATTCTGTCCACGCTTGTTTTCTATGTGTGTGTGTATTGTGTGAGAGTGTTTTTATATATAAAAAAAAAACACTACACTTGTTTCTCCCCATCCCTTTGTGACCAGAATCTTGTTAGACTGCTTAAGCCTCGAGTATTATCTCGATCATGTTTGGATCACGCTCAGACTGTTTATTATTAAGCGTGTGCGCGTGTGTGCGCGCGCGTGTGCGTTCACGTTATGGTGGAGCGGTGGTGATGTGGTGGGAGCTTTGCTCGACAATTCTATCTACACTGGTTCAATTCCTGGTCACGGTCGTTCTTTAACCCCCCAACCCCATTCCTCCTATCCAATTATGGACTGACTCTCGTACGTAATCGCCACTGCCTGTCGCCTACCTCTCCCCACTCTTTTCACTCTCCCCGTGCACCCCATTCCATTCACTAAGGCCTACCGCAAACCTCCGCTGAGCGCGAGGCCGCTCCTTTTCTTCTGCTGCCCCACTCTCTGGATTTCCTCCCTCCCGATTGTTCTCATTGATTGACTGCCTCCCCATCCATTGTCGTCTATGCTGTTCTTACTGCTTCGCTTTGATACGCAGCTACCCATCCTTTCAGTTAACATTTTTTTCCCACAAATTTTGCAACCTTTTAGATGTCGTTGCGTGAAACTGGTACAATTCACAAGATGTTTTTGTCAATATACACAGAAAGAGGCGGGGTACCCGTTGCATCGATCAATAGGTTACAATTTATTTGGAAAAATTTGGGAGAATTGATAATGATCTCCGGTTTATAGAGGTGGTGTGTGTATGGCATGCTGATGTTACCTTTCGGCCAATGGGAGTGATCGAGACGAGGATGCAGGCGAGGCTGCTGTGCAGGAAAAGGAATCGGCTCTTGAATCGCATCATCCCATTGACTCCAGGGTGTGGGGGTCGATTCACTAGGTTACAGTATGTGTCTAATGGGCCCTAGCCTGGTTAACCAGAGGCTCCTGTACACAGGTATATATCGGAACCAGTTTTTTTAATATATAAAGGATGATTTCTTGCTTGAGTGGTTTGTCCTTCACCCCCGAGCCCATGTGAGTGGAATGGTCAAGTGGGGTGATCGGGCGTCAAAGCTTCTTGGTTTTAAATCTTTTGGAATTTACATTATCGAGCAAACCCTGCCCGGGTACGAGCACTGTGCTTCGAGCAGTGGTCTCACAAGCAGGAGGCTGCTCGTTAACTCTCTGGGTCAAGGCCAACTTTGCCCATCATCCCTCCCCAGGTTAAGTCAAAATAAATAGTACTTTGTAATAATAATATTATTAATTTAAACATGTAACGCGCCGCTGCTCGGCCTCGTAGCGAGAGGACGACTGGGAGGCACGGGAAGGAACCACTCCCAGAAGGAAGGAAGGCAGCAGCAGCCACGCGATGAGCCGGCGCCAACAATCCATCCAAGTTCTGCGGTCCTCTATATATTAAGGTGTTCTTGGCCAATTAATGCATGGCTACGCGTGGAAGGAAACCAGAGCACCCGGAGAAAACCCACGTCGTGTGCGAGGGTGGGCAACACCCTATCCCAATACAGATGGAAACGGAGATTCGTCCACTCGCTGTACCGTCTTCTCCTGGCAAGAAGGCAAGTGGTAGTAAAGAAATAACTTTTTTTATTCAGCAAGTAAGGCCCACTCGGCGATATAGCTCTTTTTTCAGAAGTGACGTGGCCAACACGAAGTGGCTTATCGTCACATGGAAATGTATAGCAGCCAAATGCTCTAAAGGCATGTTTCTAAATGTGGAGGAAAAAAGTCGAGGACCCAGAGAAAAATCCACGCGGCCACGAGGAGATCATGGTTGGGATTGAACCCACGACCTCCTGTATACCAAGCGAGGTAGTTAACATCTCACTGACCGTGGCGCTCAAAATGACATGGAGAGCCTCGCGTAGACCTCGTGTTTAGATGTCGACGTTCAGCCGCTAGCTGTGCGCCACCGCTGGAGATGAGCACCGCTTGCTCGTCGGGTTAAGGAGCCGCTTTGACTCTCCCAAGGAGAGAGCAGCATCACGTTCTGCAGAGTGGACATTCAAGATCTCGTGATATCGAGTTTCGCCAGAGTCTGCTATCGCGAACCTGTAAAAATAATAATTATACCAACAATAGTAACGTAAGAACTGTTTGTCAATCCATTGCTGGATAAATGTCCCCCTCCCCTCCCGCACTGTGCTGGCCATGGGGGTTAAAATTTGGCCGCACCTCGACACGCCGGTTGATGCGGGTGGAGGTGAAATTGGAGGTTGCAGGACCAGTTCAGATAATCGCTCGCCCACCTTGTAGATGTCGGCTGTGGCCCGGGAATCGAACGTGTAGATCAGGAAATTGCCCTCGACAAACCAGCGAAACATCCGCACACAAACACAGTGACTCACGATTGTTTTGTTAAATTGATAATGCAATTTAAATGCACTCTCTCTCTTCACGTTACGGGACGCGTAATTGCCACTAGCAGGAAGTCGGTTTGGCGATTGGGAAAAGTCACCAAGAACGTAATGAAGGCGCGGTTATCTGTTGATTACGATTGCGCCTTCTAAGGGAAGTGCGGTGAGCTTTTGACATAATCCATGAAGTTGATTAACCACACGTATTTTCATCAACACTTCCATTCCTCGAAGCTCGAATGTGGATCAACCAAGAAAGCCTTTGCCTCTACCACCAACCTGTAATTTAGCTCCTGCCATCGAGATTACATTAGTTTAACACGTAGGCTTTCGCGACCAATATATCCATAATAGAGTTTTTTTTGGGTTACAGCGCGTTAATATAAATGTGTTAAACCCGCCACCGCCCGACACAGCCAATTAGTAAGGTTTGCCACTAGTTCAGCACACTGGTGTGTTCGAGAGTAAACCCACAACATTTACAAGTCGTGAAAGCGTGTATGTTAAACTCTACAATTCCATCTATATGGGTTCAAGCCCTGGTCATGGTTGTTCTCTAACTCCCCAGATCTCTTATCCAACCCCATTCTCCCTGTCGAATTATGGACTGACTAGCAGAAGTATACGCCACTGCCTCCTCCCCGTGCACCCCATTCCATTCACTAAGGCCTACCGCAAACCTCCGCTCAGTGGGAGGTCGCTCCTTTTCCTCTGTTGCCCCACTTCCTGGATTTCCCCCCCCCTCCCCCTATTCTTTTCATTGATTGACTGCCTCACCGGCATGCTGGAGAGTAAGCCCACAACATTTACAACTTCTCAATATTCACCCGGTTCCCTCCATGCGGTTATCTTGCGCACAGCCCCAACGCTGCATGACGCTCAAGGCAGGGTGTGTCGTTTACAGACTAATACCGTCAACATCGACGACAATTCGTTTCCGTCGGAGCTCCGCAATTGGCTGAACCGTTTCGTATGTGCGTCATTGTGTTTTGGCCCCCGAGAAATTAGAAAAATATACGCACGTACATTAATACGCACACATATACTTTTCCGGTCGCCTCTTTGTGCATAATGGTTCGGAAAATATAAAGAGCATAAGTAATTGGCACGAAACAGCTGGCGGAATTTAACACTGGCAGCAAACGCAATCAACAACTTTAATTACCGTCTGCCGATTTCGTCTGTAGCTGCGGCGCTTAACGGTTCCCCCCCCCCCCCACTTTCCTGTCGGCGCCTACGTTGATTTGTCTGAATCGCAATCAACTCCAGCATCTGGGCAAGGGTCCTTTTTTTCGGGCGTTCGCCAAAGTGGGGCCACTTGGGGGTCAGCCAAGAGGTCAGGAGCAGGGCTTAAATTAGAGTGATTTTTTTTTTAGGGTGGTGGTGCTGGTGGCTGGTGGAGGCGGCGTAAAGCCATGTTTGGCGTGATGTACGGCGGTGTTCGCAAAAAGCGTGCGATGCGTCCGTGATTACACGTTCGGCCGGCCGCCCATCTGTGTTGGTGCGGCAAGGTTATGGAGGGGCAGGGGGAGGCAGAGGTCAGAAGCCTGGTCCTCGCGCGCCGCGTCAAATGGGCTAAAGTGGTGCTCATATATTGACCCAGCAGTGGAGAGTGATTGCTGATACGTACGCTGTGGGGCCGGGCTTGGTGGGTGTGCGTGAGCGAGGTGAGTGGGCGAACGGGCGTGTCGGTGAACGAGCGAGCCATTTTACCAAGCGATGCGGTGGTGTCGCATCCATGCACCTCCGTGTTTCAGTTTTTATTTTGTGCTTTTTGTTTGAGGTGTGAAACGGCGACAGAACATTTCTAGCACTGCGAGGTGTTGTTTTACTCGAGACGTTTAAACTTTTTGACGCAGCCCCGATTGTTTGTGTTTGGATTTAGCACAAACAAGTGCGAATTTTTTTCTATTTCAATATATTTATATTTTCTTGTAATTGTTTTGAGGTTATTGTGCAGGTTCTGTCTCGCGATCACTGTGGAGCTATGTCACCAGCTGAAAAATATGCCTTCTCGTACACTCTTAGTTATAGGAGCGTCACATTATAATAAGAATATATTTAGATGTATTACATCACGTCGATGTTGATGCAAATTGCCTCTCACAATCGCTGAGGAACCACAGAAAAGCAGGAAGGGTGCCTGGCAGTGATCCAGGTACCATCAATTGCCCAAGTTCTGCAGTCCTTTATTAATGGAGATGTTATCCGGAAATTCATGAGCGTTTGTACATGTGGCAAGAAACCGTAGCACCCAAAGAGAACCCAGATGTGCGTGGGGGAAACACTCTATCCCGTACAGAGACGGTCAGATGATATTCGTCTACACTTTCATTGTCCCAACTTTTTCTGGCAAGCGCGCAGGGTATGATGCCTCAACACCCACGGGGAAGGGAGATTCGTGATCTTTGTGCCATCCGCCAACCCTCGCTGCCTCGACAGTGCTGGATTACATGCGTGCGTAGCTACCGCTGCCCTGCATTATCTGAGAGCTGCTCCAGTCGATGTATGTTGAACTTATTTTGCACCGTGCGTCGCCAACCGTGCTAATCAGAGATTCCACAAAAGTATAAATCAGTGGGCCACTATGCCGTGCAAAGAATAATATTGCCCCACGTCAGCCATCCGATGCCTTCGAATATTTTAGCCAAAGTCACGGAGATAGAAAAATATTAATAAAAATAAAGTGAATGAAAAAAATGATGAAAAAGAAAAATAATAAAAACAAAAGAATATTAATATAGACTGTAGCCTGGTTCTTAATCGGAGTGAGTGTACTGGCAGTCTATGATGTAGACTGTAGCCTGGTTATTAAGTTTAATAACCATTGCTACAGTTTACATTATAGAATGCCAATACGCTCACCAAGCTTTGTAACCCGGCTACAGTCTACATTATAGACTGCGAGTATACTCTCTCCGATTAAGAACCATTACTACAGTCTACATTATAAACTGCCAATACACTCCGATTAAGAGCCAGGCTACAGTCTACACGGATGTTTTTTTATGCACTTTATTTTTAGTATTCTCTTTCTATCTACGTGACTTTACCGAAAGAACCAAAGAATATGAATTCCTGGCAGTCGCGAAAGTTTTAAGTCAAAATGAACTGTGTATGTATGATGGATCGGTGGTGGGGGAGGTGACCCGCATGGATGGCTGGAGGAACGGAGTTCTTCCAGACGATAGGGTCAGCAGATGACAATGAGGGACCGGTCATTATTTTGTTGTCCTTCGAGGCACAATTGGTGACCGGGCTGAAATCATCAGACCTTAAGTTGTTACACTCGTCGAGAAGCTGCGGTAAATCACAGCGGTGTGCTGCCTGGAATTGAACTCGGCAGCTCAAGTGGTGATCGGTCATTCCTCTCGACGCTGGGTATTATAAACCCCAACCGAGCTATCTGGCCCACTACCTCCTCCTGGCTATAAATGTCCAAGTGATAAGGCCACTTTGTTGAGCTGTCGTTTGTGGCCAGGTCGCTTCAACAAGAAAGTTATTACCTCCGTGGGCTTTGCCTGGTAGGATGGGGATGGTTTATTTTCATGTGTTGGGTGATTTGTTTACCTTTCGTGTACTTTGCACTGCTGTTATGTTTTTGTATTGTTTGTTGTTGTAACGCCCCTGCTGGACATCTGTGAAAAAGAGCTTGACAGCTCATCGGATTCCTCCAGTGTAAATAAATAATTCTGATTTTGACATTCTTGGATATGTGGTGGGAACAAACGGGGGGGGGGGGGTGGGGGGCTTTTGCTCACTGTCCCTCAGGGGGGAATCAAAATCGAGGCGCTTTCTTTCGTCATTAAAATAGTCAATTTCTTTTGTCGCAGACGCATTAGATAACGCGCGTGCGTGTGCAGCTGCGGCGGCTGCCTGTTCACACCGCCGATAAGGCGGTGGGCGCAGACGTCGCACACACGCACGGCCTCCTACGTCAACCGGCGCGTGTGCAGCTTTCAAATGGGGGACGGTCTAAGCCCGGATCGTGTGGCGCGTGCACGCACGCATGCGTGTATGCACATACGCATGGAGCATGCGCGCGCATAAAAGAAAGTAAAATATCCCCACCCCCCCCTCCCTCCCTCGTGTAGCTTTTAACAGACTGTTGGGGGCAAGTGCTGTTAGCGAGCAGCACCTGCGAAGGCCGGCACGGCCCTCGATGGGATGGGTGGCCAGCACCAAGCCCGGCCGCCTTTGGCCTTTGTTTCTCCAGCGGCGATGATTACGCATCGCACCGGATACTCATTTTAAAGCCGAGTTGACCTAGGGGAGGCCCAGTATCGGTTCAGATAATTGTCACAGGTGTTGGCCGTGAGCGGGAATCGAACTGGGGTCGTCAGGTTCGTCGCGCAGCGCACCGACCGACACACGACCACCCCCCCTACACGACCGCACGCAGACACGCACAGACACAAAGACAAAGGTTCCCCATGTAGCTTCACAGCCCGAGAGGCAGGTGCTTTAGTGAGCACCAGCAGGTTGTGTGCTGACAACATGCCCAACCACCTTTGTCACACACATCCCTAAACACTACACGTGTATACACATGCACACACATAGACAAATATCTGCCGTGTAGCCTAAGCAGTCTGTTAGGGCAAGTGCTATAAGCAGGCGCCAGCACCACGCCCGGGTAGCCTTTGTCTGCCTGGTGGCGTGATGTCTTTTACACAACGCACCAGGTGTACTCACTGAAGGCGAAGTCGACCTAGTGGAGGCCCAGATATTCACGGTCACTGCCATTGGCCGTGGCCGGGAATCGAACTCCGTTCGCCAGGGTTTGCAGCGCAACGCGCTAACCGCTGCCTCGTCTTTGTCGCCACACGACACTCGTGTAAGGTGGGGGGAATCCAATTAGGTGGGAGTTGAGAGTCTAACTGAAAGCAGAGGGGGAGTGTGCTTTTGAAATTGCTGCTGCTGCTGTTGTGCGCTCGTACCGCCGCGCGCGCACGCCACTTTCGCTCGCGACTCGTGCGACCTGTCGCGTGAACTTTAAGGGAGCTTGCGCGATGGGTGGTTTAGCGGGACGCGGCCGCTGCTGCCGCTTCATTCGTGGCGAAGCCAGAGATAGAACTTGGTGGCGGAGGGAGAGCCGGGGGTGGATTGTTGTGTTGATCTCAACGTTTTTTCCGTTTAGTCCCACGAGGGCTCCACATCAGCCCAGGCGTCACCCCCCCCGCCCCCTCCCCCCCCCCCGACCCCTCCCTTTAACCCCCCCCCCCCCCTAGACGTCATCCGTAATGACGGCGCCACTCGTCTGGTCTGTGTGCCGCCGCCGCTGTCTCGCCAATGATTTCAATGACCTCCACGGCAATATTCCCTCCTGAGACCTGAGCTGAAATAATAATAAATATAATACCAATGAAAAAAAAAACCCTAACGCGTTTGGGCCGCAATGCCATCTGCTATGCAGTCACACCTAGGTTTTTTCGTGCATTTCATTATTATTCTTATTATTATTAATATTTTATTTGCACGGTTTTTAAATAATGTAGATATTTTTTAATTCGCATTATTGTCATGATAAGTACACGCGTGTGCAGTGTTGGTGTCAATCCATTACTGGATTCGGTGCCTCGTCGTCGGCGTTGCATTTGAGAAGTTTGCGTGTTGCGAAGTAATCGCGTCCGACCCGGTTGGTGCCGTAGGGTTAGGAGGAGGGCTGGACTCGTAGGACTGCCCCGACCCACGCTGCTGTGAGCGGGGAGAGGACCTTCTAAGTGTCGATGAAAGTTTAGGCATCTCTGGCCGAGCTGATGTTACAACGCGCCGCGTGATGCCGAATATTGGGACGGTTTGCCGAATCGTTTTTCTGCATGTGGTTGGAGTGGCATCGAGAAAAACATACGAGTGGACAACTTTAGATGATGACAACAAATGTGTACAGGGTCGGCGGACAGTCCACTTGCTGCACTGCCACCGACCGTTTGTGCGGCAGACCGGCAGGTCGGTAGTCTCCTGCCCACGAGAAAGAACTTCTGCGGCACAGACCAACCCAACGCCGCTTCCCAACCCCTACCGGCTTTCAGGCCACGCGCCACCAATAATATCTTGCCTTTCCATTAAATGATACGTGCGTACGCACACTAAACCGTGTTTTGTGCGCGCGTGTGGGTGGGCGCACGACTCAAAAACCCACCGGTGTTTACCAGTCACCCGCCGCGTCGCAGCGTGAGCGGCGCGCCGCTTCGTTGCATAATCCGCCCGCGCTCGTGTGCACGACCTTGTTCTCCTCGTGATATCGCGGCCCGGCTGCCGGACAGCAGGGGATGCGAGAGTGTGGTGGGAGGAAGAAGGGGGGGCGGGAGGGAAGGGGTTGGGGCAACACAAGTATTGCGGCAGGGGGCGGTACAGCAAGTGGGTTCCTGTGTCCGCCCGGTCGTCCGTCCGTTCGTCCGTGTGGCTGCCGGAGCGTGCGAGCCAGCCAGCAGGCGAGCATAACAAATGGCGCCGGGTGCGAGTGGATGTCACTGCTGGACTGGCTCACCCCCCCCCACCCCCAGCACCCTCATCGCGAGCCGATTCGTCAAGCACGTCGGTTGCAATCTTCTCCATCGCTGGGTTTTAGCCGGTGGATCTGAAAAATAATAACGTGTTTAATTCACATTCCCGCTGTTCTCTGTCCATTGGAGCTGTCCAACGCCTTGGTGCTGAAAAGAAAAACGCCACGCTTCGCAACACGGAGAGAAAAAAATACAGCATTTTTTCCAACGTCTGCATTTCACCTTGTCGCTGTAACCTTGCGTACAATTTCTCCGCACGCCCCCACGCCTCCCTCTTTCTCCGTTCCCCCCCATCAATCCCGCTCCCCCTCCCCGTCTACTTCCCCCCCCCCCACATCTCCCCTCTCCCGCCATCTCTCCCCGCTCCCTCCCCGTCTCTCCCCCTGATCGCCACTCCCCCCCCCCACTTCTCCCTCCACGTTCCTCCCCGTCTCTCTCCACGGATGCGTTTTTCCACTCGGTACGCCGCCGCGTGTCCTTTCCCGTCCGCTTCTCCCGCGCCACGCGGAAGGAGGACGAATGGGGAAGCGCGCCTCCGAGCTTTTGTCTTCGTTTAGAACCCTTCCACGGCCCCCCATGATCCCATCGGCAGTCTCCGTGGGGGTCTCCCCGTGGACTGGGGCCACTCACCGGAAAAGTCGGTCCCCCCCCCCACCCCCGCGGTGCCCGGCTGTTTCTCAGCCGAGACCGCTAGCGTCCGTGCGTTCAGCGGGGGTGCTGGGTCCGTGCGTTCAGCGGGGGTGCTGGGTCCGTGCGTTCAGCGGGGGTGCTGGGTCCGTGCGTTCAGCGGGGGTGCTGGGTCCGTGCGTTCAGCGGGGGTGCTGGGTCCGTAACAATGTGTGTGTGTGCTGTGCGGCAAGGCGCTGCCAAAGTATGGCTGGAAAGGCAATTAGTTTAACGAATGTCCTCTAAATATATATGTTCCAGTGTATATCTGTATATATGTTGTATCCCGTGGTTTAATGGTTTGCACGCTGGACGTACAGTCCAGAGGTCGCCTGTTTGATTTCATCTTGAGGCGTGGTAGTTGATGGGACATGTTTTGTGCATTGTCCTCTCTGCCTGTCCACCCAGCAGTGTTCATGGTTTCGCCACGGTTAAGTCAATCGGTAGGATCGCGTGTGTGGTAAAGTGAAGTGTATGGTTACTCCCACCTCTTGGAAGACGTCTGGCTAATTTGAAAGAGGAGACTTCTGCCAGCCGTGGCGTGAACAAGTCATTTCACGGCTGCACCTTTAGTTACAGACCTTTCGGCCGATGGTGGTGAGAGCTAGCAATACATTTTTCCATTATATATATCGATATAGGGGGCACCACGGTGGCGAGATTTTAACTCCATCGCCTGGTATACAGGAGCTCTTGGGTTCGATCCCGACCCTGACTCCTGAATATTTGGAGTTGGCGTGTCTCTTTCGCGGTGGTCGTGTGGATTCCCCTCCCCCCCCCCCCGAGTCCTCCGGTTATTCCCTCCACATTTAGAATCGACACGCGTTTAGAGTATTTGGCTGCTGTAAATTTCCACACGATAAGCCACTTGAGCTATCGTTTGTCGGCAGCTCGCTTCTGATAAAGAGCTATTGGATAGCTCAGTGGGCCTGAACTGGTTAAAAAAAATCAGTAGCAATATGTGTGTGTGTACATAAAACTACTCACCAACCCACACTGATCAGTGTCGTGAAGCATTGCCAAACAGCTCCCGTGACTGGAATTCATGGAGAGGTCTTCATTCGGCATGTATTACTTCTTTCTCTTCACCACAGGTTTTCCAATAACCTTTTTTTTTTACTTACTAATTTAACTCGTGGTGACGCTCCTCTAATTGGGCGACTTAAATCACCCTCGCCCGGTCTCCGTGTGCGGCGAGACCGCTCGCCCTGTCCACGTTGGTTATCACGGCTGTCTAAAAATATACACGTGAACGCAGGCCCTAGATCCTCACTTAACAGCTTCGGGGGGTCGACGGGAACTAGGCACGTGTCCAGCAGCCACAGCGAGAGGGGGGGGTGGGGTGTAGACTGGGCGTGGTGTGCCGGGGCGCGGAAATATTTTCTGGATTGCTGACCCGAGACGGACGCAGCTTAAATTTAGCGCTGCGCGCGCATTCACTGCGTGCGTGTGTGCGATTGTAATTGCGTTGGATAATATACGATTGTCATTGCGTATAATCTACCGAACACAATTAAACGTGGCAGTTGCCCCCCGCTCCGCATCCTTAATTGAGTGCTTTTCATTTTCTGTAAGCGGTCCCAGTAGAAGTTACTCCTTCTCGTGGCAAGGACAAGAACGACATACACATAGCGTGGCATGCAATTGTTGACTGTCCCATGCCAAGTAGATGTGGATGATGATGGTCTACCAGCTGACCCATGTTGTGGTCTCACCATTGACACCACTGCGTGCACGCGCGCATGCACGCGCGCGCATGTATGTAACACGTGTCCATCTGCACGCGTACGTTTGTCTTGTGTGTGTGTGCACATGCAATATGTATAGAAGACGAGGCAGCTGGGAAGCATGGTAGATTGCACAACAGCCATTAAGCCAGTTTGCACGGTAATTTCTTTGGTAATTTCTACTGGGAATTAGCAGAGCGCGCCGTCTGCTCCGGAGTGGACTTTAAACACCCCGTGACATAATTCACGAACACACCGTCCGTCGTTGCCCGTCTTCCGTGCATGTACCGCAAAACTTGGACAAAACGTAACCCCCTGACAAGATAGCAGTTACAGCCGTGGTCGTTCCATTGATTTACCGGCCCCGGGCCATATGAATAGGGGCACCGTAGTAGCGAGATGTTAACTCCCTCACCTGCTGTGCACGAGGACGTCGGTTCGATCCCAACCTTGGTGAATCCTGCTTCATTATTTGGAGTTTGCATGTTCTCTCTCTTCCTGTGGTTGCGTGGATTTTTCTCCGGGTCCTCCGGTTGTTTTTTCTCCACATTTAGAATCGACATGTGTTGTTACATTTCCACGTGATAAGTCACTTCGTTGAGCTATCATGCGTGGCCAGGTCTCTGCTGAAAAAGAGTTATCTCACTCAGCGGGCCTTACCTGGTAAAATAAAAAATTGTTGAAATAGTAAACTTCCCCCACAATTCCCACACTTGTGCTCTACTTTCCCATTTCTAAACTACGCTGTCTCCCTATCGACTTTCGCTGTGCGTTTACAATGTCTCGCTCTGGTCTATAAATCCCTCCCAAGGATTGAGCAATTATAATATGATCAGAATGTACAATGCACCTGTTTACATTGTACTGCTGCTACTGTTTATATGCCGTTTATGATTTACAGCCATATGTTAATCCACTGCTGGATAAAGGCCTACCCACAGTTCCCATGGTCTCTGGGGTCATGGGAGATATTTTGGCTTCACCGCGCATGGCGGTTGCAAATTGGTGAACGTGGACCCCCGGGACCCTTTGGGATACCAACCTCTGCCAATGTTAGCGGTGACCGGGAGTCGAACCCGGGTTGCCTGATTTGTAGCACCATGCGATAACCACTGCACCACCACTCTACCCACTCTCTTTTAAGTCTTCCTCACTATAATAAATGAATAACCTTATCAAGTTCTTATCTTGATATTGAGGAGTGCTACTAATCAATTCACTTGTATTACATGGACAGTATATCCTGAGCATCAGGAGTAGTAGTCGTACAATTTTGGTTAATTGTTGCGAAATTCTGATAAGGATCTCGGTCTAAAGAAGATGCACTTTGTGGTGGTGTCTTTAACATTAGCAGCATGGGGATGAAGGTCGCCTGGCAAGTGTTGTGATCACCACTTCGTCCGCCGTCTTGGCTGCCACACTTTGCCTTCATCGGCGCTCGCCAACAGCACCTTCCAACATAGAGCCTTGCTGGGATAAAACGTAGCGCTCGGTTTTTCCGTGAGCAAACACGTCTTCCACCGGTGACCCACGCAACCAGTGGTGGACATTCCCCATTGACATGGCAAGCACCAAGTATGTCCATTGGCCACGCTCGCTGTTTGACGCTACGAGCACAAATGGTGTGAAAAGTTATCGTCCTTAACGTTTACGCGAAATTAGCTATTGTCTGCAGCACTCCTCCTCCTGGTGCAGCTGGGATGTGGATTTTGGTGCTTCACAACTTCACCCCCCCCATCTCCCGCCCCCCCATAGTGCTTACGACTCGTGTCTCTCCCCAGCCCCCCACAACCATCACACTCAATGGTCCCCGACCCCCATCTCACCCCCTACATTGTCCCAGCGTCTCTGGAGACGCCTCCACTCTGTTTTGTGTGTGTGTGTGGTTTTTTTTTCCCCGCACGACATGGTGGAGATGAGTAATGCTGCTGTTCGGAGAGCAGCTGACGCGCGGGCACTCACGCGCGCACACACGCGTGAAACCCACGGACGCGCACACTCGGCACACATGCGTCTGGTGTAGCGGTTGGCGTGCTGCGCTACGAACCTGTCAACCCGAGTTCGCTTTCTGCTCCCGGCCAATGGTCAACACCAAGTGACCTTTTTCTGCACCGATTTCGAGCTTCCCCTAGGGCAGGGGTCGGCAACCTACGGCTCCGGAGCCGCATGCGGCTCTTTACGGACTGCTTCTTGACGATATGTACGTATGTACAGTATGTACTCAGATGCATTGCGGCTCTTGAAATACTGAATTTTGTACCGAATTGGAAAGAAATGGCTCTTCTTGTTATTTTGGTTGCCGACCCCTGCCCTAGGCCAACTCGGCCTTAAATTAGTGCGAGGTGTAAATATTGCCATTGGGAAGACAAAGGCGGCCAGGCGTGCTGCCAGCCTTTATTGGTGCTCGCTAATAGCACTTCAGCAGTCTGTTAATGTCTGTCTGGGGGAACTTTGTCTTTTCATGTATGGACCAGAACATGTGCACATCTATGCATGCATGTACATATATATTCGCACAACGGATGTATGGTCATGTATGCAACGATTATACATATACGGACAGGCATGTGTGTATGCAGCCGTGCTTGATTTGTATCCAGGTACACGCACACGTGTGTTAAAGGACACACGTGTACGTGTGCGGTGACTTGAATACATGCACACAAGAACCATGCATTCATGTTATGCGAACAGAGATATACACGTGTCCATATTCCCACTTGTACACACACACGTTGACTAGGGTGCATTTCTATTAACACACGGTTAACACTGCTATGTGTACACACCGCACCAGGTTCTCATTTGAGGCTGAGTCGACTTAGGGGGAGCCCAGGACCAGTTCACATCATCGTCACTGGTGTTGACCGTGAGCAGAAATTGAACCCCGGCCGCCGGGTTTGGAGTGCAGCGTGCTAACCGCTGAACTACCGCTCCCCACCTTTTGCCATGAGCACACGCGCTCCAATTGTGTGGGCATACACAAATGCCACTAGTCCTTTACCCAGAAAAATCTCACTGAATCTCTTAGCTCCTCTCAGCACAGTCCTGCATGGAAATAATAAAGAAATGTCATATGATCCTGTGTTAGTGTGAAAAGTGTACTTTAATTCCATGATAAACAAATCTCATTCGACGTATGTATCTATGTTTTTACGAATATAGACGCCCATCTCGATCGTGCCAGCAAGAAAGCCACGCTATTAATTATTGAGACCACGCGATGGCAGGGGCAGCTGCCTGCCCGCCACCGCCTCTAACGCTGCCGCCGCCACCTCCACGCTCTGACGCCGTTCAGCCGGGCTGCGGGGCTTGTGCGCTCGCTCGCACGCTCGCTCGCTCGTACACGCTCGCTCGCTCGCACGCTTGCTCGCTCGTACACGCTCGCGCACATACGCTTCCCCTTGGGAATGGCAGACGCACGCCCACCATTTTGTATTTTCCGCACCGCACGGAGCCATTTTGTGACAGGTGCTCTCTCTCCCTGCATGTGTGTCGGGCCTGCTTGCTTTTTTTTCTTTCCAGGATTACGCATGCATTATTCATGTGTCCGCATCCCGCGTGGGTATTGTGCGTGTGGTGGCATAGTAGTTAATGCTGACACTGCGCCGCGCATCTGCTGATACGGGGGTGCGGTCAGCGAGCGTGTCAGACGTTGGCAGCACGTGGCTTCTGAACTTGTCGCTTGTCCCCTCGCTCGTTATGCAGCCCCGGTGCCTTCAATGAGTACCTGGTGCAGTGTCAGTATTACCATTTGGTGTAAATAACAACCACGATCGTTGGGTCGCAGCTCGGACGAACGGTGATGAGACGCTCATCTCCGTTGGAGATGTTGAGTCAGTGGTGGAAATTCCACGGTTCCAGGGGCAGTAGCCGATTTCTCCAAGATAGGAGGACCAACCACTTTTGACCTCCGAGAAAGTGGTGCTCTTTTTATTTTGTTATTAACGCGGAAGGGATGATGGGCTGAAACTTTCCAATTTTTGTGGGTCATGTTCTTACCGCAGCATCACTTAGCCGTTAGTCGATGAGCAGTAATGCAATACAACCGTAATTACTTAAAAATAATGTTCTTGATGGTCAGTTGTGGTGGTGGTGATGATGATGAAATTGATGTTCTAAAATGTACATTTGGCCGAGCTGAATTTTATTGATCGTGATCCAGAGATCGTCACAGCTGGTGCAGTTAATACCCCAACACCATACCATGGCTTCCTTCTGCTACATCTTGCACAGTTGATTCCTAGCCTCCAGGTTCTGCCCTTGTGCTCGCAAAGCCGCGAGCCGAACTCAATTCTTCTTTAAAACTTGGTGAAGGAATAAAAAAATGCATTTGCTTCCATAGCAGCCACTGGCCTTTTGGTCCATGCTGTAGATCGTCCAGCCGGTGCATTTGTGAATTCAAATCCATGTACCCTGAAGCCACCATTACGAAAGTGACCGCACACTTGCAGGAGCTCATTATTGCAGCAGGGAAAAGGGTGCCAAAAAACAACAGATGCATGCTACGGTGATAACTCAGATGCTGTAGCAAGCAGAGAGCCAGAAATAAGCTTTTTAGTGTTTGCGTGTGTGTAGGTTTTGGGCAGAGGTTACATTGTGGGTAGTAAGGCCAACATTACGCCAGCAAACCTCCGCCGGGATGCAGCGACAGCAAACCAATTGGACAAAATCTGAGGCAGTGGACATTTACCATTACCAAAGAGACCTGCTTAACCCTCCACGAACTCGTTTGAAATCCCGGAAACCAATCCGGGTATCGTGCGAGACAATTGGATGTAGCGGGGTCAATTGAAGACCGCTGGCGAACATTTGTGGAGTTCTGTGAACATTACAAATAAAAGCCACTATTGCTATGCACGGCGTTGATCTGCCAAAGGAACTACGGTGCTCCATCAACCGTTTCAGAACAGCGACAGTTCGCTGCGCACACCTCCTCCACAAGTGGAGAATTAAAGACAACCCACAGTGTGACTGCGGCCACCCGAACCAGACAATGGACCATATTGCGAACAACTGCATCCTACGCCCGCTGTCCGGCGGACTGAGCAGTATTAGTCGCGCTACTCCTGAAGCTATCGCATGGCTTACAGACTTCAACTTGGACGTGTGATTTGCACAGAACCCGGCGACCCGAGTTGGATTCACGCTCGCCGGTCAATATCGGTGACGAATATCTGAACCGGTCGTGGGGCCCTCCCCTAAGTTGGCCTGGCCTTAAATGAGTACCTGGTGTAATGTGTAAACAACACCATTAGGGAGGCAAGGGTGGCGGAGCGTGGTGCTGACCACCCACCCCCCCATGAGCCTTACCAGCCTTCATTGGTGCTCAGTAACAGCACTTGCCCCAACAGTTTGTTAATTGCTCTACGGGGTCTTTGTCTTTGTAGGTTGAGTAGTGGTGGAGTAAATATTGCACTTTGAGTCCACCACCATGGCTAACATTGGTGACGAGTGATATCTGCATGGTTTCTGGGCCTCTCTTAGGTCAGCGCAGCCTTAAATGAGTGTATATAGCACTGCTGGGGGGAGAAAGGTGGCTGCATTGGTTGTGATGACCTATTGGTATTGATGTCCTTTGTATCCCACGATCTCTATTATACATGCATGTTCTTACATAGGCTTTGTGTCTGTGTGTGTGTGCGTGCACATTCTTCTATGTATTCCCAGCTGCGGACAGGGCACGGGAAGAACTACGGATAGCAGAGAAGTCACTCCGAGAAGTGGAAGACGACATCAGGTGAGCGAGAGCGGGGAGAGCAGCAGCAGCACACTGTTTGTCATTCTACTCATTCTGCTCATCCTACTCTTGCGCGTGGTGACGGCAGTGGCAATGTGATCAGGGGCTCGATGCCAATGTCGAGGTCTGCTGCTGGCCACGATGAGAGTGCTTCATGAGACAGAGAGAGAGAGAGTGTTGGTGTAGTTCTGCTGTTTCTCCTCCGTTGAAAGAGCGCAGACTACCGTGGGTTTCCATGGTGTGGGTTGCATGGCCACACAGTCGCACTCCTGTGGCTTGTGTCTTTAATTGTCCGTTGACAAAGGAGATATGCTCGGCAGATTGCTGCTGGTCTGACGCGGTTGATGGTGACAAACCAGTGTCTTCGAGGAGGAGGAGAAATGCCAAAGCCAGGAGGTGCGATGATGTTTGGGTCTCGTCCGAGGTGTTTATTTAATCTGGACGTTCCTCGTTGTTGCACTGTCTAATTCCTTGATGCCAGCAATGTGTCAATAGGAAGGGCCTAATTGAGTCAACACTCCCTTGAGGAGGGTCCTACACTGAGATGTTTAGCCAGCACTGTCGATGAATGTTTGGCTTGTGGGCTGACGCCAGAGTGCCCGGAGAAAACCCACACATGCGAGGAGGCATCACTCGGCACCGAGATCCCCCTCCTGGCCTTCTCATAGCTCCACGCCTGTGTTCCTCTATTTAGAGAGAAGATGTTAATTCCCTCGCCTGACACTTGCATATTTGGAGTTTGCTTGTGTCTCTGTCTCCCCGTGGTCTCGTGGAGTTATCTCTGGGTCCTCCGGGTTTTCCCTCCACATTTAGAAACGTGCTTTTTACAATATTTGGTTGCTATAAATTTCCACGTGATGAGCCACTTCGTTGAGCTGTCATTTGTGGCCAGGTCGCTTCTGCAAAAGAGCTACGTAGCTCAGTGGGCCTTACGTAAAAAAATTAAAAAAAGTTTTTTTTGTTTACTTGTCTCTCAGGGTAATTCCATGCCCTGGTGGTCACCGATGCAAAAACGAACTCATGCTGAACCCGGTTTGGCTTTCCGAGATCCGATGAGTTTGAATCCCTTTTAGGATCATGTGGCCCACGGCCTTGTCAGGGTACAAAACGCAGTATTGTCAAAGCGACCTCCCAGAACTCCCGTGTGTCGGCATTTGTGTTTGCGTCTCAGAACCTTGCAGTAAAAATGTCACACGCATGTGTGCACACGTGTATATTGATTCCGGGGGGGGAAACAGGATTGGAGTGTCCCAAAACACCGGGGGTGTCAGTGGAGGGTAGAGGTCACAAAGGTACAATCGCTGCGACTCTCCAGGGAGTGTCCTCTGCGTGCGTGCGTGCTCTCATTTGTGGAGTGGTTGCGTAGTGGTTAGGCCAATGTGTAATGAACCCGGCAAACCTTAGTTCAATTCCTGGCCACGGCCAACATTAGTAGAGATCATCTGAGTTGGCGCCAGGCCTCCCCTAGGTTGGCTTGTCCTTAAATGAGTACCTGGTGCGTTGTGTAAACACGGGCACTGCGGCAGCCTTAATTGGTGCTCACGCCACTTGTCCCAGCAGTCAAGGGGGATCGTTTTTCTTTGTGTGCGTTTGTGGCTGGATTTGCCTGCGAGTGTCGGTGCGGCGTTTGCCGCGCGGTGCAACAGTCCCGGCCATCTTGGGTTCGATTCCCAGCCATGCGCCACATTATTGACACGTGGTGTCTGAACTTGCCCTCCTCGGTCTCGCCTATGTTGACTCGGCCGCAACTGGTACGGTGTGTACATATTGTCACTAGGAAGACAAAGGTGGCCAGGGCGTGGGGCTATCCACACCGCCTCTTCACGGGCAGTGCTGACCTTGGAAGGTGCTCGCTAACAGCACTGCCTCTATGGTCTGCAAGCCAGCATTTGGGATGTCTTTGTGTGAATAATTGGGGATTGCTTTTATGAGTTCACCAATTGTGGAGGCATTTGCATTGACCTTTCGGGCACATTACTCCAATTTATGGGCAAGTGTGCACCGTTCAACCAACATATTAGCCGTTTCATTGCCGACAATTTCAATTCCTAACACTCGGTACCGTGACCCAGGGTATTTGACCCTCTGCTTCGGTGAACTCGGACAAAAAGGGTTACCTGGTATGCTACGTGAACCTCGGCACTGGTGAGACAGGCAGGTGGCCGTGAGTGTTGCCGTCCACCGCCGTCCTGTCGTATGCCACGGCAGCCCTCATTATTTCACTCTTCCTCATCGTCATCATCAGCCATCATTTATCCACTTCTGGATTTAAGGCATTCGCATGCCTTTGCCGTCTCTCAAGATCCTGTGTTTAGAATCCATCTCACTCCTGCACGTCAGCTGATCGCATCGCTCCATCTCCGCGACGGTCGTGGTCTCAGGCGCGTTCTCTCGTTTGGCTGCCGTTCCATCACCATTCCCTTCTGCCGGTGTCCAGCACAAGCCCACTTGCTTTCCTCAACTCGCAATCGGATGTTTCTGATCCATGTGTTCCTCTTTCCTCTCTAACAGTGAAACACAAAGCTTTGCATCAGGCCCATGTTCCTCTGCTCACTGTGCAGACACTTGTTACATTTTCTTTGTCAGTGTTCATAGCTCTGATCTATGAGTCATATTTGTTAATCTGCATTGATTTCTTCTGCAGGAAGATTGGTCTGCTGCTACTTCATAATTTTCATCTCCATTAAGCTTTCGGTATTCCGTCGGTAGACATTTTCTGCTCTGCTTTTCAGTTGTGTCCTCCAACAAATTTGATTTTGCTCGGCAAACCTGTTGTGCATGTCCTTAAGAGTTTCTCAATTCGAATAAAAAGGGGGCACGCAATCTGACACAGTAATGTTAACAGCACCCACCCAAAACATGAATATAAAACGCAACGTCTTTATCGAATACACCCCATCGCTCCTGAACGCCACACGGCAGCCACACCCCCCACCAGCACTCCGCTGACACCACGGAGCGTGTTCGGCATTGTCCGGGCGATTTCCCTCCCCCGGTGGTAAGTCCGCGTTCGTCCCGTCCACTTGTAGCAGCGGCAGCAGCTGCAGCCACATCAGCCGGGAGTGAGACGAACGTCTGCCCCTGAATGGCGCAGGGTTTCCATGCGATTGCCATGTTGCCCGTGCCTTCTGGATGCCCCAGCAGTGGTTCCCATGTGGCAGTGCGTCAAAGTTGAGGTGTTGCTGTCGGAGCTGGCATGCCCGGTGGGCGGGCGGATGGGCGGGCGGGCAGGCAGATGATAGGGGAATGCTCGCCGGCCAATGTGCCGCTGTGAAATGGAAAAATAAACAAAAGATGAGCAAAAACACCGAGAATCCTTGTTGGTTTGAACATTTAGATTGTGCCACGTGTAGGGGCCGTGTTATCTGATTTGCATATTTAATCTGGCTGAAGGCCCGGGAATGTGTCTGCGTGAGTTTTCTTTGGACAAATGCACTCAAGTCGAAGTGTGCCTCTGCTCGAGTGAATATGTGGGTTGAGCTCATCCTCGTTTCGCAGCCTTTAGCCAGCAGTGGAAATCCCACATTCCAGTGGTGGCAATGGCCATCCTCCTCAAACGATGGGCCCTGTTCACTTCTCAGAGACTGAAAGGGCTCAGTCAATCCCCAAACAAAGTTTGAACTTGAAACCTATGGTTTGTGAAGTTGAATACTGTTGACTGGAGCACCGCCTGGCTGGATTTGGTCAAGTGAGTGGCGCAAAAGGGAATAAAGTGGGACAGAGAGTAGCGAGAAGATGTGCAGTGGCCGCCTGAGGTTCAGGAGTCGGTCGTGACTTGCAGCATGTGATGCCAGCGCTGTGGCTATACCACCCGGACTTGCCTTGTACGGGCTTAAATTCTGGTTGGAAATCAACTCAGCCCATCATTCTGCTGGGTGGTCCCATCGAAGCTAATAGCGGTGGTCCTATCGAAAGAATAGGCCCTCCCCTCGTGGATGTTGAATTGTCACTATTCTTAACTCAAAGTCACGCACTGAGATGGCCTGTTGGGCTGAAAATATAAAATGAGTTGGGGTGGAGCGGCGTTGTAATGGTGAGCGCACGGCAAAATTAACCCGGACTACCTGAGTTTGATTCCCGGCTTACGGACAACGTGATGACTGAACCAGACATGGGCGCTCACTTCATCAACGTGCACTGGCCGGCGTGGTAAAGTATGGTCAGAACTAATCTTCATGACCGACTCGATGTGGGGGCGGAAGGGGTTAGTTAGAGCAGGGGTCCCCAACCCCCGGGCCGCGGACCGGTACCGGTCCATGGCCTGTTAGGAACCGGGCCGCACAGCAGCAGGAGGTGAGAGTGGTGAGTCCGCGCGTGGCCCGCCCCCATTGTTTTATTATTGACCACTTCCATCTGCGCCTCTTTCCCGCACTGCGCACTCGTCTCAGTCACAGTGTTGGTAAGCCCGCAAGCTGCTAACTCCTAGTAGCCACAATGAGTACAAAACAAACGTCGCTGGAGAGCTTCTTTGAAAAGGGGGAAAGACCCAATGATGACCCCCCCCCACCCCCGGTCTGTGAAAAAATTGTCTTCCACGAAACCGGTCCCTGTGGCCTTACTCCAGCAGGAGATTGTCCATTGGGCTGTACATAAAACAGAATTACTCTTTTGGTCTGTTATGTATGTTGAATGTCTTTCGCACCGTACGTAGCCCATCGTGCTGCTCGGAGGTGTGTGGGACACGTTCCCGTGTTGTTATGTGTGGGGCTTCGACACTTCGACCCGTGGCCTGATGCGTGTTGCTGCCCGTCGCTTTGCAGGAGCTTGGAGAAGGAACTGGGTTTGGACCTCGGGCCGAATGGCGAGTTTGCGTACATGTACGGCAAGTGCTTCGACATGACCACCACCGAGTGAGTATAGTCGCCCTTCGCCGCGCCTTCTCGCACCGTTGCTTGCCAGCATCGTTCCACGACACTGAACATCGTAACCGCAGTCTTCCTCCTCTCGTCTTGGATGATGGTCAGCCGGAACAGTCCGGAGACGCTGTTGCGGGAATGATATTTAGGCATGCCGCATCCTGACGGTCACCGCATCGCGCGCTTTCAGATACGCTTCTGCGGCCGTCTGGAACGCTCTTCCTTCCGATATTATGAAGCCACTGGAGCTAAGCATTTTTTTAAATCTAAAGTTAAAACTCATTTATCTCGAACTGCTTTTTGTGTTTAGTTTGTTGTCCTTCCCCCTCACCTCCGATTCGCACGGTTGGTTACGTACAGTACAAAAGAAGTTCAGCATACACACATCCGTCTCACCTTATTTCGTCCTCATTGCATCCAAATGTAACTAATATGTTCTTAGAGTTCTAGGTATTTTGGGTATGGTATTGTACAATTGTTATTTATAGGCATACCTTGTGGTGGTAGTGCCTATGCCAAGCCATCTAGCCGATCGTTGTTCCGGAAGATATCGAGTGAGAAATCAAGTTCTGGTCATAGCAGGCAGTCGATAGTGTGCTACCTGCTATGACATATGGATCAGATGCATGGACATTAACAAAGAAAATGGGAATGCAACAAATACATCTGAAAGGTTCGCATGCTTGGGGAATACTTTTGAGAGACAGAAATGGGAGCGCATGGGATGAGAGACCATGCAGGTTAAAGACATAATTCTACCTGTTAAGTAAAGTAAGTGGGCTTGGGCAGGTTACATCAATTGAAGGGATAATAGCCTATCATCATCATCAATCGTCACGGCGCGCGAACCCCTCTCTGCGTAGCGGTCCCCACGAGACGCTGCGCTCGCCGGCACGCAGAGCGCAGGCCGAGTAGGTGGTGGTGAAGATCGGACTCCATCGTGCGCACGGTGCACGTTGGCTGTTGCCTGGCTCCGGGATCGTCTCCAATCCCGTAGCGAACTGCCCGTCGGTGATCGCGCGCGCAGGGCCCCGGCACGATGTACCGAGGCGCCCGGCCCGGGCATTGTGTCTGAAGTACTGAAGTTTAAACTCAAAGTTAACTATTTGCATTTTAGCAGGTAAGGCCCACTGAGCTATGTAGCTCTTTTTCAAATGCGACCTAGCCACAAATGATAGCTCAACGAAGTGGCTTACGTGGCAATGTATAGCAGCCAAATACTCTAAACGTGTGATGTTGATTCTAAAAGTTGACCACGGGGAGAGAGAGACACGCCAACTCCAAATATACAGGTGTCAGGGTCGGGATTGAACCCACGACCTCCTGTATGTGGGGCGAGGTAGTTCACGTCTCGTGAATTCTTCTGGCTCCGAGCGTGTCAGACATTGATTGGGTACCCTGTGCGATGGCGGTCCTCGGTGTTGTGGTAGCCTCTGGTTAAGAATCCTGATGGAGGGACGACCGTTTGGAGGCAATGTGCCCGAGAGGACGTCGGCTGACTGCACGGAGCGTTTTAAATCGGCTCGTGTCCCAAGTGCGTCGTCGAGATGGCGGCAGCTTGAGGAGCTCTCTTCGTCAGGCAGTGGATGTTGGACAAAGGGATTCGTAGACACGTGATCCTTCACAGACAGTCCATGGCAAATTACATACGAAAAATATTTTTTAAAAATTACTCATGTCGTCCATGGGGACCAGCCTGGGACCGTCAAATTTGGCATGTCTACGATCCCAGTTTAATCACCGTTTAGTGGGGTTGGGGGTGGGGGGCTAACTGATTCTTAGCACGCACGTCTCCCGTCTGAAATACGACCGCGGCTTCGCGTGACGCCAGAGCCGAGTGGTGCTGTCTGCCGAGCAATCGTCGCATCTGCCCAGCCAGCAGGAGGGTGGTGGCTGGGGGGTTGGAGGGGGGGGTGGGGCACGACGGGGGGTGGGCAGGGCGTTGGCATCGCGCTGGGATTTTCCGCGCCTCCTCCCCATGTGCAGCAGGTTTGCTGCAAAGGCCCAAAAACGCCATCGGCCAGCGACAAACCACCAGTAGAGTTGTAGTAGAAAATATATAATGCGTTTCTTCATTTGAGCAAGGTTGTTGGGGCGCCACGGTGGCAAGATGGTTATCTACCTCGCCTCATGCAGGAGGCCATGGGTTCGATCCCGACCCTAACGCCTGCTGTATATTTGGAGTTTGCGTGTCTCTCTCCCCGTGATTGCGTGGATTTTTCTCCGGGTCCTCCGGTTTTTCCCTCCACATTTAGAATCAACATCACGTGTTTAGAGTATTTGGCTGCGATACATTTCCACTTGATAAGCCACTTTTGTTGGGCTATGATTTGTGGCCAGGTCGCTTTAGAAAAAGAGCTACGTAGCTGGTAAAATAAAAAAAATTGTTTGAATTGTTTTAGTTATAAGATCTTGTAAAACGAGACAATGTGGAAGGAATTTTTTTAAGCGGAGCAGTGCAAGGGATGAAGCGGAAAGATAAATGTTGTGACCTGCAAAGGCGGTTGTCGTTGAACACAGAATGGAGAGAGAAAAAAATGGGTACATTTAACAAATGTGCTTGGCGCACACTGTGCTGTGAATCCGGCGGAATCAACGAGTGCGACGTTCAGCACGGTGTGTGGAGCCCTCGACGAGCAATCACAACGACACGAGTCTGAAATGTGGCTGACGAGTCAAACTCAGGTCCCTCATCCCCCCTCCCTCCCCATGCGCTTGGTAAAAGTGGCGGTTTGTGACAAGTTCCCAGTGGCCCTTTAACGGATGTGCTTTTGTCCCGAGCGTAGAAATGTGGAGCGTCCGCCGGGCCGGGCCGGGCCGGTCTGCACTTGAGCTGGAAAACACTTTCTATGTTGAAATTCCCCCTTTGGCTTCCCTTGTTGAGTATTCGACACACGCGGCAAACACGGTCGACGCATGAGCAGTTTTCCTTTCACAGGTTTTTGGGGGTTACAAACTGGCCATGACAAAAAAATGCGGACGTAGATTTCATCAATTTTTTTTGTTTACGTAATATTTTCCACATTGTGCTTTGGGTGTCATGTCGATCGCAGAGCAGTGTGTAACCCTTCTTCCCCTGACGTGAGAGAACGAGCCACAGAGAGTCATGTTCCTCACGCGACAAATCAACCCGCGCTCTGGCCGAGGGCTTAACTCGCTTACGAATTGACGACGGGAATAGTTTTGGCGATCACAAAAAAGGGCCGACCGATTTGTATTGTGCCAAAAAACCTCCCTCGCCAAAGCAGTGCGTCTCTCTATCCTCCTGAGCACATGCACATCACTAACCAAACACGCAATGTCCTCCACCCACCTTCACATTGTCACCGGCTACCCTCGTCGGGGCTAATTTCATGGTGGACACGGCGAGCGAGCGCTAATTTGTGCCGGCGCAGCACTGTCAGCCACTCTCGCTCGTTTCCAGGGGTGGTGGGGGTGGGGTGGAAATCCTGCCGCCCCCCTGCTGCCCCCCCTGCCGCCCCCCTGCCGTGCCCCCACCCCCTTGTTTCCCCCCCCCCTTGTACCGGAATGGAACGACTGGACGACTCGAAACAGTTTAATCGGCGGCACTCGCGGGAGACGGATCGGCGCGCGGCCGGCGAGACGAGCGCCGCGCTTGCTGACTAATGGGGGCGACAGAGCGATGCCTGCGTAATATCCATCATGTCAGAGCGTCTCCTCCCCATTTCTCACGCTCCCGCCGTGCACCCCACCCACTCACCCACCCACCATCTTCCCCCCTCCATCCCATCCCCACCATACCATTCATCCCCTGCTAAATGTTTAATTCTTATTTGCCCTTGGCGAAGGAGAGACCGGGAGGAGGAGCCCCACGATAAGAGGCCACTTTGCAGCGACAAGCGGCCGGGGCCTGTGCTAATAATGCGCTTAACGAATTGCAGCCAGTGGCGGAATTGAACGCCGCGCACTCCGAATAAGTGAGATGTGAGCAGACGTCAGGGCCGTAATCGGTACCTGCAGCTGTGAATATTATTGTATCTATTGTCGAGGATGCGAGGACTGTTGACTTGTGGCGGGCCTCTTTGCGTATGGCTGGATGAATTGGCGACCAGTAAGTGAATGCCAATATTTATTTATTTTTGTAGCCAGGAAACGGCGCCGTTTTTTTTTTCCTACGTGCGATGGATTGCTTCGACTTGGTTGCGCGGTCGATGGCCCGGCGGGCCCCGCTGTTGCACGTCGGGGAATTTTTCCGTGAATTTGCGCTTTCTGCGAGGGCGGTGGGCGGATCCGCTCGCGAGACGTACGGATTCCATTGAACATCGTCCACGGAGCATGAACGGGGGTGGCGTTGGTGCTTTTTTCTGTTTGATACGCGCGGCTTGGCTCCTGCCGTGAGAATGTGGAATTTCCAGCACCGGCTCGGGACTTGCCCGCCGCCGCTTGTTTTGTGCACGGACACGTTTCGACTTGACCTTGGAATCTGAATTTGCAGTCGCAATAAGTGCTGTTATTGTTAAAAGAAGTCAATCTCGACCCATCCAATATAATAATAAAAATAATTTCATTTATTCGACCATGAAATCCTCACAGAGTGTCAAGACTCATTCTTAGCAGGGTCATGCATTAGGAGCCTATGATCATATCACCCGAAATGAACCCGATTTCATCGGATCTCATAAGCAGAGTGGGGTTGAGCCTGTGTGGTGCTTGTGTGGGTGGCAATCTGCATCGCATGTGTTATAGGCAATGTAGCTGTTGTGGGCAGTGCAGCACATGATATCGTTGTACTCTACTTTTCCTCCACTTGCATCCTCCCATCACCTTCATCGGCCTGCGCTGACCAACGTGCTGCAGTCTGGTCAAATGGGTAGCAACAACCCACCACGGTATGGGGAGGCACTCATCTAGCAGTGGATATGAACATAATTTGTCTGTACGTTTATATTCGTATTAGAATACTCAACCAGTTCTCTAACAAGTGTTTGGCATGTGGAAGTAAACTGGAGTGCCTGGGGAAATTCACACATAGGAGGGAGGATAGGGGCTAGACATCTGTGTGGTCAATTAAGCAACCCACTTGTTGTACTGCCTTCCCAGTTTAGAATCCCACATGCATTCAGCTATCTCTGTACGTGATCCACAGAGCCATCCTCCCAAGCACGGGATGACAGCAGCGCAACGTCGATACAAATATCAGGTCTCTCTTGCGAAGGAGATGTTCATCTTAATGGGCTCTTGCCTGGTTAAATAAAGATCTGTATCTGTGCGTTAGTATTGGCTGCCGATTCGTGGGCCGTGATGTGTTGAAATTGGCTGTATCACACTCTGTTGGTGAATATCTTGGCCGAAGGCTGCAAGGCCATTTGTTGTCCCACTTTAATGAATAGCGATACCGATCCAACGGTTGCGTGATGGCTATTCATTTCAATATCCGGCCTCGGAAATCTGCTTCGAGCGCTTGACCTCCCGCGGGTCCAAAGGTCGCGAGTTCGAGTTGAAGTCGGGACGGCGACAGCGGCGGCATCGGCAGCTGGGGGGGGGGGGTCGGGGGTTGGAGTCGATTCTCACTCGGCCCATCGTCATCCCTCTGGACGCGGTGCTCGTCAATGCCTACGCGTACCGCACCGTGGGGGAAGTCGACCGTTGCCGTCGTCCTTGGGAGCAGCTGTCTCCATCCACCGTTCATTGCCACGCGTGGATGGCTGAGCAATGGCCATAATCTATCCACCGCTAGTTGTGAAGGGCCCCTCCCTGTGCCATCGTCATCCATCCCATCGTGGTCCTGCGATGCTGCGCTCCATCTCACTGCCGCACTCGAGTCGATCCCATCGCTCCGTCTCCCTTGTTGTCGTCCCGCCGGGCACGCTCTTCATTTTAGCTGTCGTCACGTCCCCGTACGTGACGCTGTGTCCTACCGAAGACCATTTATATTTTTAACAATACATTATTTGATTTTGTTCCCCGGTTCGTACGTTCCTCTTGTTCCCCCGTATATCATTGGTTTTGTTGACTGTGCGAAAAGCTTTGGCATTACCACAAAAAAATGCAGCGCTATATATGTGTATATTTTACGCTGTTTGTTTTTAAACATTTTTCAGTTTAACAGCCCGCATAGAGCAAGGCTTAGGGGTGTTAATCCCAAAACAGCTGCATGTGCAAAGTGCTCTATGCAGGATTTTTCATACATAACAAGATTTTTTTAATATATATATTTGTGCACGCGGGGAAAGTGCCCTCTGCGTGTTTTTTGTGTGCTGCAATTCCTCCTTGTGTTTGCAGGTATGTCTACAAGCTGTGCCCGTTTGACAGAGTCACACAGAAGCCCAAGAATGGAGGCAGCGACACCAGCCTTGGGTGAGTGACACTCCCTCCATTAGGCACATCGGAATGTATCTTACAATGGCATTTAAAGATAATGTTGCTCAGAGGATATGGGTCTATGAAGCCCATTAGGGGCTCAGTCTATCACTGCTGCCTAAAGACCCCATCAGACTGGCTTGTGTTTGCATCCTAAAGATCCCATCAGAGGCTGGTCAAGGCAGTCTTTTGCCCAAAGGGTTAAAGAAAGCGCAGTCTTGTCAGTTTATATTCTTAGGTTTTTTTCGGTAAAGTCACGTAGGTAAAAACATTAAAAAGTAAAATAAAATAAAAAATAAAAATCACGACGTTTCGGAGGCAACACAAGCTTCCGTCTTCAGGTGGTACCGTCACAGCCACGACAGCTGTATCAAGTAAATGAGAGATTGCAGGAGTTACCACTGCGTTTATATAATGGTTGGAGAAGGTGGTGGGGCAAGGGCCGCATACTTATTATTAATATGGTAAGGTGAGGCTTGAGACTAAGAATAGACTGCATAACAAAGGCTGAGCCTTTGTTATGGAGAGGTGCGGTTTGTGACTCAACCTGTAACAAGAAGACCACCACTAAACATGGTAAAACAGTAATGGTTGTCTGTCAAATAAGATTGGCAAATAAGTGTAGTTAAATCTTTTTTGCATGGTTAATCACATCTTTCCAATGATTACTCAGTTTGTAACCGTCATCACGGTTGAAATTATGTCTGTGTTTGTATATTTGTATGGCTTCGTGTACAAACCTTTGATGGTAGCCAGGAGGTTTGCAGAGAACCTTGGTCTCGGAAAATACAATTTCATGAGAGCCCACCGAGTTGTAGCAATGATCGGCAACGGCCGAAGAATCAGTTCTGCCGTGTTTCAGATCTGACTTGTGCTCGCGGACACGATCAGAAACATGACGTTTCGTTTCTCCAATGTAGCAATCACCACAAATGCAACTCAATTTGTAGACTCCAGGATACTGTAAGTCAGGAACGACATCCTTCACAGATGGAATCAGATCACGGATTTTATGCACTGTACTGAATCGGACTTGGATCTTATGTTTGTTTAGAATTTTGGAGATCTTTTTGGTCACGCCTGCTATGTATGGCAACGTGATAGTTTTGGTCGGAGTTTCATGTGGTTGTTTCTGTATGGTGGGAGAGACAGCGTGGCGGATAGTGCGGTCAGAGTATCCGTTCATCCTGAGGGCCCGATGTACATGTCTTAATTCACCGGCCAGGTGGTGTTGGTCAGCAATGCCATGGGCTCTGTGGTATAGCATTTTGATGAGAGAATTCTTTTGAAATGGGTGGTGGTGGGAATTCGGTTTCAAGTAGGAATCTGTGTGGGTGGCTAAGAATATGAATCATTGCAGTCACGAAAGCTTCAAATCTAGAATTCTTGTCAGTTTGTTGTTTAAAAGCTAAGTCAGAGACCAGTCTGTCTGAACTTACATTCGAAACTGCTCTGCGCTGATTTTCCGCAAACCCCATCAGAGGATGCTATTTTAATCTTTGTTCTAAAGGCTCTTTTGGAGCCTGGTTTAAGGGTCTTTTATCTAAGACTGTATCAGAGATACCAGTCTGCCATCAGAGGCCAGTAAGTCGGTGTGTTGTGCAAAGCAGCGAAGGCAATCACTCTTGTCAGTTTGTCATCGAAAGTCACCCAGCAATCTCCTTACTGAAGGTAAGCGTACAGATACGAGTACATAGATAGGCCTTTTGTCGTTTGTTTTACTCGGCGAATATAATGGTCTCCTCCTGGTCAATGATGGGCATTAAATAAAACAAGGCAGCTGAGTAGGGCTGCAGAGAACAGTTCTCTTATTTTGGCTTGTCGAATTCTAGGGGGCTGCCGATGAAAACTGGGATTCCTAAGTAATACAAATAAAAAGTGTTACGGCAATATCGTGAATGTACGTAAAACACCGTCAGCGTTCATCCATGGCACACCACCACGGGAAGGATGCGATGCGTGGAATAAAAGGAACAGACAACAGATGAGAGAAGAGGAAGTATGGGAAGTAAGGAGAAAGGCATGGAAAAGAAATGTGAAAATTGTTCCAAATGTATTATTTGTTTCTTTCGGTTAAGTCACGTCTAAAGATAAAATAATAAATTAAATTAAATAATAGAATACGACGTTTCGATTGCAACACAAGCAATCATCATCAGGTATAATGAAATAGCGACATAAAATCTAACCAGAAAACTATAGACAGACATATCAGCAGACAGATATCACCAAGATACATAGCGAGAGCAACACAGGTAACAGAGAGGGGTGATCGTCTCTGTGGGGTGGCCTTAAATAGACAGAGGGGGGGGGGGGCGGAGGCAGAGAGAGGGAGGAGGGTTAGAGAAAAAAATTAGCATATCAATGAGTGGTCATCAGACGTGGTGCTGCGAATGCGATGGCACGGCAAGCAAGCCTGAAAATCAGGAGAAGGACACACTAAAATTAAATAACCTAGTAAAATATCGAAATGTAATGTAATACAACACAGAGGGTCGGTCAACACACAATTAACGCATAGCCTGGTTGATTACGTATTTCAAAGATTGCTAAGTTAGAATTTAAGTGTGAACAATCTAAAGAGAGGACACAGGCAGAGAAAACAAGTCGCCAGAGAGAGAGAAAAAAGATAAGCTTGAAACTTCCCCGTAGAAGTGGTTCAATCTTAATTTTAGAACTTTCGTGACTGCAGGAATTATTATTTGTTTCTTTCGGTTAAGTCACGTCTAAAGATAAAATAATAAATTAAATTAAATAATAGAATACGACGTTTCGATTGCAACACAAGCAATCATCATCAGGTATAATGAAATAGCGACATAAAATCTAACCAGAAAACTATAGACAGACATATCAGCAGACAGATATCACCAAGATACATAGCGAGAGCAACACAGGTAACATAGAGGGGTGATCGTCTCTGTGGGGTGGTCTTAAATAGACAGAGGGGGGGGGCGGAGGCAGAGAGAGGGAGGAGGGTTAGATAAAAAAAATTAGCATATCAATGAGTGGTCAACAGACGTGGTGCTGCGAATGCGATGGCACGGCAAGCAAGCCTGAAAATCAGGAGAAGGACACACTAAAATTAAATAACCTTGTAAAATATCGAAATGTAATGTAATACAACACAGAGGGTCGGTCAACACGCAATTAACGCATAGCCTGGTTGATTACGTATTTCAAAGATTGCTAAGTTAGAATTTAAGTGTGAACAATCTCTGTGTTGTATTGCATTACATTTCGATATTTTACTAGGTTATTTAATTTTAGTGTGTCCTTCTCCTGATTTTCAGGCTTGCTTGCCGTGCCATAGCATTCGCAGCACCACGTCTGTTGACCACTCATTGATATGCTAATTTTTTCTCTAACCCTCCTCCCTCTCTCTGCCTCCGCCCCCCCTCTGTCTATTTAAGGCCACCCCACAGAGACGATCACCCCTCTCAGTTACCTGTGTTGCTCTCGCTATGTATCTTGGTGATATCTGTCTGCTGATATGTCTGTCTATAGTTTTCTGGTTAGATTTTATGTCGCTATTTCATTATACCTGATGATGATTGGTTGTGTTGCAATCGAAACGTCATATTCTATTATTTAATTTAATTTATTATTTTATCTTTAGACGTGACTTAACCGAAAGAAACAAATAATAATTCCTGCAGTCACGAAAGTTCTAAAATTAAGATTGTTCCAAATGATTAGGAAAGTTGTGGAGACGGAGGAAGCGCTGCTGCTACACGGAGTGGCATCTGTTCGCACAGGGGGCTAAGGGAGGGGAGGGACTCGAGAGTGGGGGTGGCCTCGCAGAAGTCACGTGATTGACGTAATGCTTGAGAGCTGATTCAGAGACGTACATTGTGTCCGTGACGTCGCGTCGTCATTATTGACGCTCGTTCCGCGCGTCACGTCGCTGTGCCACTGTGCCGTTCGGCGAGGCAGGTTGCACGACATTTCGTTATTCTCGCAACTTTGCCTGAGACCCTCGTTTATTGAACCCCTGGGACATGATTGACAATTCATGTTTTTTTCCTTTTCAATACAAAAGTACTAGATTTGTCATTTTAGTAGGTCTCAGAAGATGTGCTTAGGTTTCGCTTGAGATAAAGATCATTCATAGCTGTAAGCCATCTGGAAGCGAAGCCTCGCGATGTACAGATGTACAGATACACGCTATCCAGATATACAAACATAGACACAACTTCAACCGAGAGGATGGTTTCAAATTGAGCAATCATTGGAAAGATGTTATCAACCAAGTCAAATCTTTAGCTGCCTTATAATTGTACAGCCATTCGTATTTCTTCCAGTTTTCTATTCCCAGCTTGATTAGCCCCATTTTTTAACCACGTTAAACCCAAGTTTAACTTTAGCAGCCTTATAGTTTACTGCAGTACACTGCAAGGCAACCCGTTTGTCAGCTTAAATACTGCCTCTTGTTTAGATGTCCCCCCTTTTTTAACCACTTTCCATCGCCTACACACGGCGCCCTCCCATAACCCCCTGCAGCATAACAAAAGGAGGCTTAACTTAACCCTCCTCACGGCCCCTCCTGGCTCCCCCCCCCCTTAACCTGTTTATAGTCTCGTGTCTCTTAGAGTTCTCTCCACTTGATACAGTAATTTTGCTGTGACGGTGCCACCGGAAGACGGAAGCTTGTGTTGCCTCCGAAACGTCGTGATTTAATTTATTTTATTTTCCTACCTACGTGACTTTACCGAAAAAACCAAAGAGTAATACAACTGAACCTCGTGGTACCTGGAGCAGTGGTGCAGCGTGGTCGGCATGGGCTCCGGTGCAAGGAGTGAAATGGGTGGGGGGGGGGGGCCCTCTATCCAAAATCCACACCCTCTTGCGTAGTCCGGCGCTTGGGCTTTTCCAGCCCCGTTAGCACCTGGTGCAGTTGCACTGCTTGCGCGCACTCGCTACTCCATAGCTCCGTGTCTCGGTGTGGGAGAATCTGAAAATTAAATTGGACTCCCCCCTCCCACACCCCCCCATCGGTCAGGAAGAGACTGTTTTGTTTTTCCGTATGCCAGTAAGTTGCATAATGGAATGAATCATGGGCTCTTAATTGCTGGTGAAGTTGCATGGTGTAGCCAACATTTTTATTGTCATCTGAATAATAATGAATATTAAAATTTAAGTACGAATTTTCGTGGAATTTGTGATTTATAATGAAACAGGTTAGCTGCGTTAAATACATTTATTTATTAAATGGCTTGAGGTTGTTTGGTGACTCGAGGATTATTAATGGCTGTGTCAGAGTGCTACATCGGCATAGTTAGAGAAAAGGTTGAAATACTCTTTGGTTTTTTCGGTAAAGTCATGTAGGTATAAAAATAATAGATCACGACGTTTCGATCCCAACCCAAGCAATCATCATCAGGTGGGACAACCACAGCAAGAAAAACTGCTGTGGTTGTCCCACCTGATAACGATGGATTCCTGCAGTCACGAAAGCTTCAAATCAATATTAAAAGGTTGAAACTTGGGTTGCTTGTATCTGTGATCAAACCAGGTGTCATCTCAACCTGGTCACCAACGATTTATATATAGAACCACAGACTCCCCTAGAGACCCAAATACTCCCTTAGACACGCAGAGACTCACATTGAACCACAGATATATGAACCTTATGGCAGGACCCTGGGGTCCCGAATAAATGGAAGTCAAAATAGCAATTTATTTTATTTATTTTGGCGACTCCGTCCCGTCGCGCACATAAACGCCGCGACCCACCTGTCGCGGATGGTTCTGTTGTCGTGTCGTCCAAGCGCAGCGAGGACGAATGCCGTAGTCATAAACAAAACTTTGATGAGCGCATCGTGTAGAGCTCGTCGAGAGGAATCGATTGCCATATCGTTCGCCTTCAACAGACACAAAATGACGTCGCAACGCAGTTTATGCGAGAGCCGGGGGCTTATGGGACCCTGGGGTCCCGCTATAAGGTTCATATGTCGAACCACAAACTCACATAGAGACCCATACACTCACAAAGACAACATAGACACCCACAGACTCCCATAGAGACCCACAGACTCCCATAGAGACCCACAGACTCACATAGAGACCAACAGACTCACATATAGAACCACAGACTCACATTATGATGCATAGTCTCTCATATAGAACCAGATTTACATAGAAACCCACAGACTCGTATATAAGACCACAGACTCGCATAGAGACTCACAGCCTTTCAGACTTGTGTACACTGACTGAATTGTGATTAAAAGGGCTTCTTCAAGTGTGACGAGTTGGTGGTCTCAGCGGGATCACCAATGGTAGCACAAAGAACACGTAATTCTCCTTTTTTGTTTTGCACTTAATTTGGTTCAAGGCCAGAGCTACGATTTAAAAAATACAGGCCCTGTTGCTTAACCAATTAGCGGCGCATGTGCAAATTCTACCCCGTAGACTTTGCATAAAACGATGACTTGAATGATTCTCAGATGAGTTTCTTTGATATTTACTTTCATGGGCCAATCTCCAACATTGGGACATGCACTTCTCACGGTGAGGTTTTCCAACATTGACATATTTTTTTTTATCTCATGGACTGACGGCATAATTGTAAATAAAACCATGGAAGACAACACGAGGAACTCTGACTTGCATGCGTTTCTTGGTCCACGTATTTCCTCTCGCCATCTCTCAATGGAAGTCCAAAATTGCTTCAACTCTGTTGTTTGTTTTCACACTTTTCAGCATTTGTTTAATTTTGTTTTGTCAAGCGTCCATGCTTGCTCATCCATGTATCATAACAGATAATAGGCACTGATTAAAATGCTTTCTTGTTTAGGCACGTGTGTGTGTGTTGCGTGTGTGCGTGTGTCAGGATTGTTGTGGGGCAGAATGCTCGTGCGATTGCGTGACATACCCGCATCGAGGTTTAATTTGCCGCGTTTCGCCGGTGGCCAAGGTCGAATGCTTTTACCTGTGTGTTTGAGAATGCGTGCGTGCTCGTGCGTGTGGGGAGTCGTGGCGCAGTGGTGTTAGCGCTGCGCAACGAATCCGACAGCTGGAGTTCGATTCCCACTTACGGCCAACGCCAGGTGACAGTTATCTTAGCGGGTCATGGGGCTTCCCCAGGTCGACTCGGCCTCAAATGAGTACCTGGTGCCACGTCTAAACATCGCCTCTAGGGGGAGACAAAGGCGGCTGGGCGTGGTGCCGGCCACCCGCTCCCTCGTGCGTCATTCCGGTCTTCATAGGTGCTCGCCAACAGCACTTGCCCCAGAAGTCTGTTGAAAGCGAAACGGGGATCTTTGTTTTCTTGTTTTTTGCGTGTGCACTTACGCTTGTGTGTGCGCACAAAGGTCTCCTAACGAACCCTAGACTGTACCGTACAAGCAAGTGCTGTTTGTGAGCACCTATTAAGGCCAGCACAGCATTTAGCGGGGTAGATGTGACCGGCACCATCCCTGGCCGCCTCTGTCCCTCTGGTGCTGTTTGCACACTGCCCAAGGTCCTCAGTAAGGCTGAGCTCACCTAAAGATGTGCCGAGACAGGTTGGTAATCCACGAGTCGGGAAGCAGTGGTGCGAGCAATGTGTTACAATCCTGATCCATATTTGTTCTAGTTCTGATCAACCGGGTTCAATTTCTGATGGAATGACATCAGTTAGCATTGAATTTATATATCCGAAGCGGTCCCGATCTTCCCGTAAGCTGACCCAGCCTTCGATTAGTGTCCGGCGCGGTGGGTAAGCGTTGGCATTGGGGAGACAAAGGCAGCCAAGAACCGTGGTGCTTGGGTCCTGTCAGCCTTCATAGTTGCTCGCTAACAGCACCGTCTTGTGCGGCTAAACAGGGATCTTTTGTGTTTTTTTCTTTCTTTTGGGATGTCTGCGTGTGCGCACGCACACGATTATGCATTGTTGTTATTTTATCGAGACTGCGCAATCCGCATCGTGCACGACACGAAGGATGCGCCCGGGTCTCTCGCAGAGCCGTGCATCACCCCACGGTCGACGGTGTCAGGGCAGCTTTTGAAATCGGTTAAAGTGCTCTTTTGTCCACGCTAGGGGGCAGCGCATTCCCAACCAGCCCCGCTACGCGAGCACGGTCTTTGCATGGCGGTCAAATTCAGCCAAATAAAATGAAAACGCCAAACCTCATGTGTTGGTCTCTTTGTGCGGTCCCCTGGCGTTCTGGCTTCGCACATCTTAAGAACACGGTTTCATTACAGGTAGCTTCCCGGAATCAAACCTACGTCTCAGACATTTCTGTTGAGCACCTGAGATAATTTCCTTTTCACATGCGGGCAAATGTGCCCGTTTGTTAAGGGGAGTTGGGCAGCAGTGACACCGTGGTTAGCATAACACTGACCAACAGTCCCAACATCCCTTTGTGACATTCCTGGTCATAGTTTTCTTCACCAGTGGCAATTGGCATCAGAGCCTCGCCCGAATGTTCCCTCGATATTGACTCGGCCTGAAATGAACATCCTGGTGTACTGTGGTGTCATCGGCAACAACATTGGGAAGACAAAGGTGGCCGAGCGCGTGTGGGCTCCTCACCCCAAGTAGGTGATCACCATCTTCTTGGTTCTTTCGGTGAAGTCACGTAGAATGGAAATAATACAATAATACAAATAAAACATAATAAAATTATTCTCACGACGGTTCGGCCACAACGCAAGCAGCCGTCCTCAGGTGAAGAACAGGTCTGTCGATAAGAACCAAGAAGATGAATCCCTGCAGTCACGAAAGCTTTAAATCGAGGTGATCACCACTTAATGTAATTTGTCTCTGAAGCTAAAGGGAGATGTGTGTTTTGATTGTCATGTTTGCACTTCGTTTAATGGTTATAATGAGTTTCCCTTTATTCAACAGGGCTAGTGTCTCTTGAGATTCATTGTTTGCAATGGTTCGTTGAGCTTGTGCAACATAATTTCATTTCACGACATATTATATGCACCCCTAACACAGGCACACACGCAAAAAAAAAAATCACAATTGAAAGTAGTGTCTCTCTGTACTATAGCCAATGGAGCAGTACTCTTTTCCATTGGCTACCTACAGCTGCGGTTGAAGTTCCACGGAACGATGGTGGGAGCCGGTCTCTCCGTATAACGGACGTGCAAAATGAAACCGTACCATCTGAAGCATTTTATTATTGTACCGTAGCTCTGAAAACTGATACTTTGAACAACCGATGACGTTTCTGGATTTATTTTTTATGCTACAGTGAGGGTGTAATTTTCAAACATAAAACATATAAATATTTTACCTCCCCAATATTGAATTCCCTAAAAGAGACAGGACCAACCCAAAACGTGTTTATTGCTCAATGTTTATATTGTGTTTAAGTGTCACAATGTGTCTTGTATATTTGCGTGGCTGTACACAAAGTTGTTTACTGGCAGATTTCTTTGGGTTATGTTTTATTTATGCTTTTGAAACATCTTGAAATGCTGTCAGCGGCATTTTCGAGAATTCTTCCTCTAATTTATAAGTTGCTCATGGGTTTGTCCATCCGTCCATGCAATCCGTCTATGTGTTCGGTGAGAGGTCAAAATGAGGTCGGCAGGTGATTGGCTGCTATCACTACATTGTCAATGGCAGTACCCATGCAATGAAAACAATGGAAGTAAGAACTGCGGAAATACTTGGCAGGGATTTTACATCTATATGTATAAATGTGTGACGTGCATCTGTGGAATTTTACATTGCCTGTGGCCAATCCAAGCTAGATAGAGGCATTGAGTAATGTTAATAGTTACGCTAATGGAATAGCGTTGGTGTGGATACGATTCAAACCATGAAATTTGATTTCACTGTTTACATTGTGAGCGAGAGCAGTGGTGCAGTGGTTAGCGCACTTCGCTATGAACCCAGCAACCTGAGTTTCATTTCCGGCCCATGGCTAATAGCAATGTCGAGTGATGTCTGAACCGGTCCTGAACACACCCCCCCCCCTCCACCACCTTCACCAGTGTGGTGAAGTATGGTCAAACAACCACCATGACTGACACAGCATGCGGAAGGCCTTAATTCAGCAGGCGATTATCCAAGAACTGTAGCTTATTATAACTTTTATTGTAATAGTATATCCAGCCTAATACATTTATATGTATTAGGCTGCAGAGTTGACGATCACGAGTTTAAATTCCCATCGTGGCGGATCGACTCAAACCCATCATCCCACCGGACTGGAATGTGGAATTGATGTAGTTCCCTGGCCACTGAACAAAGTTCACAATCTTCCTGGTCTTCGTTGGACCATGGACACATTTTAAGAACTAACCCAGTGACTTGTGCTCTCGGTGGGGTTCAATTCCAGCCGAGTGTGGCTGGATCGGCAGCCCAGAAGTTAATTTCCACAACCGGCATGCCGCATCCAGTAAACCTCTGGCCATTGCTGTGTCTACCAGCAGCGTATGCCTCATCCTAAGTCTACCAGCAAACCAGAAAATATTCATCGATATGCCATGCCTGTAGATTGTACGTCCGCACCTTGCGGCTCTGTTTTGATTAGATTTGTTATTCCTCCTCTTCCCCCATCCCCCTGCCCCCCCCCCACCACCCGCCCCCCTCCCCACTCCTCCTCGCCGTTCGCAGGACGTGGGGCTCGTGGGTGGAGAGCGATGGGAATAAGTACGGCTCCATGAAGTACGAGCACGGCATGTCGTGCTGGCAGGGGCCGAACCGCTCCACCAAGGTTAGTGGCGGAGTGTTCTTGTGCTGCCGCCCCCACCCCTCACTCCCCGCCCTCAATGTAAACTGCTACGAACTTAATCTTTTTTTTTGTTTACCAGGTAAGGCCCACCAAGCTGTTATAGCTCTCAGAAGCGACCTGGCCACAAATGATAATAGCTCAGCGTGTAGTGGCTTATCACGTGGATATTTATAGCAGCCAAATACTCTTGAACGCGTGTTTCTAAATGTGGAGGGAAAAAACCGGAGGACCCGGAGACAAATCCACACGAGCATGGGAAGAAACATGCAAACTCCAAAATACAGGCGTCATGGTCGAGATCGAATCCACGAACTCCTGTATATCAGGCGAAGTAGTTAACATTTCGCCTCGGTGGCGCCATACATTCAATGTATGTATATATGTTGAACGTCTATGCACCGTACGTAGCCAATAATGCTTATCGGAGGTGCGGGGGGAAGGACAACAACACTAAACATGAAAAGCAGTTCTAAAGAAATGAAACTACCTTTGTTAATTGTACAGTATTCCTCGAGGACCCTGTACTCGTACTCTGCAATGTTCTTGTCTTTTGTTCATGTTGTTCCTCTGCTCACGGTACCACGGATCTCCCGTGCACAATCGCCGGGCAACTGGCTAACTGGGATCATCATCCCTGTCTCAAATATAAATACTCAAATGATAGCCAACTGGGAAATTGAATGAGTGGCCTTCAGAGTTTGCATTGCTAAAAGGATTGTATCTTGTGCTCAGCAACAACAATCCTTTCCACAATGCAATGTGCCAGTAACATTTTATAATTGTACTTGTAGTATAGATTCGTTTGTTTCATAATATTTTAGTTTTTTTGAAGGGGTTGTTTGTGACCCAAGAGCTTTCTAATAGGTAACTACTCATCAATTTAAGAACCGGTTATCAGAAAATATTTGTAAAAATGCCATTTTTATGAGGCCCCATAATGTAAATAAGTGCAGGCTCCAACTCTTATCCACTCTGCCTCTCTACTGGCCTCTCTGTATTTTTTGCTGTGAAGGGCCATTGCGCAAAACGTCACCTGCTATATATTTTTACTTTCAAGACCACACGCAGTGTTATTGATAAATGTGTTTAGATTTTTTTGTATTTTGTTTTGCTTGTGCACCACTGGCAATGTGTAGCAGCAGCAGCACCAAATAATTTGTTGGGTTTTTCCAAGTTGGGTGGCGTAGCCATGAGTTTGGGAAAGGTTTCTCTACCATTGACCACGTACTATCAATCGCACCGTGGAAGAGACAAACGATGCCTCCGCTAACGACACGCTCCAGAGGGTCCCTAAATAATGATGGCGCGGTGGGATGAGCTTTTATCCATCATTCCCTTTTCCACAAATATCTGCTGTTGATGCAGCTGCACAGATAATGTTCATGATGGATGAGACACACTTCACGGCTACGGAACGATAGCGTTCGAGAGAAGGTTCAGCTCAGTTCATTTGCCTTTTGCCAATACGGTTGAGAAGACTATATTGCGTTTGTAACGCCGCTCCCTGCGACAGTTCCGAAAATGGTGTGTTTCCTCCCCCCCCCCTTTTCTTCTTGACTGTGACATGATTAGAATTTAATTGGGATTAAATAGACGATCATATAACAAACTGTGAAAGAGTGAGATGGCACATTATTGCAAAACATTAACAAGCATCAGCAAAACACTAACGGCAGCAGTAGACAAAGTGCAGAAGTTAACTGATTACGCACATTGAATACACATTGGAAAAGTGAGAAATACCAGAAATTTTATTGCAAAACTTAACGACTACTCACAATGACTACACATCGGAAAAGTGAGAAATACTGTTATACAAGAGTATCTTTTCTCGCCATTATTTTAATCCATTGCAGAACGAGGGTCCCTCCCCCATACACCATGTCGCTAGTTGGTGTTTGATTGATCATACTTCACCACTGGTGAGTATTGGTTGGTGAGATGCCGGTGCCAGCACCGGTCCAGGTAGTACTTGGCAATGAAGCTATCCATGGCCAGGAATCAAACCCGGATCACTGGGTTCATGTCGCGGAACTTTCACCACTGCGACACCACTGCCAAATATTTATACACATGTAACATGTTACGTGTGTGCACGCCATTGCTGAAATAAGCGCCATTAACTTAAGATAATACGTGTTGCTAAATACATTGAACGAATAAAATAAATACGATTTTATTTTTTTAAACCCACTTTAAACTAAGACATTCCTAAGCCTCTTTTTATTTTGAGCAAATGTGGTTAGGACAGAGTGCATGAGAGAGCAAGAATACATTTTTGCATTCACATAAGTGGCGTACTATCTCCCACTTGTAATTGAAAACCCAGTGATTGATAGCGCGAGTTATGGACGGGTAATTCAAATAAAAATTAAGGGACCCAATTAATTAACGGAGACGCTCGAAGGCGAGAGAGGCAATCGTTGAGATGGACGACAGAAAAGTGAACGAAGGTGAACGGTTGAAGAGATGGAGAGGAGGGAGCGGGAGGGAGGGAGGGAGATGCAAGGACATAAAACAGACAGACGGAGGGAGATGGGGAACGACAGAGGCAGCCCTGCAGGGAGCTGCCCTTGCGTTTAGGGGGAGAGTGGCAGCTAGAGAGGCCTTCCTGCCTTCCTGCGCTCAGCGAGACGAGGCAGCGTGCTTCGTTTTGACGCGTGTCTCGGCGAACGTGACCCCCGGTGGCGGGCGGGCGGGTCCGTAGAAATAGAATGGCCTGAATATGCCGAACAATAACGCGCGGTAAATAACCAAAAAAATGCTCTCGTTTTCTCTCAATAGCCGCCGTCCCCATTGCTCGGCGGTTTGGGGATGAACCCTGCCGCCAGGCGACGTGACCCCCCGCAAACCCAAATGAGGTGTTCCCGTGGAGACGGCGTGATTTCTTATTTTTAGCCGTGTCTTTTATTTAAGTTTACTTATTTGGTGGTGCGCGTGGCAGGAGGCGCCGTGGCTCTCGTAGGCTCGCAAAAACCCCCTTCAGACTCCCTAAACCCCCCCGAGACGCTGAACCCCCACCCCCCCCAAGACCCTTGCACCGCCACTCAGCGCCTTCGTGCCCTCCGGCAAGGCACGCTGCGGGTACGATCGCGGAAAACTGTCGTCAAGGAGCGCGACCCCAGTCTGCGTGCCCCCCCCCCCCCCCCAAGAGGTTTTGTATCGATGGGAAGGCCGGATTGAAACGTGTAGGGGGCTTTCCGTGGCATCTCTGTCACTCACTGTGGTAGCTTCCCCAGCTCTCTGCTTTTCCGTGTAGCCACACCACCGGTCCGGTCGGTGGAAGCCCGTGTGTGACTCCTCGGCAGCAGAGATTCACAGGCGCTCCGGTTGATCCAGCGGTTGCCAGGGTAGGCCGGAGGTCCGACACTCCGCTGGCCTTAACCGGCCTGCCGGGTCTGGACGCAGACTCCCCGCGGGCATGTGTGCGTGCGTGGCGTGCGTGTCGTGCGTGGCGTGCGTCGCACGTTCCCGAGGCCAGGAACCTAGCGTCCGTCAGGGAACGAGAGGCGGCCTTCGGAGGGAGGCTTCAATTCGCTGTGCCGGGCCGCCTTTGCGGAGAGCTGTACGGCGCCGTGCATGCGCCGATTTACCACGGTTGGCTATGTATGGTGCGAAAAAAGTTCAATTGACATGCACGCTTGGGGCCTACCTCATAGTTCCCTCGCTGCCCACACTCGAGCGTGGTTACCCCCCGATCTTGTCCTGCCCATGTGCCCGCTTTTCCACCTCCCTCTAGGGTAGGAGCAGTCAGGAAAGAATGATGCCTGATGGCGAAGTAGGCTTCAAAACCCATGGACTAGCGCAGGGACACACAAAGCGTCGATCAGGGACCCATGGACTCGCGTAGAGGCACACAGAATTGACACAGAGACGCAGCCTCACACTGAGACTTTGCCGACCTGGCCCTGCTGGACATCTGTGAAAACGAGCTGCATATCTCATCGTATTCCACTCGTCTGAATAAAGACTCTGAAAAATAACAATCGCATGTCAGGCCCGAGATCTAGCATGGAGCTCTAGTATTGAGCTCCAGTACTGATATTGCCAGTCGCCCCTTCTCCCTACAACCAACTACTCAGCTTTCATCCATTCAAAGTGTTTCTAACACTGATGTGTTTCTACTTTAAAAAATTGATCGGTTTACTTGTTTAAACCCATTCGTTTTACGCTATTTACGTGGCAAGTGTTGTTTCCATGACTATATATGAACATGCTTTTTATGCAAAAGTAAAAAAAAAAGTATTTTGCATTTGGCCATCCTTACTCATTGAGTTCGTTGAATTCATCTGGAGACCACTCCTCACCAATATAAATACATTAAATATGAATCCCTTTGGCTTGTATCAGTCGAGATGCAACTATTTCTTTATGAGCCACCTCTAATGCAATATTGATCCTTTAGCAAGTCTCTCGGAATTGAACACAGCCATTTTGTTCAACCAATCGGGACCCGTCGTACCCCAAATCACATCTTGCTCCAACTCACGAATGGAATAGACAACAATAACACAAAAAAAACACATTAAAGTGCGACCATTTCTGTCAGTTCACGGATGGCAAAGGGCTCGGCATATTGCATCTAAATGTAAGAAGTCTGAGATCTCGAGTTAACTTGCTTAGAGATGATATTTCTACTCCTACCACCGACTTCAAAGGCATCTCTGAAACCTGATTCTCAAAGATCCCCACGACGCTGAAACGTCAATCGGTTGGTGCATTTCCCATTCCGAGACTTCTGCAAGTTGCGGGGTGGGGTCCCGTTCACCGCTGAATCTCGATCGAGCGAGCGGCCCGGCAGTAGTTTTATTTAGAGGGGCGAAGCGCCGTTGTTTTTAAAGACATCGCGCTCACCGCAGAGAACCGTAGTGGCACGACCACACTCTACGATAGCTGGCGCCACACAGTGCCATACACTCTTCCACGTAGCCTTTTAATTCCGATTCCATTCAGAATCGATTCCGTTCCGATGACATACACACATACGTCATCGAAATGGAATCGGAAGACAAACAGATGATGTACACATACATCATCGGAATGGGAAAGGGCTAATGATAATGGATTTATGAAGATGATGACGAGGACGATCATGATGGTAAAAGACGTCACTCTACGCGACTATTGTATTAGTCTTATTTATTGCCGTTTATTGATGAATGTGAGTTGGAGGAAATCTGTGCAGATAGCTGAAAGAAATTAACATACTCAATTTGTTTGAAGCAGTTCATTTGTCACGTGGATAGGGGTGATCATTCGTACGTCAGACCTAAAGAGGTATGACCGCTCCAATTCGCAGTGTGAAAAAGAGCAAACGCTCACAGGCCGCCTCCGATGAGCCCAGGTGTGAGAGAAATTCAACACACGTGCATACACAGCAGGTGGGAGCATCATCGGAGAAGCGGGACCAACCGGTGGACCAACACTGGCAGAGCATCTCCTTAATGTTTACGCTTGAAATTGAAATGGCGCTATCGTAGGCTGACGGCTTCATTCACTCCTTCCTTCCAGAAGGGAGAGAGAGAATTGGTTTGAAGGATTAGCCCCATTAGCCCCTTATCTCGGCTCGATAAACCGTCGGTGAATATCACGGGGAACTGAATAATGGTCCATTTGGAGAGCCAACTAACCTCACGAGCTGGATTTCTACTGTCGACCACGTGCATGCCATCAGTCAATCAGATTGTAGGGGAGACGAATGGGTATCAAGTTCTGTTATGTCAGTGCCGTTTTGACTGATGGACCATTTGATTCGGTGGATGGTCGAGCGTTCATCGGGGCTCTCGCAAAGCAAAGTCTTAAACACAAATTGTTACAACCATTTACAAAGGTGAATCGACTATGCTGAGACCGCACATACAATCAATACGAATCGAAATGCATGCGTGACTTATTTCACCGTCAAGATGGACTGATGTTAATAAAAAACGAATAAATAAAATACATTGACCAGAATCTGTGATAATTTCAAAATATTCAACAAAATCGCCTCCTAAAATGATTTTCAGTCAACATTCTCCCAAACGATTGTTTTCTACCAGCAGGTGTTGAAGCAGTTGACAGGTTAAATGGATTCCTGCATCGCAAGACGGTGAGAGATGGTGATGGCTTGGGGAGGCCTTCTTCCAGCAGTGGATAGACCATGTGCCTCATCAGCAGGGTGTTCTTAGATCCTGCTGGGCTGCTGTCTGACCTGAAAGGGAAGATAGCTTTCATCATCACCGAGTCCCGTTGAGCGTGAAGTGTCATCTTCACCGTCCTCGTCGTCGTCGTCATAATAACTAGCGAGCAATTCAAAACGTAGGGTGAAATCTGGCAAAATCATTAAGCGCCGTCGTTTCACCAATCCTAGCGGCACAATCGGCTGAGGCGGTGTGAGTAAGAAAACATTTTGTGGATAACGCCCAAGATTCTTGAAGGTTCAATAGAATTGCCCAGGCAGGACTGGAAGAGCCAAACTAAAAGGCAACCTACTGAGGATTATAATATTGGTAGTTCCAAGGTGCTTGCTCACGTCCGTCCGTCCGTGTGTGTGTGTGGCTGAGCTGGTGCTTTATTTTTATTTATTCTTTCGGCTTGCTTATTTTCTTTCCCTTCAAAACCCAATTTCGCCAAACGTCGAACGGTTGTCTTGGCAGGCCGTGAAGCGTGACGCTTGTCTCAACTGTCAGCGAGCAGAACGTGTGCCGCCTGACATTCTAACATTTACAAGTTCACATACATGCACAAGTTCAAGCAACACTTTTGTGTGTGTGCATGTGTGGAAAGTGAGTGTGGTGTTTGCGTTTACAGTAATCCCTCAGTTAATGGTGACATCGGTTAACGGTTTTTCGGTTAACGTAAACATTTTTTTTTTATCAACGGGGTACATTTTTGTACGTCGTGCACGCGGGGTGCCAATTACGGCCAATCCGAGCGCTCGTAATTGGAGCTCAACCATGCCCTGAGCCAATCGGCATGGCCCATTTATGAGCGTCTTGACCTCGACTGGCTTTGTTAATGTTTTGTTTTCTGTTGAGGCGGTGGAAACGGCTCTCTCCTCGATTTACATTTATTTCGGCCAACGGTCGTTTTCGTGGAACGGATTAAAAACGTTAAACGAGGGAATACTGTACATATATCTGTGACTTTTATGATGTGTGTTGCCTCCTTCTGATATCTCATGATAATGTCAAACATGTATTTGCCCATGAAAGCCTCACAAGGTAGATAATATGCCATTGGTATTGAGCGGATATTAAAATATAAAAATATAATGAATGTTTTTTCCCGCAGCTATAACGCTCTTACTCGTACATCTCTGAGTTTTGGGAGTTTGCATTTGTTCCTAAAGAGCCCTAAAGTTGCTCTAATCTGTCACTGTGAGCCTCGAGCTCGTGAATAATCCGCAAGGGGCCTTTGTGAGAATAAGTCGGAAGTTTTTCCTCGCCCCCCCCCCCCCAAGACCATCGAGCTCTGTCGCTCTTATTTCCAAGAGTGACCCGGCCAGCCGACTCGTTACGTGCGGACGCGTGCACGTTCAAATGCATCAGACGTTCAAATCGCTCGAATATTCCATGACAAAGCGTCACGCATGCAATCATGTGTAGTGAGTCACTTCAGAGACACTAACAGTAGGAGGCATACACGTTTATTCTACACTTTCCACAGTATAGGGGATAACTAGATAAGGGTCAGGACAGCCGGCACGCTGCCTGACCCAACACTGACGAGGAGGTGAAGACGGGGACGACGGCTTGTGAAGACGACGGGTTCCATTCCCAAACTGCAGCAGCCCTGACCCAGCGTTGGGGCCTCCCTTTTATCCTCCCCAGCGTGGCCTGGCTCCGCCCTCGGCCACGCCCCCTTGTGGAGCCTACCAGAAGGTTCTGGGCTCTGCCCCACGTGTCCCCTCTGTCACATTTCCCCGACATTCGTGCCTATCACGTGCCCTACTGGCAGACCGGCCGCTGTATCCTCAAATTACCTCCAGGGCACACTTCAATTTCCCTGCTGGTAGACCAGGCTATTACATACTCTTAGGTTTTTTGTATGAAAAACTAACGGTATGAATCCTTGCAGTCACGAAAGCTTCAAATCTAGACCAGGCTATTACACCCATGATGCTGCTCTCTACCAGTAACCAGCGCTACGCGCCATAGTGACCCATGTCACCACATGTACACAATCGATACAACTCACGATATGTTATTCTTGCACTTTGAAGCAACTGTACAGCATGGTGACTGCTCATGTCCATATAATCGTGTACGTATGAAATCTAAATATGAAACAATACAAATAAGTAAATAATCCAGCTCAAGCCTCCTGGCATTCACGTGACTTCCGTGTTGTCACCTCCACTCTGAATCCCTCTCCTCTCCCCCCCCGCCCCCCGTGAAAACAGACGCTGCTCCTGCATGCAGCTCACTTCTGCTCGCTCCGTCGGTCTCTCTTCTCCCTCTCTCCCCTCTCCTCTCACCATCATCACCCTCTCATCCCCAACACGAGTTAAAATTAATTTCTTTAAAGGTGTTTTTTTGTTTAGTTGTCGGGATGGAGGGGAGGTGGTCACCGGTTTTGTTGCGCGGCGTGCTAACCGCTTGCCCCATCGTTCATTCCCGCGCCTCCCAGGTGAAGCTGTCTTGTGGCAAGGAGACGGTGGTGGTGTCCACGTCGGAGCCGTCGCGCTGCGAGTACCTGATGGAGGTGCAGACGCCAGCGCTGTGCCAGGAGATGGCGGGAGGAGACAAGTGGGCTGACAAGCACACGGAGCTGTGATTACTTCTCTTCAGGTGTTCAAAAGCCCCCCCCCCCTCGTGCCCCTGCCCCACCCTGGCCCCTCCTTCCCCTCCCCTACCCCGTGGTAACCATCATATTGGTAAATGGTGCTTCTCGGTCTGCCTTGTTTTGTTGAAGTTCGTGAAAATCATCAGTCAATTTGGCCAGTTTTTTTTGTTTTTATTGCGTAGGTGCTGAAAAGAAACACGGCAGAGGACCAAAGTTTAGTGTTTTTGTTGGATCATCTTTACAGGAGTTGTGCAGTGCCGCGCGCAGGTTTTTCACGGCCAAGTTTTAAATACATTTTTGGGTGAGATTGCTGCATGTGTAAATTGGGGACATGGCACCGCCGACTTGAGGCCCAAAACGGGAAAGGACATTTTCAGATTTTTGGCAACTGCCTGATGATGCCGGTTGTAACGACCAGCAAAACGTCCGTGAGCAATCGTTCAATGTGTGTCGATCGCCCCCCCCAACATAACCGGGCGGGTAAACAAATTGGCACGTTTGTTTTGTGACATCTTCATTCATTGCCTGCGAGAGGGGTGCAGGAGGGTTTTACGACACACTTTTTCTTCGAGCGACCGATCCGACCCGAAAAAAATCAATTATGAGTCACAGACTGCAGACGGTGATCACTCGCTGCACCAGCCACCCACGTTTAGCCGAGTCCAACTTTTGTGGTTTGAGCCCAGGAGAGGTTCACGTCTTCACCGCTGGCGTTATGCGGGTACGTTATGTATGTTGAACCCCACCGCACGTGGGGGGGGGAGGAGGCTGTTGGTTCGATCCTGACGCCTGTCTATTTTGAGTTTGCGTGTCTCTCTCCCCCTGTTCCTGTGGAATTCACGTTGAAAAAAAATATTAAATCTCCTCCAACCACCGCAACGAGAGCAACGACAACAACTACTGCCGGCGAGAGAGACCTCTTCATTGCTCCTCAACGCTGGATGCCGTCCCCGTAGCGAGAGAGATTCTCTGCGGCAGCTCTATTAGAAGGGAGTTCGTGCTGAGATGGCGGCACCGAGGGTCTTGACGTTTACCGACGAACGCGTCGAAACGAACGACGTCGTTTCGCCCTCGTTCCCTCCGCCCCGCGACCGCCGAGGTGCGGGAGGCTTCCGTGACCTTTGGGTCCGCGTGCAAATTTTATGATGGAACAGCAACAACAACAGGTCGCGTCTCCCGCAGCGACGGAATGGAACGCAGAAACAATTACGCTAATGATTCCGAGTTGGCGAAAATACTCGCGAATTTCCCCGTGCCCTGCCGAGGCAACCTGGGCTGCTGGGGTTGGGGGTAGGGGGGGGGAGGGTCATGTCACGTCACCCAGTGACTAAGGCAATTGCTCCCAACGCGCGGTGCAATTTACGCCGCGTCTCGCTTGTGCCGCGTGTACGTTCCGGCTTGGGGGGGTGTGGGGGGGCGGCGTGGCGGTCAGAGCGTTCCACTCACAGTTGGAAAGAGTTGCGCGTTCACACTCCACCTCTTGGTGGGAGGGGGGTGGTTTGAGGGGGGGGGAGTTGACGCCACCCCCCCCCCCCGCCGCACCTCCGATCCGCACGGTTGGCTGCGCACGGTGTGAAATAATTTCAACATCATCTCTCTGCGGTTCATAAAATAGGTACCAACTTGTGAGGATTTGAGCTGAGGTTTTGTCGTATTGAAAGAATGACACCCCCTGCCTCCTTGCAAACATCATCGTTTTCTTTGGCTGTGATCCACTGCTGGTTGAAGGCGCCCACAAGCTGCCTCTCGCGGTTATTTGTTGTTGGTAATCATCCAGCCAGCACCGACTCACGAGTTGCTTGCTCAGCTCCCTCTCGGCAGCCGGCGTTCCTCTCGGCGTTCCCTCCTTGCTCTGGCCCCCGCCATAGGAATGGTGAATTTCCAGAGACTGGCAGCGGGTGCACCTGCCCCCAACCCCCCCCCCCCCCCCTCGCTTGTCTGCCAGCTCGTTTCAACAGTGAGATGTTTTAAGAAAAACATTCAAAACATACATTTGCATTGGACATTAATCATATTCAGTCGATTAACTTCATACTTCTCTTCCGTGTGTTTGTAGGTCGCTGGAAGAGTCCGCACGCGGGAAAGGTGTCGGTCGTTTTTCTTTTCCAAGGCAACAAAATTGTCCCTCATTCCACTCAGATTCATGTTTCCTCATGATACAATTCTACATCTCGAGTGACTGGTCGCCACACAGTCAAGTCCATTGCACTGAATCGAGCTGCTATGCTCCGCACGACAAGTCAGCAGACCCAAGTTAACATTTTCCAAGTGTTTTTTGTTTGTTTGTTTTTTTGCATACAGGCATGTTTATTTGGTCAAAATATGCCCATACCGCTTTGCTGACTTAATTGTGAAGTAAGACAAGAAATTAAAATAAATTGTGTTTTAGTCCATTCGCCTGGCGCACTTGTGTAAGTTATCGAGACCAAAATGACAGTGGTTTTGACTTTCACCGAGTCGCAGACTACCACCGTACCACCGTAAGCCATTGGTTGCCCGTATGCTTTGGCGGGGGAGGCCACGGACACGCACGCACACAACACACACAATGTGGATTGCAGCGGTGTTGAGTAATAAATGTTCATGAAGATGCCTTAGCGTTGCCTAAGATGGTGGAATTTTTTTTTATGGTACCAAGTCAAAACATTTTGCGCCTCTGTTCTCTCCAGTAAGCACTTGGGGGGGGGGGCGGTGCTGATGCTCGTCTTCATTGGTAGCCTCCAGCAACTGGTGGAAATCCCACATCACAATGTTGGGGTTCAGTCTCAACCATGGGGTGCCCACGATTGGCTTTCCACAGAGCGGGACTTTGTTTTATGGATCCCTGAATGGATGATGGGTTGTTATCGATGCTCGCTGAGGATTTGAACTTGTGACCTGAGGATTCTTGGTTGAATTCTGGAACCCCCACAGTGCCAATCCATTGGCCACATATTTCAAAAGCTTCCTAAAGTGCATGAATGACTTACGGCTTCAAATCATGGTGAGAGTTTACACATTTACCATCAGGATAATTTTACATTTAATTCTTACCTCGTCAGCATCATCACCATCATCTTCCACCCTTCACATCCCGTCAGCATCTTAGATCCATCCATCCCATCTTCATCAGCGTCATCTTCCGATGTCATTAATGTTAGCACCACTTTTGTGAGCCTCTACCACTTGTCGGGATAAATACAAATTGGATGGCTTACGGAGGATCTCGTCACCCTGTCATTGGAATATGGAATTTCCACCACTGGCTCGAGACCGCGAACTCGCCGCTACGCTTTGCCCCAGAGCTCGTTGAAAATCGCCAGCGAGACCAGATGGCCCCAACGTCCGATCTTCCCCCGTCGGTGAATACAAACTATTTTTGTTCATTTAGTGAAGTTGTAATCAGCCTGCGTGCAGTCTACCCAGAGCGCTGACTATTCAAATTTGTCACGGCGTAATGAAGACGCGTTGGGGCAGGTGTGGGTTTTTTTTCCTTTTAAAGATAATGATTGGACCTGCAATCCTAAACTTGCATTCCTTTAATTTTGTGGTTAATGTCGCACATCTGTTGACGAAAAAAAAATCAAATTTCAGACCACTTTGCAGTTTTACCACCCCCTTGAATATCCTGTGAACTCTTCGGTGTGTGGGACTGTGTTTTGCGAATGCTTTTGCTGGCGTGCGTGTTCTGTTCACGGGAAATCCAATTGTTTTGTCGAGTCCGGGTATCGATCTGGCACTGGTGTAGCTCTGTCGTCCGTTGATTTGTGGAATAAATGTCGATGCTGGTGGGGTAATTGCTCCAGTGAATGTTTGCAACTGTGATTTAAAGTAATTTCAGGTTTGTGTGTGTATATATGCATGTTGGCCCAAAAGTCAGAACACAGGGTTATTTCCCTTATTTCAACACTGGCATTAAAACATTTTATTGTTTATTATTTAAGTTAATATTTAATCTATTGTCATCGCTGTATTAATGTCTTTTTCCCTTCTGCCTGTGGGGGATCGCCTCGGATCCATTATTTACAAAACTCGACCAAGCACACTGAATGAGTTGAGGCAAAGCATAATTGACGAATATTCAAAGACTGAAACCTGTAATGTTAAACATAAAAGTCCAAGATTCATTTCAAGAGAGTATTTGTGCATTAACGTGAATGGAAGTCGGTTTGAATATTTGCTAAAATCGGTGAACTCGCCCGACGTGTCATGCCGTTTGGGCCAGCCTCTACATCTATATCTGTACGCGAGGCATGACACTATGTAACACAATTTTGTTCCTGAGTAGTAAGTGTTATTTCGCAATTGCTTATGCCGAAAAAGTATAGAAAATGGCTATAATTCTCCACAAGCTTTGCTTTTGTGACCAGGACAGTGATATTTAGAATTTTACCTATTTTCAAAGAGAAAACGAGCGAATTTGTGTGTTTTCGTTCACATAAAGTCATAAAAAAAACACAAGAATCAAAATTAACATGTATTTATACTAAAGTAATACAAAAAATACTACAAAAGATTTAGAAGCGAGTAGTTTTTCGAGATTTACGATTATACTGTAAATCAAATTCACGAATCGGTCCCCAAATATAGTATCCCATGTTCTCGTTATACTGTCCTTGGTAGCGGCGTTCAAAGTCCAGTATATCCTGGTGGAAGCACTCGCCTTGCTCCTCCGAGTACGCTCCCATGTTCCCCTTTGAATGTATCACGATGAGCATCAAGGATATGGACTTGGAGGGACATCCTACAGCCCATTGTGCCGTAGTTCTTCACCAATCTCAACCAGCTCGTGGTTTTCGACCTTGTGATTTCCCAGGAAGCCACGATCCACCGCGACAAAGCTGTTCCAAGCCGCTTTCTCCCTGCTAGTGAGCTTCTTGGAGAATTCGTTGCACTCCAGGATCTTCTTTATCTGTGGTCCGACGAAGACACCGGCTTTGACCTTTGCCTCAGACAGCTTAGGGAAGAAGTCTTGAAGGTACTTGAAGGCTGCCGACTCCTTATCTACAGCTCTGACATTGTTTCATAAGGCCCAATTCAATGTGCATTGGTGGCATCTGCACCTTCCGGGGGTCCACCAGTGGCTCCCACTTGACGTTATTCCTCCCCATAGAGAACTCGGTCCGCTGTGGCCAGTCCCACCTGTGGCAGTGCGCCTTGGTGTCCCCTGCTGTCCCAAAGGCAAATATGGCAGAGAAACTTGGTAAAACCGCCTTGGAGACCCATCAGGAATGCCACTATTTTGAAGTCTCCAATGACCGTACTCATACTTCAAGGCGTCCAGCAAGGTCTTGATGCTGTTGTAATCCTCTTTGAGGTGCACCGAGTGAGCCAGGGGAAGAGACGGGTACTTGTTACCATTATGGAACAGCACGGCTTTGAGGCTCCTGGATGAGCTGTCAATGAAGAGGCGCCACTCATTCTGGTTGCAGGCGATACAAACAGACTGGTCACATTATGGCAGAAGCAGAGCCCATCTTGACGGATGAAGAAGCTGCAAAACGGTTGGTGACGCTTCCTCTGATCTGCGACTTGCACACTTTCATCCAACAAGTTCCACTGCTTGAGCCTAGACATCAAAAGCTCGGCATTGGACTTGGTGAGACCAAGATCTGTGATCAAGTCGTTGAGTTCTTTTTGGTTGGGGTAGTATGGGTTTCTCTCCTCAGCTCCATCTCTGAAATTGTCATCTGGATCTACAACGTCTTCCTCGCTCTCTGACTTGCTGCTCTCTTCTAAAGACGGCTGCTCTCTCTCCGGAGGAGTGGGTACGGGGAGCTCATGGCAGTGTGGCACCAGGGCAATGGATGAAGGAAGGTCCGGATACGTGACAGGTTCTTGCCAGTCCGACGTTTGGAAGGGTCCACCTTGAGTGGTCAGTGGGTTCCCGCCAAATTCTTGGGATAGCGAACTCATTGAAAATTGTAAAACATTTAAATATTTAAAACTTCTACAATTTTTACATTTTATAACAACATTTCGAGCAACAATTGTCCATCTTACCTTCCATAGTTTGTTTGCATTGCTCGCAGGTGAAATGAGGTGCCCAGGGTTTGTCTTGATCCCCAACAGGCATGCTGAAATATGCCTTGTCGGCCTCACACATCTTAGCAGATGCTTCCACAGAGTACTTTTTCGCTCTTGTCTTGATAAATTGGCCGCAGACATCGCAAAATGCGTCTACCCGATGCTTGCAGCCTCTTAATGCCATCTCAGGAAAATGCAGAGATGTATCCACTTAGGCAGCTGGAACTAAACTGGACTGGTGGGCTTAAGGCCCCTCTGTATTTATACTGCTATTTATATTACTGGAAAGTTCTAGAATGTTCTAGACGTTATTCCAAGTTTACTCATCACTGAATGTATCTAAAATGTTCTAGAAAATAGGTAAAGCTAAAAATATCACTGTCCTGGTCACAAAAGCAAAGTTTGTGGGGAATAATAGCCATTTTCTGTACTTTTGAGGCATAAGCAATTAGGCAATAACACAACCCAGGAACAAAAAAAGAATAAAAATGTGTTTACACAGTGTTATCAACACAGTGCGCATTCCACTTGCTTGCCTTCTAGAAATTCACTCGCCCCGCCCTCTGACCCCCTGTCGAGCAGCGAGTGGATGAGTTGGTCACCCATCCTTGGTCACATCGGCGTGAGCTCGCTGTACTCTGAACCCTGCCTCCTGCCCCCCCCCGAGTTCGATTCCCAGCCACGGCTGCTGTTGACATCAGCCCCAAGTTACGATCTCAACAGGTCGTGCAGCTCGCTCTCTGCGTTCCGCTTGCCCAACGCCGGAGTGAGTGTGTGTGTGGTGTGTGTGTAGTGCGAGTGTGTGTGTGTGTGGTATGAGTGAGTGTGTATGTGTGGTGTGAGTGTGTGTGAGTGAGTGGTGTGTGGTGCGAGTGAGTGTGTGAGTGAGTGTGTGTGTGTGGTGCGAGTGCGTGAGTAAGTATGTGACTGTGTGTGAGTGAGTGTGTGTGGCGTGAGTGTGTGTGGTGCGAGCGAGTGAGTGGGGCGAGTGAGTGGGGCGAGTGAGTGTGGTGAGTGTGTGTGCGAATGAGTGAGTGTGTGAGTGTGCGAGTGTGAGTGAGTGTGTGTGCGAGTAAGTGAGCGTGGCGCGCGTGTCGATGCAAATGACCCGCCGCTGACCCCAACTATTTTCTGCGGCACTTTTCTGAACGAGTCGGGGGTTTTTAGTTTTTGCTTGCACCGAGACGAGAGGGCACACGAAGACGGAACGGTGCCTTCTGGACCGGTGGTGCCGCGGACGATCTGTTTAAACGTGTTGGGGGGGGGGGGGGGTCGGTCGCCTGTTCGGGATCTTGATTGCACCCACCGGCGGCTCTTCTGCCCTCGCTGAGCGCCGCTCCGGCCTATTCAGCGGTTCATATTTCACGTCGTGTGTCCACTTTCATCCCATCTCTAAGCTGGCCCAAAGAGTCACTCCCAATGCACCAACTAAGAGAAAGGCTGCACATAGAAGAAGACATGATGGTGCAGGCAGCGATGGGAAAGGACGCGGCACATGTGTCGGCATGGGCAACAACAGGAAACATTTAAAGTGTGTTAGTCGGAAAATGGAGGGAACTGAGAGAGAGAGGAAGACCTAAGAGGGAATGGCTGGATGACATCAGAGATCGTTGCCAGAAAGATGTCGCACTACTTGAGCATATTGGCACAAGACGGAGGAAAGTGGGAACATATACATGGTCAACACCACCATCAACATCACAATCAACACCACCATCATCAACACCAC